>NC_044549.1:26609248-26931171 GCF_007565055.1 Rhinopithecus roxellana | reverse complement strand
TGCTGAATTAGCTCTGTGATGTGCTGCTTGATTTGGTTTACAAATATTTTGTAGAGGATTTTTTGCATCTATGTCCATCCAAAAGATTAGCTTGTAGGTTTCTTTTGTTGTTATTATGTCTTTGCCACCTTTTGGTATCAGTACGATGCTGACTTTGTAGAATGATAGGAAGGAATACCTCTTCCTCGATTTTTTGAAATAGTTTCAGTAGAATTGGTACCAATTCTTTGTATATCTTGTAGAATTTGGCAGAAATCCATCTGGTCCAAGGTTTGTTCTTTTTCTTTTTTTTTTTTTTTTTTTTGGGTTGGTATGTTTGCAAATTACTGATCCAATTTTGGAACTCAATACTTGTCTTTTTAAATTTCTTCCTGATTCATACTTGAGAAGTTGTGTGTTTCCAGGAATTTATCAATTTCCTCTAGATTTTCTAGCTTCTCTGCATGGAGGTGTTTATAATAGTATCTGAGGATCCTTTTTATTTCTGTAGGATCAGTTGTAATGTGACCTGTGCCTTTTCTGATTGTGCTTATTTGGATTTTCTCTCTTTCTTTGTTAATATAGTTAACATTCTATCAATCTTGTCTATCCTTCCAAACAACCAACTTTTGTGTCATTGATTCTTTGTATGAATTTTTGGTCTAAATTCCATTCAGTTCTGCTCTTATTTTAGTTATTTCTTTTCTTCTGCTAAGTTTGGTTTTTATTAGTTCTTGTTTTTACTAGTTCTACATGTGATGTTAGATTGTTATTTTGAGATCTTTCTAATTTGTTGATGTAGCCATTTAGCAATATAAAATTTCCTCTTAACACTGCTTTTACTGCATCCCAGAGATTTTAGTATGTTGTATCTGTGTTTTTATTTACTTCAAAGAATGTTTTGATTTCTGCCTCAATTTCATTTTTTACCTGAAAGCCATTTAGGATCAAGTTACTTAATTTCTATGTCATTGTGTGATTTTCAGAGATCTTCTTGTTGATGATTTCTATTTTTATTCACCTGTGGTCTCAGAGTATGGTTGATGTAATTTTGAATTTCTAAAAACTTATTGAGACTTATTTTATGGTCAAGCATGTGGTTGATCTTTGAGTATGTTTCATGTACAGATGAGAATAATATATATTCTGTGTTTGATGGGTGGAGTGTTCTGTAGATGTTTGTTAGGTCCAACTGATTAAGTGTCCAAAATGTGTTTGTTACTTTTCTGCCTCAAGGATCTGTCTAATGCTGTCAGTGGTGTGTTGAAGTCCCCCACTGTTATTGGGTAGTTCTCTACATCTTTTCATATGTATAGAAATACTTGTTACATGACTCTGGTGCCCCAATGTTGGGTGCATATATATTTAAGATAGTTAAGTCTTCTTGTTGAATTGAACCCTTTATCATTATATAAATGACCTATTTTGTCCTTTTTGTCCTTTTTTACTGTTACTGGTTTAAAGTATATTTTATCTGAGATAAGAATAGTAATCCCTGCTCTTTTTTTTTTTTTTTTTTTTTTTTTTTTTTTTTTTTGAGACGGAGTCTTGCCCTGTCTCCCTGGCTGGAGTGCAGTGGCGCATTCTCGGTTCACTGCAAGCTCCACCTTCTGGGTTCACGCCATTCTCCTGCCTTAGCCTCCCGAGTAGCTCGGACTACAGGTGCCCACTACCACGCCTGGCTAATTCTTTTGTATTTTTAGTAGAGACAGAGTTTCACTGTGTTAGCCAGGATCGTCTCAATCTCCTGACCTCGTGACCTGCCCACCTCAGCCTCCCAAAGTGCTGGGATTACAGGTGTGAGCCACCATGCCTGGCCTCATTTTTGTTTATTGTTTGAGTGATAAATTTTTCTCTAACCCTTTTCTTTGAGCCTGTGGATGTTGTTACATGTGATATGGATCTCTTGAAGATGGGAGATGTATGGGTCTTGTGTTTTTATCCAACTTGCCACTTGGTGCCTTTTAAGTGGGGTGTTTATGCTGTTTTCATTCAAGGCTAATATTGATACATGAGGTTTTGATTCTATCATGAAGTTGTTACCTGATTGTAGTTTAGTTTCTATTGTGTAGTTGCTTCATAGTTACGTATTTAAGTGTGTTTGGAGGGTAGCTGCTATTGTTCTTTATTTCGATGTTTAGAACTCCCTTAAGAATATCTTATATAGTGGGCCTAGTAGTAACAAATTCCCTTAGTGCTTTCTTGTCCAGAAAAGATTTTTTTTCTCCTTCAGTTATGAAGCTTAGGTTAGCAGGATATAAAATTCTTGGCTGGAATTTCTTTTCTTTAGGAATGCTGAATGTAGTCCCAAATCTCTCCTGGCTTGTAAGATTTTTGCTGAAAAGTGTACTGTTAGCATTACAGGGCACACTATGCATGGGATCTGACCCTTTTCTCTAGCTTTCTTTAAGATTTTGTCTTAGCATTTGAGAGTTTAGCAGCCCTACGCCTTGGTGATGTTCCTTTCGTATAGTGTCTCACAGGTGTTCTCTAGATTTCTTATATCTGGATATCTACCTCTCTAGCAAGATGAGAGAAATTTTCTTGAATTATTACCTTAAATACATGTAGCAGGTTGTTTAGTATTTTTCTCCTTCTGTCTCAGAAATGCCAACAATTTATAGGTTTAGTCACTTTACATAATCCCATATTTATAGAAGACTTTGTTTATTTTTTAATTCTTTTTAAGATTTTTGTCTGAGTAGGTTAGTTGAAAAGACTGCTCTTTGAGCTCTGAAATGCCTTCTTTTGCTTGTTATTGTCGATTGATAAATCATTTAGTTTTACTTTCAAATTCCTTGAGTTATTTAATTCCAGAACCTCTGATTGACTTCGTTTTAATATGTTTATTTCTTCTTTCATTTCCTGGATTGCTTTAGATGTTCCTATGTGTTGCTTTTCAAACTTGTCTTGGATCTTCTTGAGCCACATTGCAATCTATGCTTTGAATTTTTTTTTTAACTTTTAGACTCAGCAGTACATATTCAAGTTTGTTGCACAGGTAAATTGCATGTCATGGGGGTTTGGTGTACCTATTATTTTGTCACCCAAGTAGTAAGCATAGTATCTGATAGATAGTTGTTTAGTCCTCACCCTCCTCACACCCTTTACCCTCAGGTAGGCCGCAGCGTCTGCTGTTCCCTTCTTTGTGTCCACAGGTACTCGATGTTTAACTCCCACTTAGAAGTGAAAACATGCAGTATTTGGTTTTCTGTTTCTGTGTTAGTTCACTTAGGGTAATGACCTCCAGTTCCATTCATGTTACTGCAAAGGACATTATTTTATTCTTTTTTATGGCTGCATAGCAGTCCATGGTATATATATACCACATTTTCTTTATCTAGTCTACTGTTGAGGGACATTTAGGTTGATTCCATGTGTTTGCTACTGTGAATAGTACAGTGATGAACATACGTGTGCATTCTATCTTTATGATGGAATGATTTATATTCCTTTGGGTATGTACTCATTAATGAGATTGCTGAGTTGAATAGTAATTCTGTTTTAAGTTCTTTGAGGAATTGCCACACTGCTTTCCACAATGGCTAAGACTAATTTACATTCCCACCAGTAGGCATAAGCATTCCCTTTCTTTTTTTTCTCTCTCTCTCTTTTTTTTTTTTTTTTTTTTTTTTTTTTGAGACGTAGTCTCCATCTGTCGCCCAGGCTGGAGTGCAGTGGTATGATCTAGGCTCACTGTAAGCTCCACTTCTCAGGTTCATGACATTCTCCTGCCTCAGCTTCCTGAGTAGCTGGGACTACAGGTGCCCGCCACCATGCCTGGCTAATTTTTTGTATTTTTAGTAGAGACAGGGTTGCACCATGATAGCCAGGATGGTCTCAATCTCCTGACCTTGTGATCTACCCACTCAGCCTCCCAAAGTGCTGGCATTACAGGAGTGAGTCACCACACCCCGCCAAGCGTTCTCTTTCTTTACCCCTTTTCATTTCTGAGTTTCCATTTTGGTTGGGGACCATTGCTGCAGAGCTAGTGTAATTGTTTAGTGCTGTCACTGCATTCAGATTTTTTATAGTGCCATAATTCTTGTACTGGTTCCTTTACATCTAGAGACACTGGCTTTTTTGTGTGTTTTGAGATGGAATCTCACTGTGTCACCCAGGCTAAAGAGCAGTGCTGCTATCATGGCTCACTGCAACCTCTACTTCCTGGGTTCAAATGATTATCCTGCCTCAGCCTCCTTAGTAGCTGGGATTACAGGCACCACCACCATGCCCAGTTAATTTTTGCATTTTTAGTAGAGATGGGGTTTCACCATGTTGGCCAGACTGGTCTCAAACTCCTGACCTCAAGTAATCCAACTACCTTGGCCTCCCAAAGTGCTGGGATTACAAGCACAAGCCACCACACCTGGCTGCATTTCTTATTTCTATAATTATTTTCATGTTGATAGAATCTTTCTCTTTCTTTCTTTCTTTCTTTCTTTCTTTCTTTCTTTCTTTCTTTCTTTCTTTCTTTCTTTCTTTCTTTCTTTCTCTCTCTTTCCCTCCCTCCCTCCCTCCCTCTCTCTCTCTCTCTCTCTCTCTTTCTTTCTTTCTTTCTCTTTTTTCCATTTTCTTACATTATTGGGGTCTTTTGGGGTTTTTTCCCTCTTCCTTAGGCAATGTGACTATGGAATGTTGGGTAGGGTCTTTGGCTTTGCTTCTATAGCCCTAGTAACTTTTGTCAGTTGGTTTTATATTGGGCCATGTGATTTGACCCACAAGCCAGTAGATGGTGCTTACAGGTAAGAGCTGGCTGCAGCCAATGCAACTGGTTATTTACTTGACCCTTATTCACTAGGAGAAGCTCTTTGTTGCCTCATGCAATGAGCTAATACATGGAGGACACAATGATTTGAGCTCCTTACTCAGCTCTAGTATGGGACAGGATGGGTAGGCTGGACTGGATAGGCCCAACTACAGGTCCCCCAATGACAAGCATCACCACCAGCACCAAGGAAGAATGCAGGGGCAGCCACCATGTGCCCAGAGGTGTGTCTAGAAATGGAGCTGGAAAGCCTTCCTAGCCCCAAGTTCTCAGCATGGGGAATGGGGGTAGCCTAAACTCCTAATCCAAGAGAGTGGATACTCCAGGTGCATGGAGATCTGTCTGGGCATGAAGTGGAGAAGGTCCCACTGCACCACAGTCTCTTCACAGCAAGGGTATGGTGGCTCAGGCTACTAATCCAAACAAGTAGATGTTCCAGATGTCTGGGGATGTGCCTGGTGATTGGGCAGATAGGGCCCTGCTTCACCATGGTCTCTGCACAGGAGGACTGGGATGACTTAGGCTACTAGTTCAGGAGAGTGAGTGCTCTAAAAGCCTGGAGATCTGCCTCGGCATGAAGCAAACAGGGCCTCCCCTGCACCCAGATCTCTGCACAGGAAGGGTGTGGCAACTGAGGTTGCCAATCAAGGTGAGCAGGTGCTCAGAATACCTGGAGATCTGCCAGGACATGGAGTGATAGTTTAAAGAGTTTAAATTTTAAAAGTTTTTAGGAAAAATATCCACATAGAATACAACCAAGAGACACAAATAAATGTTCAGTTCTTGAATATTTTTTCTATTATTTTTTCAATATTTCTCTTATTATTATTTTTTGTTGTTGTGTACAGCCTCTCTTTACTTTTTAAAAGTGATCTTCAGCTTACAGACAAATGGCAGGCCATTCATGTAATATCAACATGCCTATACATGACATCTACTACTAAAGATTGATGGTTTTGGGGGTATAATTTGAATTAAGCAAGACTTCTGATAAAAATAATGGTAAATGTTTATTATTTTAAAGCTGATGTGTTTCAACAAGAAAAAAACAAAAGGCCAGCCATGGCGGTTCATTCCTATAATCCCAGCACTTTGAGAGGGTAAGGCAAGAGGATGACTTGAAGTCAAGAGTAAGACCAGACTAGACAGCAAAGCAAGGCCATATCTCTAAAAAAATAAAAAAATTTTAAAAAGTAGTTGAGTGTGGTGGTGTGTGCCCGCTATTCAGGGGGCTGAGGCAGGAGAATTACTTGAGCTCAGGAGTTCAAGGCTGCAGTGAGCTTTGATGATGCCACTGAACACCAGCCTGGGTAACAGTGCAAAACCCTTACTCTAAAAGAGAAAGACAGAGAGAGAGAGAGAGAGAGAGAGAGAGAGAGAGAGAGAGAGAGAGAGAGAGAGAGAGAGAGAGGAAACATACATTTACTTGTTGGAAGTCATTTTATTTAATCAAGTATCTATACATGTACGTTGATGTCTTTCAACCAAAGTAGACAGGAGAGCAATTGTACTGGACATAAATTCAAGCACACAAGAGTTTCCAACAGAATGTAGTCAGCTATTTATTCACTTTTATTTTGTCTATGTGGAGCACTGTGTATGATATCTGTATTTTCAGTGATCTCAACAATTTTTTCTGAGGCAGGGATAAGAATATATTCTTTATATGTTCAAAACATCTAGCACAGAGATTTGCACACTGTAGGCCCTTAGTAAATGTGTATTGAGTGAGTAAAGGGCAGAGTTGACTTTCTAAGTTTCTCCCGCTTAGTAGTAGCAGACATAGTAACAGTAGTTGCAGTAGCAGCTGTAGCAGTGGCAGTAGTAGTAGTAATAGTACTAGTATATTTAAGATCTGGGAAAGGAGGTAGGGAGGGAGAGGAAGCAGCCTACCTGCATCACTCAGAGTCCTATATAATAAAAATGCAGAAAAGTAGACCTCTAATGAGAGCTTTTGTTGAGGGATAATGTTATATAAATGATAGATACAGATATGTCGACTGTAAGTAATGACTGATCATGTTCAGAAGAAAGTTGTGTATGTGCATGTGAACCCTTGTAAATCTGAGGGATTCCTAAGTCTGTAAAATCTATCCTGGGGTTTTATTAGTAGTAAATAATGATGTTCAATAAAACAGAAGATATCATCTATATGCATGCCAGCTGTGATTTTTTATTGTGCTTGGTTTGGTACATATTATAATAAGGAATAGTATATGTGTGTGAAGATAAAGTGATATACAGAACTGGATAAATTAGAACAAGGGAAATACTTTACAGACAAGGGAGAGAAATGATGGTGGAAGTGTGTAAACAGAGAAGTCAAATCTTATGCAAATATTTTAAAGTGTATTGGATTGTTAGTCATAGTGAGCCAATAACATATGACATAACAGATGTGCTTCTAGTAGATGCTACAAAAAATCTGTAACTTCGTAGAACCACATCCTCCATGGTTATTGGTTAATTATATCCATGCCTATTGATGGAAATCACAAACTCCCACTTCCCCAGAGTTTCAATTATGGTAACTCATTCAATTTATAGACAAGGTGAGTTCACTGTATGTGTGTGTACCCTCAACACCCACAAGGATATGTACATATTATTTAATAATTTGAGATCAAACCTTTATATGTTATATTAGAAATTTATCAAATTTGTAGCAAATTTTGAAAATATAAAATTATCTTTGTATTAATTTTTTTTCTGTGTTTTGCCTTTCCTTTTCTTTCTGTTCTTCTAAAATACTTTTAAATTATTCTCAGAATCTTTGTTTCATAAGGTTTAGTAAGAAGGATGAGTTCAGGCATAGAAACCTGAATAATATTACCATTCAGATTTGTAAATACACCTACCAAACTCTAACAATAATCTTGTATACAGCAACCATGTGTTTTAAAAAACTGAAAAGGATTGTTATCTTATCTTGATTTTTGATTTGATATGCCAATCATATGTATATAATACTCTATTTTGAATAACGACTTATGCTTCATTTTTACATGTTGCCTTTTCTAAGATGTGAAGTTAACAATGCCAGTACATTTTACATCATAGGCACACAAAAATCTCCTTGATCTGGAATTGAAGTAAGTTGAGATGGAAATGACTGAACAGGCTGCTAATGATTAGAGAATGTGCTCACTGCTTGAAGTGTTTCATAACTGTCTCTTCTGGCATCTACACCAAAGGCGATGTCATTTGAAACAGCTTTGTAGAAATGCCACTTCCCTCCAAAAACCTTTACTATTCAGCTTCATGACATTATATATTCAAAAAAGACTGGTTATTAAAAACAGTCTGAGGCCATATGAGTACCAATCATGGTTACAGTGTTTAACTAAGTCATCTTTTTATAATTCCAACTTTAGCTAAAATCTAGCTATAAATTTAGGATGACAATATTGTTATCTGCAGCAAAAGATATGTTTGTCTTTTATGAGAAGCACGTTTTATACTCACCATGATACTTTATCTCATTAAATTATGGAAAGTTCATGGATAACTTCATAATCTTTATGTGTATCTATTACACATATAGATACATGAGAAAGAATTACAGAGATAGTAGGTTAAAAATGTTATGTCAGCATATTGATACCCTTTGGACTGCTGCATAGTCAAATTTTTAATGTGAAGAATTTAATATATTGATTAACTGTTGCTAGAAGTGTTAAATGTCAGAGGGTCTCACAGGATCTACAAAGCTGAGAGGTCCAGAAGATAAATGTGGTCTCAGTGATCTAGAATAACTATTACAAGCACCAATAGCTATAGGAAATAGTTCTAAAGGTAGGAGAGTATATGGTACCTAATATATTTTATTTTAAGAGACCCTAATATTCTCACCTCTATGAAAAGCAGCTTTTCTATCATGCTTAAAGTCTAATATTTGATTTACCACTTTAAGTTAAGGTAGTGATATGATGTCAACTGTAATGGATAAAACAAATCAAATTGAGGATAGTAATGCAAAAGCCCATCGTACTTGAACCTATTTGTAGATGGTTCACTCCAACTCCTGCTTTCATCCCAACTGCTTAATGTATCTTTGCTAAGCCACAGGGTTAGAGAACTGCATGTGACATTGTTTCCAAAAGACTATGTAATTATATCTATGTGTTTGATATCAAGAGTTATGGTCCAAACCAAGCCTAGTCTTTATTATCCTACTACAGATGTGATAGTTATACTGAGAAATCTTTCGGAAATGGAACACAAATAATCAAGAAACGTTTGATGAATACTCAGAGAGATATGAAGAGTGAAAAATGATCAAAAGTTGAACACGAGGACATCTGTTTGACATGAGGCTTTGACTGAAGACTAGAATGTCTGGGAAGCAGCTTGTTACATGTGCTTACTGAGCAGGACAGAAATGTTGCCATTCCCTCCAGGGTCAGTCCTTTCTATAAGGCACAATTATTCTGCATTTTTATGAAGTAAAAGAAAGAAACAACAATCAACATTTATCAAATGCTTACTATGTGCCTAGAATTGTACCAGGTGCTTTACTCAAATTATCTCATTTAGAGTTTGTGACAATAGGGATACTGCTTCTGTCTCCTTTTTGGAGAAAGTAAAATTAAGAAGGAAATAAGAGATTCTATTTAGGGTTTTGTTAAAAATTTAGACTCATTCGTCATGACTTGGAGATCCAAGACAATTGTTTTGCTTCGAATAATTCTTATTAGTATTTTCAACTACTATAGGGACATACTTGTTGACATGCTTCTGATTTATTTCTATTTAATCTTAGAGAATTTTTGAGAAAAGCATCTTCTGTTGTTAATTTTTGTTTGTTTGTTTTTCCTCTCTTCATCTTAATAGAAAACTGGATGTAAACATCAGTAGATTTATTTTTGGTTAAATCATCTAGTCTGTGAGTTTGAATTATATTGTTAGCAAAATCTCACACACTTTTTCCAAATACTTCCCCAGACCTAAAGTAACCAAAGATAACCAAAAAGCTCTCTGAATATAAGAATATATCTTTATAGTTTGATCCAAAGGTACAACATATTTTATCTTGATTCATTTTGAAATAAAATGCCCAAGGTTCTAGACTCAATTTACTTACTTACTTGTGGGCAGGTCACTTAACTCCTTTGAGCCTTAGTTTAAGTGTCTTAATTTCTGGTAATAGTCCTTATTTTTTTGAAGAAATGGGGCTTGACTTAAAAATGTCTTTTAAAATGTCTTAGGCTGGGTGCAGTGGCTCACGCCTGTAATCCCAGCACTTTGGGAGGCCGAGGCAGGTGGATCACCTGAGGTCAGGAGTTTCAGACCAGCCTGGTCAACATAGTGAAGCCCCATCTCTACTTAAAAATACAAAAATTAGCTGGGTGTGGTGGCGGGCAACTGTAATCCCAGCTACTTGGGCGGCTGAGGCAGGAGGATCGCTTGAACCCAGGAGACTGAGGTTGCAGTGAGCTGAGATTGTACCACTGCACTCCAGCCTGGGCAACAGAGGTAACTTCATCTCAATAAAATAAAAATAAAAATAAAAATACAATGTCTTAAAGTTACCTCCAGCATTAAAAGCTATAATTTTATAATTTCACAGAGCTAACATTAAAAACTGAACATAAGCTGATTCTAGCAAAAGATGATTTTAAAAAATTACTCTCACCTTATTCCTCTCCCATATTCTCTTGAACTATTCTTTGGTACTTTTAATCATCTATGCTATCAAGGAAAAGATAAGAAGTCTTGAATCCAGATTTGAGCTCTTACACTCATTTAAGGTGAAGCATGGAGATGTAATATCAATGAATTTAGACTTCTATAACTATGAAATGTGAAAAATAATGCCTACTTCCCAGGAGAGTTTGAAAGTAAAGTGAAATGAGCGTGAGATATTACTTTATAAAATGTAAACTGCAATGTAAATATAAGGTCTTATTACCCTGCTTGAAATTATAACTTGACCTATCAATATGTAATTTCCACTTCCCCTGGTATGGGTAATATTAAAATGCAGATTGTCTCTCACCAGGAGCAGCTTGGGGGCAGGAGATCATTTTGAGGTGAGCTCACTTATCCAGGAATTTCATAGGTGCTGTCCCTGTGCAATGGCCATGAGAAGATCACTCAAAGCCATGGAGACATATTATTCTTCAAGTTTCTATAAAATTCATCAAGTTTAAACTCAGGTGATAGTGAAACTGATGTTCTCAAGCCTGCTTGTTCCTTGCATTGAATACTAGAAAATTAAATGCACAGCCACTCTTCCTTAGGACAAAGTTATCTCATCTATATACAATTCTAAAGTATGGGGATCCAATAGTCATTCACTGATCTTTGCTGCCAAAGACCCAGAGTAAGCTGGCTCTAAAGAGGACAGTACCTTAAATTTTTTATAATTATGTTTTGCATTCTTCACCCAGTCTGACTCTCCTATAACTAGATATAGAAACTACTCAATCCTTCAATTACGAGTACTATGTAAGTAAATTAAAGGAATCAGCATGCAATCTAGAAAAAAAATACAAGCAAAAAACAGTAAAGGAGAAAAGGAATAAAAAAAAAAGTGAAATAATGCAAATACCAGAAATCTGTTTTATCACAGTAGATGAAAATCATGGTCAAATGGCTGACTATACATTATCCTATATGAAGCAAGAACAAAATAAAAATATAGATGACAAACTATGGAATCTGGGATTATATACTTACAGAACTTTGGGTATCTAGTCTTAATGTTTTTCACTTGAGTTTCAATAGGTGGATCTTGGGGAATGGGATGAAGAGAAGAAGTTGAGACCATCTTCAAAACAAGAAAAAAGAAGCAGCACAAGGAGAAAAGACACTGTTGGGGAAAACTTAATATGAGAAATGGAGGTACAAATGAGAACAGTTAATCAAAAAGTCTAAAAACAGCTATAAAGAAAACAAATGAAATAGAAGACAAGCAAAAAAAGTCAATATATGAAAAATCTACATTTTCATGTAAAATTTTAGTAGATTTTAGATTTTAGTGTGCTAAAGAAGCAAACTGATGAGTGAAATAAATGGGAAAGGTTTACACCTCACGAAAATTTACCCCAGATTAAAGAAACTTAAGCAACATATTTTTAAAAAGCTGCATTACAGCCCAGATGAAACTCACAAGAAATAGCAACACAAAGACATATCACATGAAAATTACAATACTTGAAAGATCAGTGAAGTATTTGAGGAGCAGCCAGACCCCAAATCAAATGCCTTATAACACAAAAAAATCGTCTTGCTTCTGGCTTCTCCACAGAAACCTTCAACTCATATAAATGCTGTGCAATGAAACCTACAAAATGTTCAAGGAAAGAGTGACCTAAGAATTTTATATTCAGCCTATCAATCATTACATGTACAGGCAACACATACGTGTTTGAGAACATGCAGAACTCCAGTATATATACTAAAGAGGGTATCCTACTAGAAGACAAATATCAACCAACCAAGAGAAAACTGAATAAATTATAATAAAATAACTGGTGGTGAGTATTGATCATATTTATCTTGGAACTAAGATTTGAAATATACAAAAACTAAAGCCCACAGCATAATAACCATGTTATATGCTCTGATAGTATAACTAATAAAAATACTGTAATGGAATGTGGCAGGGAAAAGGGATGGGGAAAGGAGGCAAACTAAATTGCTGATTTTCCCAATTTTAAGAGTGGGAGGAGTGATCAGACCTATTATTTAGAAATAAAAATAAATTAGCAGACATACAGGTATGTTTAAGTACACAAAGATAAGCAAACTTTAAGAAAAATGATGCATTGACTGAAACTAAATGGTGGAGGAAAGAGTAGGGAAAAGAGAAAAGGGAGAAATATGTTAATGTCATTGTTCACAGAAGGAAATTAAATGATACAGCCCCAAGAAAGAGGAGATTAAAGGTATCCTTAAAAAATAAACACTACAACAGAAGCTCAAATCATCTTCTTTATCAGAAATGCACCGTAAATGTTTAACATGCATGCACACTTACACATGAACATATATATGAAGCCAGGCAAACAGACCACAAAAGATTCTTTGTAGATATAAAAAGAGAAGTCATGATAAAATAATATAATAGAACTAAGATCAAACATGTCTACCATATCAATAACAGTAGATAAACTAAACTGTTAATTAAAATAATTACTTTCAAATTTGATCTCAAAGTAAAATCCAACTTTATATATTATGCAAGAAACTCCAAATAAACTGACTCAATGTCCACACACAAAAGACAGACACAATTTTATCAATTAAAAAAGAAGCAGGAGTTAAGATTTGAATTTCCAACAAGGCTGAATTTAGGCAAAAATGTGTTTTGTGAAAAATACTAATAAGGGTACTTTATAATGCTAAAGAATCAAACTACAGTAGAGTTATACACCAAATAACACACAAAAAAGTTCAGTTATAGAAGAAAGTAATCAAATGTTGAAAATAAAAAATGAAATTTTAATGAAAATATCAAATGCTGATGGGGACATTTAAAATAAAAGCTTTTTACTTCTTGAATAAATTAGAAGCTGTATATATTGCATTTTCATCAGCATTTTTTTTTTTTTTTTTTTTTTTGGTTGCAAGAAACAAAAATTCTATTTAAGCAAACTTAGGCTAAAAGCAACATTCTTTAGAAGATACACATAACTGTGGCTGGGCTGCACTGAAAACAAGAACCAAAACTGATACGCTGCAAGCAGCAACTTGGTCTCATTGCTGTGTGTCTTCCTTTTCTGCTGAGCATATTCTTCCCTGAAGTGGGGAACCTTGCTGGCAGCTACCTAAAGACATCACATTTCCACTACCAGAGAGGAACTGAATTGCTCTCTTTGATACACTTTAAAAATCCTAAAGAAGAGTACTCAATAGCCCAGCTTTACTCCAGTGCCCTCCGTCCCGGGCCAGCCTACTACGGCCAGGGGAGACTGTGGCCTCTTTGGTGTAGGTTTCCAACCTAAAACAATCACTATGAACAGAGGAGTGAGGAGGATTAAAAGGTGTCTCTCTCAATTTGTCTATTTGATTCCAGTAATTAGAGCAGGCAGTCAACTTCCTAAAAAAGGTAAATATGATTCTGGGCAGAATAAACAATAGGTATATTATGAATCTTTAAATGTTTATATGTGGCAATATTTATCAGAACTGAACATTGACAATAATTTAAATGTTTAACACGAGTAGTACATCCACTCAATGTCAGTGACTCAAATTGCTTATAAAGAGTCCATCATTACAGGAAAAAATATTATGATATAAAGTTGGTGAAAAATAGTAATATAATTTTTTAAATTACTAAATTTGAGGCATCCAAAAATACCAGATGCAGTAAAATCAGTGGTTTATTTTATATGCTTTTTTCTTTTCCTATACTAAATATGTAACACTTTTATGATAGAATAAAGAATACTCTTTTTTATATAAAAAAGAATTTTTACCTTTGCCAATTCTTCCTTCCCTCATGTATTTGGGAGAGGCCTAGTTGAGGTCATGATTATATCATAGGCAAAGTTTTTCTCATAAGAGTAATCTAAGAGTCATATTATCACATTAACTATGAAAGACATGAAGATTAAAGGATATCCTCTCTGTATTCATATTTCTATGATTTCTTTATGTAGGACCACGATGTTATGATAATCATTGCAAAGTACTTTATTGTAGGATCCAAAGGGTCAGAGGGGTGGAGAAGGGCACACATGATCAGAGAAGTGTGAGATGGATGTAGATTCCTTAAATCCTAAAAGAAAAGGGTCTTCACTACTCTAAGTAGCTTGAATAAGTAAGAAATAGAAGTTGTGATATGATTGGAAAATTGAGATTTAAGTGCAGCACAAATAGACTGCAAGTGCTGTGAATTTAAACACCTTTCTTAGTGTGAAATCTTCTTGTTAAGTGATTCCCTGCTGTGACCTGTACCTTTCGTGCTGCTTCTTTAATGAGGAAGTCTTGTAAGAGTGTGTGACATCTTTCTAAGATGAATGGCTTAATGCAAAAGCATCCTTTCAGGGTATTTAGTGTGTCTATTGTAGAATGGTTGCTAATTCTTGGGCCAATTTCTGGAATCAGCAGGCATATAATTTTGCAGCTAGCAGTCTGCAGTTTATTCCTATCCCTTTTCTGTTTTTTAACCTCTGTCACAGCCTTGACTTGGCAATGCCAAGGAAACAGGCAGGTACACAAGAGATCTCAGCCCCCAGGACAGTGATAACCTGGAGGAAACACACAAGGCTGGCTTGTTGAGAAAAGATGCAAAGCAAGAGTTTTAAAAACTATTCTAATTTATTCTATCTAGAACCCCAGTAATGTAAGCAAAATAATTAAAACAAACAAAAAATAGTACTCAAATAGAAGAGAATGATAGAGCAATATCTAACCCAGAGGAGCAGCTAAGAAATATTCCAGTAATTCTTTCCTATGTGTTTCTATTAGTAAATATATGTATGTAAACACTGTATTTACCTATCTATCCATCCCCACATATTTGCCCACATATAATTATGTCTGTATGTAGGTTTGTGTGTGTATACCTGTTGTGTGTTTATGAATGAAAGTCCTTCATAATGAGAAAATTGTTTTCCATGTGCAAGGTTTAATATTTTATATGAAAGGAACTTTTTTTTTTACTTTCTTAATCCAAAATGCATAGGCAAACACCAAAAACTAGAAATAAGCCTTCTAACTCCTAATTCTCTGTGTTTATATAACAATAAAAATTAGTCTTCTGTTTCTTTGATGAATGCCTTTGGCCTTAACCAGCAAGCAAGAGTCAATACCAATTTCCATAGATATTTATTTAACGATTTTATTAGAATCAATTTAAAAAGCATAGAAGATACCTTTTCATCCACTTTATTCACCCAGTATTCACTTTCCCACTGTAAAAATCTATATTCATTTTTCTTAAAAAAAAAAAAAACCTACGTATTATCTCTCTTGAGAATTCAAGCCTCCACATTTTTCACTTATCTCATTTTACTAAGATATATGCAACCACTATACTTAAACAAAATGCTTTACAGGATTATGAGCTATTGGCACATTCAATTTAAGGAACAAAGGAACATAAAATACAGGGTTATATCTATGCTCAAGGTCACCTATATTTCTTTTGGTATTTTTACTTGTTGTTTCCTGATATTATGCAGGTCACACATACATATGCACACACATGTACCAGATCTTTGCCACCATGAAATACACAAATTTTACAGAAAAGTTAAAAAAAATTATAGGCAGTTAGGCATTATAGCTTTACTGGTCTAAGTTGTCCTGAAGAGAAGTCTCATGGCCTCAGGATCTATAAGTCAGAATAAGTCCTTCTTGGGATGCTAGGGATCCTGAGGATTCCAGAGATGTGGATGGGGATGGAAAGCTGAGAGTTTCCATCTTTTCTTGTTTCCTCTTTTATTTATTTTAAAATTTAATCTCCTAATAAATTTCAGGTAACTAGATGCTATATGACATATAATATTTTATTTAACCTTTCCAATAGCCATAAAGTTCAGCATTACTATTCCCGTTTTCTCAGATGTAGCAATCAAGATAAAGTAAGAAGCTCAAAGTCATCGAGTCAGCTGTGGCCAGAGCATATCCAGGTTCCGTAGGCTTTCATTTTTATAGATTAAAATTTGGATTTAAAAAAATGCAAACAGGTGATAAATTCATGTAACCTTTTGAGGTGATTGCTTGCCTTCCATTTGCATATCCTTTTCTGCATTTTAGAAACATATTTCAGTTATCTATTAGTCAACTTGTTCATCAAAATCAATGATGTCGAGCAAAATCAGGCATCATTCTTGATTTCAAAATATTTAGAATTAAGATGTGGAGATAAAATATAATTACTTAAAAGCTGAATAATGATATAAGAATAATAATTCAAAACATTTTAAAATATCAAAGACTTTGAGTTTGTCATTAATTAGCAAATTAATGATACAATCAGGATCATAGGAATTTCACTTCAAAAGATAGAGTCAATATTTAATATTTCCACTATCTTTATGCAAATTCAATTAATGCATTCATTCAATGTTTTTGCTCACGTACTACATATCGGGAGCATAAGAGGTGGTTTGGAGATAACTATTAATATAAGATAGGCCCTGTCTACAGAGAATTTACAATCTATGAAATTGTCTCTGTGATTTTACAATATAACATGAGAAGTTCTATGATTGCCGTATCTCACCAATCTAGTCATGGGAAATTTTGACAACAAAATAGCTATCAATTTTTGTGCATTTATCCAGATTCAATCACATAGCACATAGATTGAATAGAGTCTCTGCTATGTTCCTGACACTCTCCTAGCTGCTGGGGTATACAAGTTAAAGAAAATAAACAAATAAATTCCTGTGCTCATAGAGTTTACATTTCTTACAGCAGAAGACAGAAAATAAATGGTTGCTATATGCATAACTAGAGACTAGATACGTAGATGGATAGATGGATAGATAGAGCTAGTGGTGATAAAAAAATAAAAGCAGAGTAAGATGGATTCAAGTAACTGTAGGATATAGGAATTGGGAAGCCCTTTGTTGTTCGTTTTTGGTGGAGAGTGGTGCAAAAGCTTAGTGTGCTCCAGGAACAGTATGAGTAGGCAGGGAATGGTAGAATGAGAGAACACATCCAGTTGTGATGCAGGATGTTTTGCTCCTTAGTATAGCTGAAGTCCAGGTTCTTGTCTCATGATCAGGAAAAATTAGGCACACAGACACATTGAAAGGTGAGGGGAGTGGAATTTCTTTTTTAAAAAGTTCTGAGCAAAAAAAAAAAAAAAAAAAAAAAAAAAAAATTGGGTGTCCTCCCAGCAGGTTCCCACCACAGGAGTGGAAGAGGCCAGGCTCCTCCACGCCTGCATAAAGTGAGAATTCCCTGTGGCTCCACCCTATTCTCCCAGTATGCAGACGGGCCCTTAGTCTGAGCCACTGCACATTGATTTATTTCCCTTACTGTGCATGTGTTAGGGATGGAATTTTTCACCACGGGCATGCTTAGGCAAGCCCTCTGTTCACAATGACCTGGGTGGCATTTGGCTGTCTCCTGTCTCAGTTGGGCTTTCTAGGCCTTGGTAACTTTTAATTTTACTCTCACTAGAAGCAAATGGAAAATTTTGAGAAGAAAATGAAATGATTATATTTGTTTTTAAAATAATCAGATCTCCAATTTTTGTTTTAGAGAGAGTCTTGCTCTGTAGCCCAGGCTGGAGTGCAGGGGCGTGATCTTGGCTCACTGCAACCTCCGCCTCCCTGGCTCAAGTGATTCTCATGCCTCAGTCCCCCAAATAGCTGGGACTATAGGGGTGTGTGCCACCGTGCCTGGCTATATTTTGTATTCTTAGTAAAGTTGAGGCTTTGCCATGTTACCCAGGCTGGTGTTGAACTTCTGAGTTCAGATGATCTGCCAGCCTCAGCCTCCAAAAGTGCTGAGCTTATAGGTGTGAGCCACAGCACCCAGCCCAGGTTTCAATTTTAAAAAATTTTAAATCACCATACTGGCTACAAAGCAAAGATTTCACTGTCTTTGATGAAAGAAGAAGCCAGAAAACCAGGAGGTAAAGGAGAAATGCACGAAGCTCATGTAAAAACCCGGTCAACAGATGATGGTGGGTTCCCATGGTGGTATCAGTGGAGGGATGAGAAGTAGGTATGTTCTGGCTGTAGTTTAAAATAAGCTCCTACAAGACTCCATGTGTATCCATGCATTCAGATAAAATATAAAGAAAGGAGTCAAGAATATTTCTAAGGTTTTGGACTGAAGAAATTGAAGAATAAAAAAGCATTTAATAAATTGATAGAGACTGGGGTAAGAGATAGGATGTGTATGTATATATATAATATATATCTTGTCAATTTATTAAATATGTTGTATTTATGTTTGTAGATAAGCAAATATATCTTATACAAAAAGCATTTGTTACATACCAGCCTCTAATATATCTACTGTTATAATTGCTTGCAGTGAATTATCAAACTGCTGACCACAGGCAGTATGCTTTATTCATAGGAGGTGAGGGCAGAGATGAAAGCTTGGCAGGGGAGTGGGTTGAGATCATAGTAAATTTAATAGATCACTTGTAAGTTCTTTGACTTTTTTTCTCAAAGAGAAGGAAAGATTTTCCTCTAGAGAAGGGAAGGGGGATGTAAGCATAAGTAAAATGGTCTGGTTTGCCCCTTCAAAGAGCACTATTTTGCTTATCGAAAATAGATTACAGAGGACAAAGCAGAATCAGGGAGACCAGTTCAGAAGGTACTACATTGATCTGGAGGAGAAATGATTGTCATTGGAATCAAGGATAGCAGTAATGAGATTCCAGTTATATTTTGATGGTCAGACAAACAAGACATTCTCATAGTTTTCCCGTGGAGTGTGAGAGGAAGGGAGGAGTCAATTTGTGACTCAGGTTTTTTGTTGGATTAATTGGGAAAAAAATGACTCAAGTTTTCCGTCTATATGTGGAAAAATAAACTTTCATTTACTGAGACTGGAAAGGCTGAAGAAAAAGCAGGTTTATGTCTGAGATAGAGACCATCACAGGTATGTATTTTAATATGTTCAGTCTAAAATGCCAACTGGACAGCAAAGTGAGGATGTTAGGTAAGCAGTTAAGATACAGTTCTGGGGTTCAGATGAGAGGTCCAAGTAAAACATAACTAGTTGGATGTTGTAAAGCATAGATGGTATAGATGGTATTCAAAGCCAAGGAAGGAGACATAGGTAGAGAAAAAAAGAGGTCTGAGGATTGAGTCAGGAGCATTCCAAGGTAAATAGTTCAGAGATCAGGAAGGAAACCAGGAAAAAAAGGCTGAGAAGAAATGATCAATAAGAGAGAAGGAAATCTAGGAAAATGTGGAATGTTATAGAAGCCAAGAGAAGAAAGTTTTGGGGTGAGTGAGTGATCTACTACGTCTAATGTTATAGTTAGGTTACATGAAATTAGGAACGGACCACAGAATACAGCAATATGGGAGATAAAAACGGACCCTGAGAAGAGCTGTTTAGGTGGAGTGTTGGAGGCAAAAGCTGTTAGGATGGGTTTGAGAAGGAATGTGGATATTCTATAGGATAGTTGATCTGTCCTCTTCAAAAATGTAAGATCATGAAAGGCAGATTTGGATTAAAGAAAATTAAAAGAGGAAGATAAGTACATGCAAAAGGTGATGCTGGACCAGAAAAACATTTCTGTTTTCTTTTGCTAAACAGATTGTCAGTGGGACAACGGGTGAAATTGGAGTAAGATCTTTAGATTAGATGATAATAATTTTATTGATGTCAGCTTATTTTTATAATTGTACTGTGGTGTGGAAAAAGTTTTTTTTTTTTTTAAATACATGCCAAAATGTTTATAATTAAAAAGCATCATTTTAACAACTTACTTTCAAATGGTTCAGAGATGCAGAAATTTAATGTGGTCAGATACCACATTACTATTACTCTTTTAGAATTATTTAAGAAATCTGATGAAAATTGTCGTTACTATGTTTTCAACCTTTTTATGGTTATAAAATTATTTGTAAATAAAGTACAAAATTAAAATACTAAAAAGAAATAGATACTTTAAAATATTAAAAAGAAGAGATAGAAGATGGGGAGGATATGAAGGGAAAAAGAATCAGTAGACAGAGTTGGGTACAACTCTTTTTCCCTTTCATAACTTTCCTGCTAGCCAATTCTCTAATACATTAAGCGTTCTCTTCAATGTATTTCTTCCTCTAGCTGTGACAGGTCTTTCTTTCTCTCTCTCTTTTTTTTTTATAATTTTTTTCTATTCCTTCTGTTTTGAAAGTACTGTAATGCTAAAGTATTAATACTTTAGAGCATTTAGAGTGTGTAAAAAATCTGACGTCTCCTGTATTTTCTGAACCAGCACAATTTCTAAATGATATGTTTTGATTCTTTAAATTACTTTCTTAATCTTTGAGTTCATAATTAACTTATTGAATTTTTCTCTTCTTCAATCTAAAAGGGTTGTATATTTTCTGTATGATTAGGTTCTTCATTGCTTTGTATCTGCCCATTAATAAAACCTCTCATCATTCTGTTGTTGAGGCCATTCTCAGTGTTGCTGAAATCTAAATTCATGGTCAGAGCCCATGAAATGAACAGATCCAGAGCTAGCTCAGTAAATCTCTATATGAAAAGGGTTCCTAGGTCTGTAGACAAGCCACTGGAATTGAAGAGTTTATAATCACCACAGTTGCCCCTCTGAGCCCTGAAAGTATAGGTATGGTGTTGGAGGAAGTCAAGGATTTGTAATTATAAAAAAAGATAAGAAGAGAGTCAGGAGGTCTCTAAAGGAAGCTGGGTATCCTTCTGAAATATTAGGTTTAGTCTATTAACTAACTTTGATAGTTTCCAAGCAGGAGATTGGTTTCAAATCTGAGTCATAGAAAAATAATTCTGGTGACAGTGTGAAGAATGGCTTGAATGAGAAATGTTAGGACAGAGACATTCACTAGAATTTTAATGCTGACAACAAGGTATAGTTCCTATGGGAGGAAATGGGATCTGGGGTGGTAAGAAAATGGAGGGCACAGAAGTGGGTGACCTTGATCCATGAAAGTAGATAATAAATGATTGTGCTTCACAACAGAATAAACACCAAACTTCATTTCATTAATTTGCTAATGCCTTTCCCCTGCTGCATACCTTAGCCTTGCTACCATATTTATTTAAGACAATGTATGCACATGGGCAAACAGATGCCCCATTCCTGTCTCAGTTAGAAGTGATCTCTAATCTTGTTTCTCTGTCATTGGGAAACTTGCCCCCAGGACTCAGTCCTATAGCATGAAACCCTTCTATACTTGAGCTCTCAATCTCAGGCCTGTCAAAAATTTTACTTTCCATAGAACTCCTTCAGCTTGAGAGATAGCATGAATCTGGAATGAAAGCTAGAAAGATCTCATATCTCTTGGTATGGAAGTAGAAACAGCACAATCAAAACTGAGTCAAAAATGTCAGCTCCACCATTTACTCAATGAAGTTAAGCTACATCTGTTAGCTTTTTTTCTGCAAAATGGTGTAGCTAATGGATAACTGAGAGGCTTACTGAGAAGATTAAATGAGATAATTTGTAAAATACCCAGAATAATAAATAGCACACAAAAACCACTCAATAAGTGTTAGCCAGATATAATAATAGTAAGAGCAGTAGTCATATTCATACTAGCACTGTTGTTATCCATTGTTACCATATATATTTATAAAACGAAGTTTTATCACCATACTGAAAACTCATGCTATGGCAATAGAAAATTTGACTAAACTAATAATAATAGTTAAATAATTTTGTAATGACTCGATCTCTCTTTACTGATAATATGAATGATTTAAACCCATTAGCAAAAGACCACTTTCTTGTATTTGTAGGGAAGGAAAGATTTTTCTTGGACCTACTTATATCCCATGGTTAGGCCTGATAATTAAACTGAAAAAAAAAAAAAAATAGATTAACAGGAGAAAAGCATACAAATGTTTTTGATAGTAGTATTTTTACATATGTACTGAAGCCTATATAAGAAACGAAGATCCAAAGAAGGAGATAGGCCTGAGAGCTTATACAAGCTTTTAATAGAGAATGACAAATTGTGGAGACGTGACAGGACAAAGTAAAAATGAGTTTGGATGACAGGTGGCAATTGTAAGAAAGTGACTAGCAAATATATGGGGAAAGCTAACAAATCATAAGGGTTATTTTAGTAGATTTTTTCATATCAAACCTACTAAATAAGGTTTAAGGTGATAAGATTTTTTCTTCTTCCTCATACCTGAGGACATTTTCCTCACGAGTAATTTTATGCCCTGCCTTTAGGTAGAAGTGGAAAGGTCAGAGGACTGTTTTGAAACTACTGTTTCTCATTTGTCTTTATCTCAAAATTATCAACATTCCTAAGTGACATATTATGAGGTGGCATGTTCTGATACCTTTCATGTTTAACTGGATAAAATTAGAAGAAAAGTAAGTGTAATAAAAGAAAGAAAGTATAATAAAAGAAAGATAAAGTATAGGATGCTTAAAATTTACTATTATATTTGAGTAGGATTTTCTACTTTGCCACTCTTTGGTTTTTTATTATTACACTTAAGCATATACTGATACCAGCCTTACTTTGCATTTGTGGATTCTGGAGTAATAAACTAACTCATTAGGTTAGCGACTCAGATATTGGCACACCTCAGGCCAAGCTTGGCTCAGAAAAAAGCTTTCACAAAGATGATTTAAGATCCTGAAACAAAAAATATCTGAATCCACTTTCTACCAGTTCCATTCCCCTCCCACTATACTAACATAAATTCAATCACAACTTTTCTTAACTACGTGAACTCTGTACCTATCTCATCTTTGTAATCTTTACTATCTAATCTTAAACATGGACTAATATGTTTTGACATCTCAGCACTCCATTCCATATCTCAAACCTCCTTAATTTATATATATATTTTTAATTCGTTTTACTTTTTATACTTTCTTCACAAAAGATATCCAAGCACTGGGTGTATGTGTGCGGGATGTGTGTGGGTGTGTTTATTTGAAGTAGGCACTCTAACTCAACTAACTAGAATAAAGGAGCAAAGGAAATGCAAATGGATGGTCCTTCAAGGCATTCTGCTTTAAGAAGCCTCTTCCCAGAGAATGAAAGAGGAAATATACTAAAAGTTCCTTCAGCTGATAAGCAACTTCAGCAAAGTTTCAGGATACAAAATCAATGTACAAAAATTATTAGCAATCCTATACATCAATAACAGTCCAGCCAAGAGTCAAATCAGGAATGCAGTCCCATTCACAATTGGCATGAAAAGAATAAAATACCTTGGAATACAGCTAACCAGGGAGGTGAAAGATCTCTACCAGGAGAAGTAACTGCAAACTAACTGCTCAGAAAAATCAGAGATGACACAAACAAATGGAAAAATATTCCATGCTCATGGATAGGAAGAATCAATATCATTAAAATGGTCATACTGCTCAAAGCAATGAACAGATTCAATGCTAATCCTATCAAACTACCAATGACATTCTTCATAGAACTAGTAAAAACATTTAAAAATTCATGTACAATCAACAAAAGAGCCTGAAAAGAGTTGTAAGCAAAAGGAACAAACCTGGAAGCATCACACAACCAACTTCAAACTATACTACAAGGCTACAGTAACCAAAACAGCATGGTACTGGTACAAAAACAGACACATAGACCAAAGGAACAGAATAGAGAGCCCAGAAACAAGGCTACACATCTATAGCCATCTGATCTTTAACAAAGCTGACAAAATCAAGCAATGGGGAAAGGACTCCTGATTCAATAAATGGTGCTGGGATAACTGGCTAGCCATATACAGAAGATTTAAATGGGACCCCTTTCTTACATCAAATGCAAAAATCAACCCAAAATGGATTAAAGACAAGTTAAACCCAAAACTATAAAAACCATGGAAGACAACCTAGGCAATATCATTTTGAACGTAAGAACAGACAGATTTCATGATGAAGACACCAAAGCCAATCCCAACACCAACAAAAATTGACAAGTGGGATCTAATGAAACTTAAGAGCTTCTGCACAGCAAAATAAACTATCAACAGAGTAAACAGACAACCTACAGAATGGGAGAAAATTTTTACAAAGTATGCATCTGACAAAGGTCTAATATCCAGCATCTATAAGGAAGTTAAACAAATTTACAAAAAGAAAACAACCCCATAAAAAAGCAGGCTAAGGATATGAACAGACACTTTTCAAAAGAAGACATATATGAGGCCAATAACAAGCATATGAAAAAACCTCAATATTACTGATCATTAGAGAAATGCAAATAGAAACCACAATAGGATATCATCTCACACCAGGTTGGCAATTATTAAAAAGTCAAAAAATAATAGATGCTGGCAAGGTGGCCGAGAAAAAGGAATGCTTATACACTGTTGGTGGGAGTGTAAATTAGTTCAACCATTGTGAAAAGCAGTGTGGTGATTCCTCAAAGATCAATCCCATTGCTGGGTATATGCACAAAGGAATATAAATCATTCTGTCATAAAGACACAAGCACCCATATGTTCATTGCAGCACAATTTACGATAGCAAAGACATGGAATCAACCTAAATGCCCATCAATGTTAGACTGCATAAAGAAAATGTGGTACATTTACACCATGGAATACTATGCATTCATAAAAAATATGATTGTGTCTTTTTCAGGAACATGGATGGACCTGGAGGCCATTATACTTAGCAAACTAATGCAGGAACAGGAAACCAAATAGCACATGTTCTCACTTATAAATGGAAACTAAATGATGAGAACTTATGGACACAAAGATGGGAACAAGAGAAATTGGAGTCTACTTAAGGGTAAAGATGGGAGGAGGGAGAATCAGAAAAAAATAACTGTTGGGTACTAGGCTTAGTACCTGGGTGAAGAAATAATCTGTTCAACAAACCCCCATGATGTGAGTTTATCTATGTAACAAACCTGCACATGTACCACTAAAATAAAAACTTTAAAAAAGAAAAGTTACCTGCACCTGAGTTCACTGCTATTTTATTTTGATTTTAGAATTCTTTATAATTATTAAGATTTTAAGTCAACAAGCATATTCATTTCCAAAAAATGTTGATAAAATAATTAGTCTGTTTTTAAAGGAAAGCTTCTAGCTGTTCTACAGAGGTTCAACCTCTTCATTAGTCTTAACAAGGCCAGATTCAGGTGCATGCCTTGCTGGTACGGCCAGCAATATGGTCCAATGAAGAGGGTTAAATCTGGAAACTGACTCACTAACCTGGAAGGGGTTAGATTATGAGGAAAAAGTAACATTGGTTACCCTGGGCAGAACAGCTTTTGCTACCTTGAAAACAGTTTGTACCAGGTCATCTATGTTGTGAGTAAGTCATGAAATAAAAGATTAAGCTGTAGTCTCCTCTAAAAGCAGGCTGGCTTACTGGTTATCATCATTTTAGGAGAATGCCCCTAATGTGATATATGGTACAGTTTTAATCCCAAAGGGAGAGAATGGATGGTGTATGATAATACCAGTCTTTTTGAGATGAGTGGTTAGAATTCTGGAACTTCAGCAAAATCAACCTATGAACATAAATTTAAAAATATATATATTGAAAGTAATGAAGACCACAACACAATAACAGGATGCTCTAAAAAAAGAATTCAGAGAACACGGAAGGAGATTCTAAGAATTAAATATTTGGTAAATGAATCACAAAGCCCAAGCTTGGAAAATAATGGTGAAGAAAAGTTGCCAGAAGGAAGGGTAAGAGTACAAGAAGTAAAAGAGAATGGGAAAAGTAAAAAAAAAAATAATTTATCACATCTTAACATCCAAATAAGAGTTCCAGAGAAGACAGAATCAAACAAAAAAGAGAAAATTATCAAAAGAAGACATCAACAAATTTTCCCAGAACTGTTTGGCATGTGCTCTGATTGAAAGCATACAGCAATTTCCTATACAATGAATGAACACCAATGACAAACAGAAGATTTAAAAAGCTTTTACACTGGGAACCAAAATGAATTTATATAAAAATGTGACAATTTGAACAAAGTTAAGTTCACAATGGTAATACCAGAAGTTAGAAGATATTGCTATGATTACTTCAAAATTTTGAGGAGAAAATGATTCTCAGCTTAGAATTCTAATCTCAGTCAAATCATCAGTTAAGTGTAGATAAAATATTTTCTGACATATAAGCTTTTTAAAGAAGACAAACAGAAAAACTTTCCAGATATTTTTTCTCAGGAAGTTAGTGGCAGATCTGCTATATCAAAACTAGGGCATAAACAAACAAAAAAGGAAGACATTTAATTCAAGAAATCAGGTGAAATGATCCACAGAAGATAGCATCAGGCAAACACAAGTCACTTAGTCCAGGTTAAATCAGTCACAGAAATCTAGAAGATATTTCTTCAAACAGAAGAAACCATTAAAATACCTAATGCATGTAACTATTTCGAGAGAATATTTAAACAAATCGGAGGAGAGATTCAGGCTGAATTAGCACTACTACATTAAAAACTAACAAAGCAAAACTATGACAAGTATTAAAGAACATACTGTGTTCCATGGCTTAGTTATAAATTATATTTCATAATCAATATTATATAAACACTAATAGTGATCTACTCCCAAATTAACACACATCTATCTTCAAAGGATAGGAGGATTAGGAGTGTTTCTACCTGGTGGTGGGAGCAGAGTGGTGGAAGTGGTAATGAAGGGCGAAAGATAGCTATTTCCTAACAGGAAGTAGTTTTCTATTGTATTTGAAATTACCACACACCTGCTATTTTTGCATAACTTACCAAATTTCTCAACAAAAATACCATCACACCCATTTATTATTGTGTAGTTTCTGTCAGAAGTTAGAAACCAAGCTGGTACTGCTGCTCAGAGTCTCACAAAGCTGCAAACAAGATACTGACTGTGATGAATTCTCATCTGAAGAATGAAAATGGAAGGATCCACTTCTACGATCTCTCAGTTGTTGACAGAATTCATGTTCTTGCAGCTATAGAATTCAAGACAACTTGGTTTTTCAAATCCAGCATGCATGCACAGGATACACACACACACACACACACGGAGAGAGAGAGACAGAGAGAGAGAGAGAGAGAGAGAGAGAGAGAGAGAGAGAGAGAGAGAGAGAGAGAGAGAGAGAGAAGTGCTCCAGTCACTTGCTTCTAGACTTTCCTTTAAAAGACTTTTCCGGTTAGGCCAGGCCCACCTGGGACAACCTTCCTTTTGGATAACAAGGACCACTCAATAGGAGTTTTAATTACATCTGCAAAATACCCTGACTTTTACCATATAATGTAACAAACTCACAGCAGTGATGTTCCATAAACCTTGCCAAATTCTGTTGGTTAAAAGCAAGTTCCACACCCCTCCCAACTCAAAAGGAAAGGGGACACACAAGGGTGCGGATTGTAGGGGGCAGGAATCATGAATGCCATACAGGAATTCTGCTTCCCATAGTAAGTAATTGCTAAAACTATAAAATCAAAAAGCAATATAATCGTGTGGGTGTTTTAATATGGAGGCAATATCTAAAGAATCGGCTAAAATGTATGAAAGTAGTTGTCACTATAGAGAAGTACATAGGGCAAGGTTAATTAATTTTGTAATTATCTGGCTCTTTATGTGCAGGCATATGTTGTTTCATTTTAATTGGATTTTATTTTTATCAAATAATTGTAATGTGGTAATTGTATAGAAGATGCTTAAAATTTTCTCGAATAATAAAAAGGAATGAGAGCAAAAAAAAAAAAAAAAAAAAAAAAAGGAGGGGGGCTGCAAAGCAATTCCTTAGAAAAGATATGGGAGTTTTTGTTGACTGTGAGCTCCAAATAAGTCAATAATGAAATATTGTTGCCATAAAAAAATTAGATACAATCTCAGGCTTCCATTCATAGAAATATGAATAAATGGGAAAAATAATTGTCCTACATTATCCTTCACTGAAAATTCCATATTTGAAATTGTGTTCATTTCTAGGTCCCTAATTTAATTCTATTTTTCTATTATTGTAACACTGATGGCTTATTTTTCTTATGGAATTAATACATGGTCTCCATAAAAAACATCGGAAAATAGTAAAAAAGCAAAAATATGCAAACTTGATACTTGAAAACAAACATCACAAACATTTTGGTGCTGATCTTTGAAGCTTTTTTCTCCATATGGATATATCTATATTGTATACATATGCTAGATACATAGTTTAGATGCTGCTTTTTTAACTTAATACCATATTTTATATTTCTATTTCTAGCCAAGATAAAAAAACATGGACCAAAGAAACCCTCATTTGTAAAACAACTAAAAACCAGACAACATGTATGAGACAACAGTTGTGATATTGATATCAGGCAAGAAAAGACAGTGATCCATGAGAGATAGGAAACAAACATGCGAGCCCTGTGATTGACTATCTTCCTGGGTGGAGAAAAGTTCAAAGCCACAGAACAAGGAAGAGGAACTCAGGCAGAACCTGGTGATTCTCCGCATGGAACTGAGAGTTCCCAGGAATCAGAGAAGCCCAGGCAGCTGGAATTTGGGGGGCAGCATTCTAGAGAAGAGTTCTTGAGAAAAGAGAACTACATATAAAGAGAACTCTGGTGATTTTCAGAGGGAGTGCTCCTAGAATATTCAGCTGAATGCAAAACTGTGAGCCATAGAAAGTTCTAGGACCAGATGGCTTTGTTTATAATGCTGTCAAACATTTAAGGAGAAAATAATAATATAAACTCTACTAAAATTTTTCTATTACATAAAAAACAGATACATGCCAATTTATATTATGGGCCAGCATTATTATAATAAGAAAATAAAACTACAAACAAATTATCTGTCATAAACACAGATACAAATTTAACGTTGCAAACATAAATCATGTTCAGAAAATATTGTATTCATTATTTTTTTAAATTTCTAATAATTTCAACTTTTATTTTAGATTCAGGGAGTACACATGTAGGTTTGTTATACAACAGGTAGCGAACATAGTACCCAATAGGTAGTATTTTAGCCCTTACCCTCCTCCCCCACCCACCAGTAGTTCTCAGTGTCTATTGTTCTCGTCTTTATGTCCATATGTACCTAATGTTTAGTTTCATTTATAAGTGATAACATGGTATTTGATTCTCTGTTCCTATGTTAATTTCCATAGGATGATGGCCTCCAGCTGCATTCACATTGTGGCTGCAAAGGACATGATTTTGTGCTTTTTATGGCTGTGTAGTATTTCATGGTGTATAATTATCATATTTTCATTATCCAATCCCCCATTGATGGGCATCTGGGCTGATTTTCTGTCTTGGCTATTGTGAATAGTGCTGTGATGAATATGTGAGTGCATTATGTATTTTGTAGAAAGATTTATTTTCCTTTGGGTATATACCCAGTAATAGGACTGCTGGGTTGAATAATATTTCTGTTTTTAGTTCTTTAATAAATCTCTAAACTGCTCTGCACAGTGGCTCAACTTTACATTCCATTCAACAGTACACTCCCACCAATAGTATATAAGCATTTCCTTTTCTCCATAGCATTGCCAGCAACTCTTATTTACATTCCCATCAACAGTATATAAGCATTCCCTTTTCTCCGTATTCTTGCCAGCATCTGCTATTTTTTGTTTTTTTAATAATAATCATTCTGACTGGTATGAGATGGTATTTCACTGTGGTTTTGATCTGCATTTCTGATGATTAGTGGTGTTGAGCATTTTTTCATGTTTGTTGATTACTTGTATGTCATCTTTTGAGAAGTGTTTATTAATATCCTGTGCTCATTTTTTAATGGGATCATTTGCTTTTTAGCTATTGAATTAAGTTCCTTGTAGATTCTAGATATGAGACCTTTGTCAGATACAAAGTTCTCAAAGATTTTGTCTCATTCTTTGGGTTGTCTGTTTACTCTGTTGGTAGTTTCTTTTGCTGTGCAGAAGTTCTTTAAGTAGGTCCCACTTATTTTTGGTTTCGTTGCTATTTTTTTGAGGACTTAGTCATAATTTTTTTGCCAAGGTCAATGTCCAGAAGGGTATTTCATAGTTTTTCTTCTAGAACTTTTACAATTTGAGATCTTTTATTTAATTTTTTAATCCATCTTGCATTAACTTTTGTACACAATGAAAATTAGGGGCCCAGTTTCATTCTTCTACATATGGTTTGCCAGTTATCCCAGTACTATTTATTAAACAGAAAGTCTTTTCTCCTCTGACTATTTTTGTTGACTTTGTTGAAGACCAGATTTGTTTCAGATTACTTCTGGGTTCTCTATTCTGTTCCACTGGTCTATGTGTCTATTTTTGTACCAGTACCATGCTGTTTTGGTTATTGTAGCCTTATAGTATAATTTGAAGCCAGGAAATGTGATGCCTCCAGCTTTGTTCTTCTTATTTAGGATTCATTTAGCTCTTGGACTCTTTTTGGTTTTATCAAAAAGTATTTTGAAAGATAATGCATCTTGACCAAGGCAATTAGCCAAGGAATACAAATGGTATTTAACATTCAAAAATAAATTAATTTATCCTGTTAACATTTTTTTTTAAAAAAAGAAAACTATTTGGTATCTCAAGATATATTTTAAAAAATCTATGAACGTTATCCAACATTCATTCTTGATAAAAGCATTCAGCAGACTAGGACTTAGAGATACTTCTTCCTGAACCAAATAAAGTACAGCTATGGAAAAACTACAGCTAAAATCATAATTAATAGTGAAAAATTAAATATTCTACCCTGAAGATTAGAAACAAGATAAATATTTCTGCTTTCACTATTTCTATTCAACAGGGTACAGATAGCTCCAGTTAGTGCAATACAGAAAATAAATAAATAAATAAATAAATGGCATTCAGATTTGAAAAGAGGAGGTAAAACTATTTTTAAAAAGCTTTTTTCATGACACTATTGTCAATGTAGAAAGTCCTATTGAATTCACCACAAAAATCCTGGAAAAACCTACTGTAAGTAATAAATGAATTCATTCAGGTTGTAGAATAAAGATCAATATATTAAAAATCAACATCTGTACACTTGTATATCTAAAGTAAGAAGACCTAAATTCATAAATCAGATGTGGGATATTGTTAAAATGTGCATTTTCCCCAAATTAATCTGTAGAGTCAATATAATCCCATTCAAAATCCCAGAAGGTTTTTTGTTTTAAAAATTGACAAGCTTTTTCTAAAATTTATGTAGAAATTTAAAGGACACAGAGAAACCAAAACAAATTTGAAAAAGAAGAACAAAGTTGGAGGACTTCAAGATTTTAGAATCTACAGCAGTCAAGCCAGGGCCAGGGTTAGGTGAGGCAGGCAAGCTGCCTATGGCACAACATTTAAAGGAGGTTCATTCATATGTTAGCACCTGCTCAAACCTGAAAGTGAATACTTCCTTAAATTTTGTGCCCTGGGTAGCCTATTACCTCACCCTAATCTTGGCCCTGATCAAGTAAGTGTTGTATTGGCATCAAATCCACAAATAGGTAAAGGCCATACAGTCATTGCATTGAAATACACAAATAGATTAATGGAACAGAAGAATGAGTTCAGTAATAATCCCACACACATGTGGTAAATTGATTCTCAGCAGAGGTGAAAAGGCAAGTTAATGTACAGTAGACATGTCTTCAAAAACAATATAAATACAATCAAAAAGCATATGAGAAGATACTCATCATTATTAATCCTCAGGGAAAAGCAAGTCACAATGAGATCCTACTTCACACCTACTAGGATGACTATAATCAAAGAGATGGACATAACAAGCATGGATGAGGATGTGAAAAAATGGGAACCATCATACATAGTTGTTAGAATATCAAATGGTGCAGCCAATGTGGAGAACATTTGGACAGTTCTCAACAATTTCAATATGAACATTTTCACAATAGGCAAATCTACAGAGACAGAAAGTAGATGGAAAGTTGTTGTCTATGTCTCAGGGTAAGAGAGTTTGGGGGAAAATCTGTAGTGACAGCTAATGGGTATATTGTATTTTGGGGAGGGGGCATACAAATGTTATAAAATAATTGTAGATGTATGAGTTTCTTAGGGCTGCTATAAAAATGTACTACATACCGGATAGCTTAAACAACAGAAAATTATTGTCTGATAGTTCTGAAGACCAGAACTCTTAGATCAATATGTCAGTAGGCTAGTTCCTTCTGAGGTTCTCTGATGGAAAAATCTGCTCTAGGCCTCTATCCTTGGCTTGTAGAGGTCCATTCTTTCCTTTGGTCCCTTCACATCTTCTTCCATCTATGAATTCATCTGTGTTCAAATTTTCCTTTTTTGTAAGAACACCAGTTATATTGGATTAGGGCCCACTTTAGTTACCTCAGTTTAACTTGATTATCTTTGTAAAGACTATATTTCCAAATAAGGTCACATTTGAGATACTGGAGGTTAAGACTTCACCATTTGAATTTTGGAAGAAACAATTCAACCCCAAATAGTAGTGATGGTTACACAGCTTTGATTATTTTAAAAACCATTGAACCATATACTTTTTTAAATTTTAATTTCATTTTAAGTTCCAGGATACATGTGCAGGATGTACAGGTTTGTTACATAGGTAAACAAGTGCCATGGTGGTTTCCTGCACCTATCAACCTATCACATAGGCATTAAGCCCAGCATGCATTAGCTATTTATCCTGATGCTCTCCATCCCCTAACCCTACTACTCTGCAGGCCCTGGTGTGTATTGTTCCCTCCATGTGTCCATGTGTTCTCATTAAAACCATATACTTTAAATTGGTGAATTATATAGTATGTAAATCATACCTCAATACATTTGTTCTATAAATAATAAAAATATAAAACAATTATTTTAAAAAGCTATCAGATAACTAATTCTTAGAAAGGCAAAACTTTGGTCTGTGCGCACAGCTTCAACAGAATTAAATGTTCCTGCCTGCCAGCTCTGAAGAGAGCTGCAGAACTAGCAGATCTCCCAGCACAGTGCTCAGCTCTGCTAAGAGACAGACTGCCTCCTCAAGTGAGTCACTGACTCCTGACAAGGAGACACCTCCCAGCAGGGGTTGACACACACCTTATACAAAACAACTCCAGCTGGCATCTAGCTGGTTCCCCTCTGGGATGAAGCTTCCAGAGGAAGGAGCAGGCAGCAATCTTTGCTATTCTGTAGGCTCCACTGGTGATACCCAGGCAAACTGAGTCTGGAGTGGATCCCCAGCAAACTCCAGCAGATCTGCAGAAGAGAAGCCTGACTGTCAGAAGGAAAACTAAAAAACAGAAAGGAATAGCATCAACACCAACAAAAAGGACGTCCACACAGAAACCCCATCTGAAGGTCACCAACATCAAAGACCAAAGGTCTTTTTCCTCATCCAGGAAGATGAGGAAAAACTAGCACAATAAGGCTGAAAATTCCAAAAACCAGAATGTCTCTTCTCCTCCAAAAGATCACAACTCCTCGCCAACAAGAGAACAAAAGAGGACAGAGAATGAGTTTGATGAACTGACAGAAGGTGGGTGATAACAGACTCCTCTGAGCTAAAGGAGCATGTTCTAACCCAATACAAGGAAGCTAAGAAGCTAGACAAAAGGTTAGAGGAATTACTACCCAGAATTACCAGTTTAGAGAGAAACATAAATGACCTGAGGGAGCTGAAAAACATAGCACAAGAACTTTGTGACTCATACACAAGTATCAATAGCTGAATCAATCAAGCAAAAGAAAGGATATCAGAGATTGAAGATCAACTTAATGAAATAAAGCATGAAGACAAGATTAGAGAAAAAAGAATAAAAAGGAATGAACAAAGCCTCCAAGAAATATGCAACTATATGAAAAGACCAAACCTATGTTTGATTGCTATACCTGAAAGTGATGGGGAAGAAGGAACCAAGTTGGAAAACACACTTCAGGATATTATCCATGAGAACTTCCCCAACCTAGCAAGACAAACCAGTGTTCAAATTCAGGAAATACAAAGAACACCACAAAGGTATTCCTTGAGAAGAGCAACCCCAAGACACATAATCATCAGATTCACCAATGTGGAAATGAAGGAAAAAATGTTAAGAGAGCTAGAGAGAAAGGTCAGGTTAACCACAAAGGGAAGCACGTCAGACTAATAGCAGATCTCTCTCCAGAAGCTCTACAAGCCAAAGGAGAGTGGGGGACAATATTCAAAATTCTTAAAGAAAAGAATTTTCAACCCAGAATTTCATATCCAGTCAAACTAAGCTTCATAAGTGAAGAAGAAATACAGACAAGCAAATGCTGAGGGATTTTGTCACCACCAGACCTGACTTACAAGAGCTCCTAAATGAAGCACTAAATATGGAAAGGAAAAACCAGTACCAGCCACTGCAAAAACAAACCAAAATGTAAATACTGTCGACACTATGAAGAAACTGCATCAACTAATGGGCAAAATAACCAGCTAGCATCATAAGGACAGGAACAAATTCACACATAACAATATTAATCTTAAATGAAAATGAGCTAAATGCTCCAATTAAAAGGCACAGACTGGAAAATTGGATAGAGTCAAGACCCATCAGTGTGCTGTGTTCAGGATACCCATCCCACCCGCAAAGACACACACAGGCTCAAAATAAAAAGATGGAGGAAGATTTACCAAGCAAATGGAAAGCAAAAAAAAAAAAAAAAAAAAATCAGGGGTTGCAGTCCTAGTCTCTAATAAAACAGACTTTAAACCAGCAAGGATCATAAGAGATAAAGATGGACAATACATAACGGTAAAGGGATTGATGCAACAAGAAGAGTTAACTATCCTAAATATATATGAACCCAATACAGGAGCACCCAGATTCATAAAGCAAGTTCTTAGAGACCTACAAAGAGACTTAGTCACCCACACAATAGCAATGGGAGACTTTGACACACCACTGTCAATATTAGACAGATCAATGAGACAGAAAATTAACAAGGATATTCAGGACTTGAACTCAGCTCTGGACCAAGTGGACCTAATAGACATCTACAGAACTCTCCACCCCAAATAAACAGAATATACATTCTTCTCAGCACTGCACTGCACTTATTCTAAAATTGACCACATAATTGGATGTAAAAGACTCCTCAGCAAATGCAAAAGAATGGAAATCATAACAAACAGTCTCTCAGACTACAGAGCAATCAAATTAGAACTCAGGACTAAGAAACTCACTCAAAACTGCACAACTGCTTGGAAGCTGAACAACTTGCTCCTGAATGACTACTGGGTAAATAACGAAATTAAGGCAGAAATAAATAAGTTATTTGAAACGAATGAGAACAAAGACATAATGTACCAGAATCCCTGGGACACAGCTAAAGCAGTGTTTAGGGGGAAATTAATAGCACCAAATGCCCACAGGAGAAAGCGAGAAAGATCTAAAATCGACACCCTAACAATTAAAAGAAGTAGAGAAGCAAAGCAAACAAACTCAAGAACTAACAGAAGACAAGAAATAACTAAGATCAGAGCAGAACTGATGGAGATAGAATCATGAAAAACCCTTCAAACAAATCAATGAATATAGGAGCTGGTGTTTTGAAAAGATTAACAAAATAGTTAGACCCCTATCCAGACTAATAAAGAAAAGAGAGAAGAATCAAATGGATGCAATAAAAAAATGATAAAGGGAATATCACCACTGATCCCACAGAAATACAAATTACCGTCAGTGAATACTATGAACATCTCTACACAAATAAACTAGAAAATCTACAAGAAATGGATAAATTCCTGGACACATACACCCTCCCAAGATTAAGCCAGGAAGAAGTCAAACCCCTGAATAGACCAATAACAAGTTCTGAAATTGAGGCAGTAATTAATAGCCTACCAACCGAAAAAAAAAAAAAAAAATCCCAGGACGTGACAGACCCACAGCCGAATTCTACCATGGGTACAAAGAGGAGCTGGCAAGCATTCCTTTTGAAACTATTCCAAAAACAATAGAAAAAGAGGGATTCCTCCCTAACTCATTTTATGAGGCCAGCATCCTCCTGATACAAAAACCTGGCAGAGACAACAAAAAAGGAAATTTCAGGTCAATATCCCTGATGAACATTGATGTGAAAATCCTCAATAAAATACTGGCAAAATAAATCCAGCAGCACATCAAAAAGCTTATTCACTGCGATCAAGTGGGCTTCATCCCTGGGATGCAAGGCTGGTTCAACATATGCAAATCAGTAAACAGAATCCATCACATAAACAGAACCAATGACAAAAACCACATGATTATTTCAATAGATGCAGCAAAGACCAAAGGCCTTCAATAAAATTCAACACCCCTTCATGCTAAAAACACTCAATAAACTAGATACTGAAGGAACATATCTCAAAATAACAAGAGCTATTTATGGCAAACCCACAGCTAATATCATACTGAATGGCCAAAAGCTGGAAGCATTTCCTTTAAAATCTGGCACAAGACAAGGATGCCCTCTCTTACCACTCCTATTGAACATAGTATTGGAAGTTCTGGACAGGGTAATCAGGCAAAAGAAAGAAATAAAGGGTATTCAAATAGCAAGAGAGGAAGTCAAATTGTCCTTGTTTGCAGATGCCATGATTGTATATTTAGAAAATCCCATCTTCTCATACCAAAAACTACTTAAGCTGATACGCACCTTCAGCAAAGTGTCAGGATACAAAATCAATGTGCAAAAATCACAAGCATTCCTATACACCGATAAACAGAGAGCCAAACCACAAGCAAACTCCCAATCACAATTGCTACAAAAAGAATAGAATACCAAGAAATACAACTTACAAGGGATGTGAAAGACCTCTTCAAGGAGAATTATAAACCACTGCTGAAAGAAATAAAAGAAGAAACAAACTAGTAGAAAAACATTTCATGTTTCTGGATAGGAAGAACCAGTATCGTGAAAATGGCCATACTGCCCAAAGAAATTTATAGATTCAATGCTATTTGCATTAAGCTACCACTGACTTTCTTCACAGATTAGAAAAAACTACTTTTAATTTTATATGGAACCAAAAAAGGACCTATGTAGCCAAGAAAATCTTAAGCAAAAAGAACAAAGCTGGAGGCATCATGCTACTTGGCTTCAAACTATACTACAAGGCTACAGTAACCAAAACAGCATGGTACTGGTACCAAAACAGATGTACAGACCAATGCACAAAACAGAGGCCTCAGAAATAATGCCACACATCTACAACCATCTGATCTTTGACAAACCTGACAAAAACAAGCAATGGGGGAAGGATTCCCTATTTAATGAATGGTGTTGGAAAAACTGACTATCCATTTGCAGAAAACTGAAACTGGACCACTTCTTTATACCTTATACAAAAAAAAAAAAAAAAAACTCAAAATGAATTAAGGATTTAAACATAAGACCTAAAACCATAAAAACCCTAGAAGAAAACATAGGCAATACCATTTAGGACATAGGGATGGGCAAAACCTTCATGACCAAAACACCAAAAGTAATTGCAATAAAAGTCAAAATTGACAAATGGGATCTAATTAAACCAAAGAGCTTTGGCACAACAAAATAAACTATCCTGAGAGTGAACAGGCAACCAACAGAATGGTAGAAAATTTTTGCGATCTATCCATCTGACAAAGATCTAATGTCCAGAATCTGCAAGGAACTTAAAAAAGTTTACAGGAAAAAAACAACCCCATCAGAAAGTGAGTGAAGGATATGAACAGACACTTCTCAAAAGAAGAGACTCATGTGGCCAACAAACATATGAAAAAAAACTCATCATCACTGGTAATTAGAGAAATGCAAATCAAAACCACAATGAGATACCATCTCATGCCAATTAGAATGGTGATCATTAAAAAGTCAGGAAACAACAGATGCTGGAAAAGATGTAGAGAAATAGGAACATTTTATACTCTTGATGGCAGTGTAAATTAGTTCAACCATTGTGGAAGACAGTGTGGCGATTCCTCAAGGATCTAGAATCAGAAATACCATTTGACCCAGCAATCCCATTACTGGGTACATACCCAAAGGATTATAAATCATTCTACTATAAAGACACATGCACACGTATGTTTATTGCAGCACTATTTACAATAGCAAAGACTTGGAACCAACCCAAATGCCCATCAATGTTAGACTGGATAAAGAAAATGTGGCACATATATACCATGGAATACTATGCAGTCATAAAAAAGAATGAGTTCATGTCCTTTGCAGGGACATGAATGAAGCTGGCAACCATCATTCTCATCAAACTAACACAGGAACAGGAAACCAAACACCACATGTTCTTACTCGTAAGTGGGAGCTGAACAATGAGAACACATGGGCACAGGAAGGGGAACATCACACACCGGGGCCTGTCAGGGATTGGGAGGCAAGGGGAGGCGAAGCAATAGGAGAAATACCTAATGTAGGTAATAGGTTGATGAGTGCAGCAAACCACCATGGCACATGTATACCTATGTAACAAGCCTGCACATTCTGCACATGTATCCCATGACTTAAAGTATAATTTTTTAAAAAGTCAAAACCTAAAGGGACACTTCACTAAAGGAGATCTAAGAGTGGATTATCTTTGTTATTCAGGGTAGGACTCTCAGACCACACTTCTTGAGATTATGCTAATGAAGTGACTTATTGTGGGCCCTAGATGGTTGCACAGTAGGGGCTATTTATGCTGGAAAGACCAACCATGTGATCAGAGCTTTCAAGGTTTAGAGCTATGTGATACAAGCTCAAACTCCTAACTTCTAGGATGAAGGAAGCCTGAAGATTGAATTCAATTATATATCCAAGGATTCAGTCAATCATGCCTACTTACTGAAACCCCACTAAAAATTCTGAACACCTGAAGCTCACATGTCACCTGGACACCTGAAATTACCATCAATGGTTGGTGAAACACATTGAGGCCCTGGGAAGGCAATGCATGTGGGGACATGGAAAGTTCATGTTTGGGACCTTTCCAGACCTTGCCTAATATGTTTTTTCCTTGGCTTGTTCTAACGCATATCCTTTTGCTATAATAAAAGTGTAAGTATAGTGACTTCTTGAATTCTGTGAGTCACTCTACATAATTATTCAACCTGAGGGGGTAGTAGTAGAAACCCTAAATTTGTATTCAGTTGGTCAAAAGTGTAGGTAAACCACACTTTTTGGGAATCCTCTAATTTGTTCCTAAAGTGAGTTCAGTCTTGTCAAGGACTGTGCCCTTAATCTGTGAAGTTTGACCCGATTCTGGGTATTTAGTGTCAAAATTGCATTAGACTTAAGAAAAATAAAAACATATTCATATAAGACATTACCTGGATGTTCATAGCAGCTGTATATAAAATGACCCAAAACTGTAAATAACCTAAATATCCATATATAATGGAAGAATTTTAAAATAGTGGTATATCTATTCAATGCAATATTACCAGGTAGCAAGAGTCAATTGATTATTGATATATGGGACAAATTAACAGATTTCAAAGGCATTGTACCAAATAAAATAAGCTAGACAGAAAATGAATATTGTCTGATTTGATTTATATGAATTCTGATGATAGCAATAGATCATTAGTTACCAGGAGCTAGGAATAGAGGAAGGATATTTATTTGTAAAGAGGATTGAGGGAAATTTGTGGAATGCTGGAAATACTTTATGTCATAACTGGTGTGGTGGTTGTAAGGCTTCATACACTATCTTGGTTCCAATGTCACACAAGGTATAATAAACAATACCAGTCTCATAATGTAGATATAACTCTAAAGAAAACTATTAAATTTATTTCTTTGGAGGTTATGTAGATATGTTTATTGTGTGAAAATTCATCAGAATATATCTTGATTATTAGTTCAATTTTTGGTATATATTTTTGATATATGCTCTATTTCATTAAAGTAGTTCATGTTTTTAAAATGTTATTTATTGTTTTTCCCTTGGTAGTGCTTTAGAGTTTCCTTTTTGTAGATGTTACACGTTTCTTCTTAAGTGTATTTCTAGCCACTGTATGGTTTTTCTGATATTTAATAGAAACTCCTTCATTATATTTTTCTACTTGATATTTGATATGTGCAAAACTATTTAAAAATTTTTTGAAATTAACTATTTTCCTGAATTGTCTATTTCTAATCTTCCCAACTAGAAATTTTTAGGTTTTCCATATATGCTACCAAATTAATGGTAAATAATGGTAATTTACTTGGCTTTTTGACAAATGTTTATGGTTCTTATTTCCCTTTGCTTATCAATTGTACTGTTTCAAAGTTTTCAGACTATGAAAATTGGTAGTAGTAATATCTTACACTCTTCTCAACCTTCTTACTTGAATGAGAATTCTTCCGGTACTCAAATCTGAAATATGATGTTGGTAAGTTTAAAATGTACATTTGTTAGGTTAAAGAATAATCTTTTTCTTCTATTTTAATAAGATTATAAAATCAGAAATATGTATTGGATATTATCAAATTCATTTATTGCAAAATCTTATGATTTTCCTCTTTGGGTAAATTATTATTTTGTGTTATTATAATTGATATTTGTAGTGATCCATCTTTAAATTCCTGAATAAATTTCATTTGGTATTAGTATTTTAATATTCTGTAGAATTAAAATTGAAAGTTTTGACCAGGTGTAGTGGCTCACACCTGTAATCCCAGTTCTTTGGGAGGCCAAGACAGGTGGATCACTTGAGGTCAGGAGTTTAAGACCAGCCTGGCGAACATGGTGGAACCCTGTCTCTACTAAAATATAAAAAATTAGCTGAGTGTGGGGGCACATGCCTGTAATCCCAGCTACTTGGGAAACTGAGGCAGGAGAATCCCTTGAGCCCGAGAGGCAGAGGTTGCAGTGAGCCGAGATCGTGCCACTGCACTCCAGCCTGGATGACAGACTAAGACTCCATCTCAAAAAAAAAAAAAAAAAAAAAAGTATTTTGTTTATTTTGTTTACCATTTAAGCATCTTTAATCTGTAGTTTCTTTATTCTATAATTTCTTAACCAAATTCAGAATGCTGCCAATTTCTTACTCATAAAAATAAGTGGGACTTTTATTTTGTTCTCTATGTTTTACTAACACTGGCAATATCTGGTCTTTGAGGGTCTAAAATAACTTTCCCATGAAAGCTTTGGATCTCAAACTCAAGTGATTAGATGAGAGGTTTAGAAATTGTGTTCTTTTGGGGAACCAACTCCATCATGTTGGTTCTGAGGGATCAGAAGTCAATGGGTTGACTTTACTGGAGAGCAAATTTTAACTCAACCTATGATACCCTCTTTACAATTAAAATAGTCTTAAAATGGTAAGAGAATTTTACAGAGCAGTGCATAAAAGAAGTTTATGCCTTCCTGGACAAAAGAAGTTGAATGCGAGAGCTTTTATCTAAACTCCTTTTTCTTGTATCTCATTCAGTACCGTTCAAATGCCATCCTCATTCACAACTTTTTAGTGATAGGGCTTCAAAGAACACTCTCTCTCTTAGGGCCTCATTCTCCAAGGCCACAGCAGGCCCTGAGTCATTCTCACTATGAGTGTAGCCCACAGATATGTTCCATGAAGAGAAACCAAAGAGCTCAGCATAGCAAATGTTCACCCACAGGGAAGAAACAAGCCCCAAACCACAGAATTAAGCTGCAGGTTGTAGAGGCCAGAGGAAAAGTTCACCTGGGTGCCAACATTGAAGGTCTGCTGGAGCAGACGGAAATGGGAGTATCAAAACAGAACTTCAACACAGCTCTATCAGAGAAAGAACAAAATGCAGAGATCAACAAAGTCCCATTCAAACTTATGTTAAAAATGCAAAATGCTATTAAATTGAATTTATTGTACATTTGGCTCCCAATACATCACATGTTGGTCCTTAATCCTGTTAAAAGATAAACTGAGGCACATTACAAGTTTAACAAATGTGAGCATTCAGCAGTTCATGAATTGGCAGCATCAGACTGCAAGTAATTCATCACTCCACTAAGAAGGAGAGAGGGGAAACATTATAAGGTCTTTATAGAACCAAGACAAGGAAAGTATTTGACTGGCCAAAGAAGAAATTCCCTAGTTAAAAGTTAGCAATTTCTGATTGGTTAAGTGTTAAGTCTCACTTTACTGTTTACATTGAATTCGGCTTTTGTTTACTTAAGTAGGAACCCAAGCCACTGGAGCCATCTCAGCCTGATGGCCTTTCAATTTATTATTTTAACAATACAGAATGCTTCATCTAATACCAATATAAAATAATAGTTATACAACGCAGTTGCTAAAATGTATTGAAGAGCAGTGATAACTGATGATAGCACATTTAGAATTCAGCAACTCATAGGAGCACATGTTACTTTACTTTCTCATTGGGTTCACTTCCTGTTCATTCAGTATCATCTTACATGGAAAACTGAAAATTATTTCTTACTTGATCTGACTCTTTTTCCACTTTCTTTTCTACCTCCTTCTCTTTCAGCTCCCAGGCTTCATTCTGCTTCAGCTCCTGTCATCCTGTGCTGTGGAATTCCTAAACCTCTTTGAGCTCTGCAACAATCTGATTTTCACTCTGTTCTAGGAAGGCTCCATTCTTCAGTGTGGAGCACATGTGAGTGTCTATTTTTGACTGAAAGAGATTGCCTCTCATAGCAAAACCTTGTTACGAAGAGGACAAAAAGTCCTCTTCACTAGTGATGAGGATGGACCAATATGAAGGCTGCCTCTTTCTGCAATAATAGCATGTAACACGCCACCCTACTTTGGTTATCCTTGGCATTTGCTACTTTGAATTTCATCCACACACAGTGATCATGAGGCAAATACTTTAACTAGAATGACACAGTCAGATTAAAAAAAGAAAAAAGAGGACAATGGCACACATGGAACTCACCTCAAAGTTACTATGTCACCCACACCTTTAAGTACAATTTTAAAAAAAGTTCTGTCACCATTTTCACCCACTCTGTGACAGCTACTAAATACACCACAGGTATAAGATGAGAGAAAAGGGATAAAAGCCATAGCAATAACTTTTTCTTTTTAAAAAATACAATAAAACAATTAGGAGATATATAGATTAGTCTTCTGCATGCATATTTCTTTTAAGTATAACATTAATGAATAGCATTGCTTATCTACATATAAGTTAAAATCCAAAAGCATTTATTAGCCTCTCATTCTTCCTCTGGTACCTTCTCCAACTAGATTTCTAATTTAATTTATAGTTTAGTAATTATTACCTTGTTTCTTTTATGAAATTTCTCCCTTCACTGGTCAAGAAAAAAAATTGGAAACTAAAGATTTTGTACATAGAAATAGTTAGAGAGGTATACCACATACTACTAAGAACTCTACTGGGATTATTACTTCAGTAGTGGGAGAAAAATAAAAACAAACTACTGTTATAATTTCCCTTTGAGTCCCCAACATTATATATTTTGTATTCAGGGGCACTATCCCATTTATTCAATAGTTATAATTCATTGACTAAGAAGATAAAATCCACTAAAAATGAGTAAAAATTAATGTTAAAAACTGGTCAAGAAGTTTGATGGTCTCTCACTTTAGAAATTCTTTTTCTATGTGAATGCTCTGTCTTAATATTATGTATTAACATGAAGGTAGAGAGCAATCAAATACAAATCTATTTCATGGCAGGACTACCGGTACAATAAAATTTAGTGGCTATCTTTAAAGGTTTTGGTATGAGTCATTCTGGAAAAAAATATTTCAATTTACTTTTCAAGCTTCTGCCTAAAAGACAGAGAGGAAAACTCACTCTGTCCTCAAAAATCAAGGAAAGTAGTTTAGTAGGCAGAGTACTTGTCATTTGACCCAAAAAAGCTCATATTTTTTTTTACCAGAGTCAAGATAGAAAAAGATCAATTCAGTCTTCTAAAGAAGCAATGACTCAGAAGAGCAATCACATCAGGACAGGGCCTGCTGTTCAAACTGCTTAGATTTTACAAGGTGCTATTAGGTATACTTAAAGTTGATTGGCCTGTAAATTGGAAAAAAAAAAAATTCCTTGTGGTATTTCAACAAAAGAAGATATTTCTGTGAGTTTTACATGACTGTCTCTTGGAGAGAGTGGTGAGGAAATTGCACTTCAGTTCTGTTTCTTCATTCTCTTTTCTGTTAGTAGTTTTAGCTTTGTGAGTTTCCTTCTTCAACTAGGAAAAGATAATTGGATTTATCATTACTAGCTCTAATTTTTAAAAAGACCTACAAAGCAAGGTCCTCTTTTCATTGTGCCCACTGTTTAATAGATCTTTTCTCTATACAACTGAAGTTTTTTTTTGTTTGTTTGTTTTTGTGTTTTTTTTGCTGAAATGTATATGACAGGTTTCTTCCACTCAGGTTAAATATTCTGCTCTCTGGGATAAATGGCAAAATGTAATACTGCAGTCAAGCATTATTAACCCTGAGTGTGTTTTAGTTATAATATAATTAAAATGTATATGTATCAAAAATATTAATAAGAGCTCACATTCTGGGAGATTAAATAATGTGTTTGGATGTGATTTGTAGTTGTTTAATAGAAAAATAAATTTATAGCTTACTTTTAGAGATTTTTAGGCAAATAGTATAAGGTGGAGATATAAATTTCAGGCTTTGAAATAGAAAGACTGAGATTAGAATCTCGATTTTACCATTATTAGCCTAAGTTTTTTCATTTGCAAAATAGAGATAATACGAATATTAGATTTGTTGAAATTGATGAACTAACAAATGTAAATTGTAAACAATTGATGAAGTGACAAATGTAAAATGTAAAAAGATGAACATCAATTGTAAAAAGTTGGTACAATAAAAAACGTAAAAAAAATGAACATAGTGGTTTATGTGTAGGAGTTTCAATAAATGCTATTATAATCAAAGCAAGCTGTCAGAGACCATCATTGCTTTTATCTCAACAGAGCAAAACATCAACTGCTAGAGCTCTCAGATTCTTCCAAGATCTATCCTGTGCAATTTTCAGCAGTTTGCAACCCAGTCACAGGCTTCTTTTTTCATTGGACCTTAGACTCCATTCAGATCTCAGCTTGCACAGGACCACACACCCCCTGCAATGATGCCTGAGCAAAATTTCTACTAGCCTCAGCAACCTTACACCAATGCTATCCTCAAGCATTGAACAGTTCTCTGGACACCTGCAGCGAAGGTACTTTTCAGCAGTTCTGGTTGAAAATCGTTTTAACATTTCCATTATTTCAGGATTTTGTCTGGTTATTATCTCAGTGCCCCTCCTATCATGGTATTCTTATTTTTCATGTCCTTGACTCAATTACTTCCTTCCAAGTATTCCCATTGCACTGACTGAAAATGCATACATTTCTATTTTCCTTTTTACTACCATTTATCGATTTCCTAGAGTCTCATTTATATTTATTGAAATATATGAATCGTGTTTGATAATTTATCTCACTTACATGGTGTCATGCAACTTGGAAGTAGAGATCATAAACTAGTTTTTAAGGATTCCATCATCCTGTGTACTTTCCATTTCCACCTAAATGACCTACTTGATAAAACGACTTTACTATTTCTTGAAGTCTACTAACTCCATTCAACTTCACCCATGTCTGCAGACAAACTGGAACACAGATTTTCTTGTTACCTTTTCCTAGCATTCTTTCTACTTCACAATGTTGCCTGTCTCCAAAAGTAATGGAGTGATATATGTTAGGCAAACAATTCTGTTTGTGGCATGCTAAACAGCAGCTAAAAATAAACTGTAGTCAACTTTTCCCTCCAGTCTCAATTTTGGTAGGTGAAGATATTCCTCCGTACAACCTTAAATTATACATTTAAATGATACTATTCAGAATATCATATATCATGTAGGAAATTGTAAACTTGCCATTAAAAATAATAGACTATACTCAAAACCAAACATTTATTAGCCATTCATGCATATCATGCTTATGTCTGTTTCTTTTCTTTTGTGAAAATAACTTCCTTCGTTTTCAAAATATGTGATTATGCAAAAGTTTCAAGCAAAACTTTCATATTTACCTTCAACAAATAGATGCTTGTACCGAGTCATTCTGAGGGATTAAATCATGTTTGCATGTGATTTGTAGCTGTTTGTTTACTTCAATCGAAAAAATAATTTATCACTTTTGCTTTTAGAATCAAAGTTAGAAATATCCTTTAAAGTTCATCTAGACCAGTTCAGTGTTGTAAAACAGTGACAAGGTGGTCTTTAAAATGAAGATCTGTACCAGCGGCCCGTTTCCTCCCAAAATCTTTCAGTATAAGGCTGCAAAGAGCATTAGTAGAAAGGAAAATACCTAATTTCTACTCTCCGATGTAATCTTCATCTTTATGTGAAGAGCACAAAGATGACTTAGTGTTGCCACAAGAGTGTTCCCACCATATCTCTCAAGGGATGATAAACGTCAGTTGTACTCACCCCAAATTCTCTTATTTTTGGCTTCCTTCATAAATCAAAACTGAAACACTATTGATGTGGTATTATAAAAGAAAATATATAAGCTAGGGAAAATATTAGCAAATTGGAAATTCCCAGCATATTGCAATATGTTTAAATGCCTCACCAGAGGCTTGTCTGGAATTCGTGTTATTATGATTTGTTTTTATGTTCTTGTTTTCTATTCATCACCTATTGATCAATTGACATTTCTCCGTCATTGAAAGGCCTTGCTCCTGCTCATGCTCGAAGCACGAGAAGAAAACAAACAGCAATTCACCATTCTTCTAGTTTTTCTACCTAATAGAAGGTAATGGGTTTTCCTAGAAAATTGGTTTTTGCTTGCTAACTTTCTACCTCAATGCTATGAGTTTTTTTATTTTAATCTTTAAGGCTCCTATAATTGTATATTCAGTAGGATAAAAGAAATTGAATGCTTTTGACGGACTTCTAAGGACATGAACTCAGGGATATTATTAATGTTTTCAGCTTTGCCATATCCCTGATTCCTCTGTACCTTGTACACGCTTTTGACATTTTTAATGACCACTAAAATCTCTTCAAATGCAGTATGTTCCTAATATGTATATTCCAATACATTTGGGTTTTTTATGGCTATTGAAATACTGCATGTTGAGGCGGGCAACAAAAGTCAAATGGGCATTTTTTTTCTCATGGCCTAATAATAGTGAAACAAGAAGTTACCACTATAATTTTAATTCTTTACAGTTATAGATTGCATTTCTTACATTCCACTTAGGCAGTCAACATTTGTAGAAACTACTAAAGTCCCTGTTATAGTGAATTTTTAACTTTGAATATATATAAGGAGAAATAAAATATCCAGTGAAAACACATACAAGGATAACTCTTGGCTGTCTTTCTGCTCTATTCATATCTTCCTTAACACCTAAGAAAGTAAAGTAAGCTATATGGGATTTGTGTCTCTGTAGGTAAATCATGAAGAAAAATTATCTCTCAGTCTCCAAGGGATAAAATGATGTTTGAGAGAAAATACATAAAAGTCTCTCTAATACCTCAAAGCAGTTGAGCAAATTTTTCTTACTTTTCTTCTCCTTTAGTTCAGATTTTTTGAAAGAAAAGTTAATCAAACTAGAAATTATATAGTGAAAAGCAATTATATTTCTCACTTAAATGATTTTAGCTACTACAAATTCATCATGTTACCTCTAGTATGTATCACTGCACTGACATTCCCACCAGATGGCAATGTTAAGACTAACGTTATTGTTTGATAGGTATGCATCTATATTGGAGAAATGATTGCTAAACAAACTTGAGGTATTTTTTAATAAAATTTGTTTCATTCTCCCTTTTTTTTGTTGAATTTATACATGTTTATATCTTTTTAAAATTAAGTTTGGCATTGACATCAAAGAAAGTAATGGTTATTATTCAAAGAAAGCCACTTCGTAATATTATTGTTACCAGTGGTTAGAAAAGCCTCTTTTGAAGTAACTGACTCTTGAAAGCCTTAGGAAGCACTTAATACAAAATAAGATTTATGTACAGTCCTGTAACACATAATAAAATAAAAACACAGGAGCTAATTAGAGATTGCTTATTAAGAATACCAGAAACAAGGAAATGTGAAAAATTATCTGCAAGAACTATGTTCCCAAGACTTGAATACTATTAAGAAAATGAAATGATTTAAAAAAAAAAAAAACTTATATAAAATAAAAGTGATAAAAAATACCATAAAAGAAAAACAAAGAGAATCAGTTAGTCAAGTCTTTTCTACCTTAAGTTTATTTCTCTGGCCAGCAGAAGAGTTCCCCTGCAAAATGATTATGATTTCTGTTTGTTTTGGTATTTAGTAAGCAACTGTTCCCAAGATAAGATTATGATTTACATCAGTACTTCTTAAAGTGTGGGTCTGCGGGATGGTGTTGCTCCACAAATTATGTGCTCCAGTCAGAAACAAAGTCAGTTATAAATTTAGAACAAGCAGTCATAGCAATTTGGCAGTGTAACTTTGTTGAATTTGAGAATAAAAAACTAGGATTTATATTTTGTATTTCTCTGTTTTTTTTTCCATTTTTCTAGTAATTTATTTTTAAATTATTTTACAAAAGCATTAATCCAGAATGGATTGGAAAGACGCAGGGGAAACTAGCCCTTTACATGGATGACTTTAAAAACACTGGTTTATCCCTTACACTGATATCTTTAGAATGATTACAGATTTTTATTCTTTGCACAGTCATGCCTATGAAGCAGGAGCTCATTCTTTTGGATGCCACAACTTTTCCTTTCCACTGATCCAATAACATTAGGCAAAAAAGCAGTGAGGTTATATTTCACACTGAAGTCATACAGCTGACAATGAGATTTTTGTGTGTATTAGCCTACGTCATTTTCATTTCCTGGTCCCTGAAAATCAAGCTTCCTTAATGTTGAGAATGGACTGAAGTCACATTGCATTACAGTGTGATATACCTGAGATGTAACCACCTAGAAACATTTAGTAAGCCTCTACTCAATATTATACAATGTCTCAGTCTTCCAAATAAGTTCAAAACGCTGTTTAGAATGAAGATAAATCCACTGGAAGCAATTACTAGTATTGCTGTTAATTGAGACAAGGTCTCGCTCTGTCACCAAGGCTGGAGTGCAGTGCACCATCTCGACTCACTGCAACCTCCACCTCCTGGGCTCAAGTGATCCTCCTACCTCAGCCTCCTGAATAGCTGGAATTAAAGGCACGTGCCACCACACCTGGCTAATTTTTGAATTTATCTGTAGAGATGAGGTCCTACTATGTTGCCAAGGCTGCTATGGAACTCCTAAGCTCAAGCCATCTGACCACCTCACCTCCCAAAGTGCTGGAATTGCAGGCGTGAGCCACCACACTCAGCCTAGAAAAAAATTAAACAATAGAGATGCCACAGTTAAGTGCTAAAGTGTATGCTGCAGACTCTAAGTACGAAGGGAATAGAAGGGAAAAGGAAACCAAGTAATAACCACTAATTTACATGAATGTAAGTTAACGGATATGATGTCCAGCCTGATGGTTAGCACATGGCAGATACTTAACACTATTTTTGTTTTGTTTTTAAAAAGGGCTTGATCAGGGCTCTCTTTGAAAGGATGAGTATAATTCATAAAGAAAAAAATGAAAATTTCATATAAAAAGATTGTGCATTTGTAATGATGATCCTTCTGATACTCTGAGCATTCATACAGGGGAACAGAAAGGAACAAAGCTGGGAATGAAGACAGAGTTCCATAGATGATATTTTCTTTACTGTGATCTACAACCTCTGGTCTCCAAACCAAAAATTCACAATCACCTCTATGATTAAACTATTATGCTTATTTCAATATTCCCCTGTCTTTGCAACACACTTATTTAGTTTGTGACATAGAATAAGATACAGCAATAATTCCCATTCTCCTTGAATGGGAAAGGGTAATGATGTGTTGTTGTTGTTGTTGTTTTCAAAAATAAAACGACTGATGTAAGTGATGACACAAGTAACCTAATCATTTGTTTCCTTCCAGTTAGTTTAACCAAAGTGGAAATTATGAAAGGGAACACAAATAGTAATCATTATTTCCTGTATTTCAGCCTTCCTCAGCTTCTGTCTGTACGTTAGCAAAGTTCTAAGGGTTTCTATACTTTCATCTTTTTCCTCGCTTTGTAATTTGAGCTTGATTGCTCCCTCTCTGCTATGGAAGAAAGCATATTCTACAATGGTTTTAAAAACATGGTAAACGTATCATTCTATATAAAAACAATTTGAATAATAAAAAAAGAGGTCTATTTTATTTCCATTTCTCCTTCCTTTTCGTTTCTGCAGTACAGATCATGCCTTTGTATCTGACTTATTTTCCGCAGGTAAACCTGGCCAGGCTTTGGCACCATAGAAGAGAGTTTCCTTTAAAAGCTGTCAGGCGTTTCCCTGACAAATATATGCTTGTAACTGGATCTCTCTGCTTTAGTAATAGTGATTCCAGATGGCTGCTTCTAGAGGAAGCAAGTTTCCGTTTCCACAATGCTGTGGTAACAGAGCCCTTCCCCCAGCCGCTCTTAAGTCAAAGAACTCTGTGTTTTGAACTTCCTGATTGATCAAGTATTGTAAGAAGAATTCTGATTTTAGACAGGTTCCTTTGTGAGAGAACTGTAGTTGAAGCTCTTACTGCTGCAAAGATGCCCATGAGGAAAACACAAACTGAACTTTTCTCTCAGCACCAATTAACAACCAGTGATTGTTAACTGTTGGTCTCTTCTGCATCTATAGCAGAATATAAATAACATTCATGAAGTTCAAGTCCTGAAGTTCAACACATGGTATTCTAAAGGATGTTAGGTAAAGTTATCAAATGCATAAACAGATTAACAGCAAAGGAAGTGTGCGCTGGAGATTAAAGCTCAAGCATAAACTTGGTATCAGTTCTTGTCATCTCCTAAACTATTGCATAGAAAACACTCTTTCCAAAAGAATCTAATTTAAGTCTTAGAAAAAGCTTAGAAGGCTGGAAAAGCAAGTATTTTACATCTATTTTATAGATGATGAAACTGAGGCTGAAAATGAAGGCGATAGAGCCAGGATAAATGTGCATCTGTATATTCCTATTTCAGGTCTCCTTCCTAAACACCAGGCTGCCGCATTACATCAGCATCAGGGGAGGAATGAGCAGTGAAAAAAAAGTCCTGGTAAAAACAATGATGAAAAAAATAATAATGATATTAAAGTCACAGGTAGTTCTTCGTGCATTAAATCTGATGGTCTAAAACTTCCGGGTTTTGTTGTTGTTGTTTTTTTTTTTTTTTTTTTTTTTTGGGAGACAGAGTCTCACTCAGTTGCCCAGGCTGGATTGCAGTGGTGCAATCTCGGCTCACTGCAAGCTCCGCCTCTGGGTTCACGCCATTCTCCTGCCTCGGCCTCCCGAGTGGCTGGGACTACAGGCGCCCGCCACCACCCCCAGCTAGTTTTTTGTATTTTTAGTAGAGACGGGCTTTCACCGTGTTAGCCAGGATGGTCTCAATCTCCTGACCTCATGATCCGCCCTCCTCGGCCTCCCAAAGTGCTGGGATTACAGACGTGTCCCACCGTGCCCAGCCGGACGACCTATTCTTAAAACCCACCCGTTGGCCAGGCCAGGTCACTCAGGCCTGTAATCCCAGCACTTAGGGAGGCCATAGTGGGTGGATAACCTGAGGTCAGGAGTTCCAGACCAGCCTGACCAACATGGTGAAACCCCGTCTCTACTAAAAATACAAAAATTAGCCAGGCATGATGGCTACTCACGAGGCTGAGGCAGGAGAATCACTTGAACCCGGGAGGCGGAGGTTGCAGTGAGCCAAGATCGCGTCATTGTACTCCAGCCTGAGTGTCACAGTGAGACTCTGTCTCAAAAAAAAAAAAAAAAAAAAAAAGAAGGAAAGAAAGAAAAACACCCCATCTTTTATTATTTATCTTTTATTATTTATGACTATCTTATTATTTTATTATTTATGACTATACCATCTTTTATTATTTATGACTATCTTAATTTGGTTCCTGCAAAAGCAGGCTCTTAGACAAAATTTTGGGTGCAAGTAGTTTATTTGAGGAAAGTCCAATGAGAGGGTACAGAAGTAAAGCAGAGAAGAGAAGAGGACCAATAAAGAGTGCATCAATAAATGGAGTTACCCATTGTCTGTGAGAAGTTCTGCATGGAGGGACCCTATGAAACAGTGTATATAACAAAACAGAATTTTCTCCCTAAGGAGGGAGGAAGCTGGAATGTTATACACGAGCTCTTGTTTCTCATTGCCTGAAGGTTACTCATGGAGCATTAACTCCCTGGCATTTCTGGTCTGACTCCTCTGTACAGACCAAGCAGGCTCAAAGGATATACAAAACTTTTATGCAGAGAGAGATATAGAAAGCCATAGTGGATGGGGGAAACTTCAAAGAAATAAGGGAATACAGACAGGGTACCAATAGCATTTGCTAAAATTACCTGCAAGGAAGTTGACACTAAAGGATGCTTTGATGAATGTGAAATATATTACAACAGTGAGTCAGAGAAGTTGACTTTTCTGTTTCCTTAAATATTCATTATGAGAGAGAGAGAGAGAAAGAGAGAGAGAGAGAGAGAGTGTGTGTGTGTGTGTGTGTGTGTGTGATGTTTAATATCATGTGTCAACTTGACTGGGCTAAAGGTTGCCCAGATAGCTAGTAAAACATTATTTCTTGATGTGTCTGTGAGAGTGTTTCTAGAATAGATTAATGTTTGAATCAATAGACTAAGTAAAGACTGCTCTCACCCATGAAGATGGGCTTCACTTAATTTATTGAAGGCTCCAGCAGGACAAAAAGATGGAGCAAGGGATAATTTGCTCTCACTGATTGATCTAGGACATCTATCTTCTCCTGCCCTAGGCCTTCTTGCTCCTTGTTCTTGGGCCTTCAGGTTTGAACTGGGACTTATACCAGTGACTCCCTGCTTAGACCAGAACTATATCACCATCTTTCCTGAGCCCTGAGCTTTCAGACAGCAGATCATTGGCCTTCCTAGCTTCCACGATCAAGTGAGCTAATCTTTCATAATAAATCTTTCTCTATGTGTGCATATATTCTATTGGTTTTGTTTAGTCTCTAGAGAACTCTGACTAATGCAGCATGTATTTGTGTGTGTGTGTGTGTGTATTACTTCTTTCAGTCAGATTTTATCCTTCCACATCTTTTCAATGCAGAGTTGTCTCAGTGGTCCAAAATTTTATTTATGAGAGGTTGAATTTTTTTTCTATGATCTGAAACTATAATATTCTAAAAAAAGTTTTTTTTTTTTTTTTTTTTTTGAGACAGAGTCTCACTCTGTCATCCAGGCTGGAGTGCAGTGGCGCAATCTTGGCTCACTGCAAGCTCCACCTCCCGGGTTCACACCATTCTCCTGCCTCAGCCTCCTGAGTAGCTGGGACTGCAGGTGTCCGCCACCACGCCCAGCTAATTTTTTGTGTGTTTATAGTAGAGACAGGGTTTTGCCACATTAGCCAGGATGGTCTCGATCTCCTGACCTCATGATCCACCCGCCTCGGCCTCCCAAAGTGCTGGGATTGCAGGCGTGAGCCACCGCACCTGGCCAATATTCTAAAAAATTATTGATGATCCCAGTAGAAAACGGGAATAATTTTAGTAATAAACAATTCTCACAAAATAAATATAAATCAATAACAAACATAAAAAGATTAGTTTCATAAATAATCAAAAACTGTGAAATTTATCAAAAAGTTACACCCTATTAAAATATGGTGATATTAAAAATATATTTATAAGGAGTATTTTTTGATAACAGAAAAATTATGGTGTCATGTTGAAGTTTTAAAACAGATTCAAAATTATATATATAATTTCATATATATAATATGTGTGAATGCTTGTGTGTGTGTACGTATGCCTGGAAGTAATTACACTTGAGAGTAGGTTATTTTAATTTTACTTCTGTGTTTATTTTCTACAGTTCTATTTCTTACAATGACAATGTGTTATTTTTATACTCAGAAAAAAGTTTTTAAAATCAAAATCAGAAATTTACTGTACATATAAATTATATAAATTTCAAACATCCTTGCATCATTTTCAATTATTTTACCTTCCAGAATATTACAAAAACCTTTCTCAACTTACATGTGTTTCTAATCTGTATCCACTGTTTGAGTAACATCATTTGAACAAGTTGTACTTGTGAGATTTGGCAAATAATCTATATTCATTATGTTTGCCCTTTTCCATTTTTATGAACTTAACTTTTACCTTTTCAGGCAACAAATTGTAATTGTTCAGCATTTCTCCTACAGAAGATTGTTTTATTTGTTATTGGACTTCTCTATAACTTTTAATTCATTTTTACAGATTTATAATCACAAATAAATATAGAATTACAGGCTCAGGTTCTCTAAAGCTTTATAAAAGAATTGTTTCATTTATATATTCATTTGTTTACTTTTTCTCTCCAAGTTAGAATGAATTACCACCAATGTAATTTATTATTATCATTTCCATAAACATAAAATATCTTAATTTATTAAAACTATACTTAGTAAAATTAGGGAGGGTAATATATATACTAGGATGTCAAATGCAATGGACTTGACAGTCAGGAATTCAGTTTCTAGCAAGAGCTGCATTAACTCAAATGAATGGAATCAGTAGATATCTAATTGCTTACCAGTTAATGTGGTCCTACACAATGCACTCAAAGCAAATGTTTTCCTAAGTGCTTCTAACTTCAAGGATACCTAGGAGACAAAGTAGAATTTTCCGTAAATTGCGTAGGTTACATAGCATGGCCCTATCGACTTGTAAAATGTTTAGAATTCATGAAATATATAAATGCTACTATATTAGACAGGTCGTGGCCATGAGGGCTCACCACGACCTCAGATTTATTCTGGTAAAAGCAATAGCAGATCATTCTTTACATAGAGATACTATCATTATGATATCCACTGAATGGCGTAGAGACAAGTGCCTAAGCTATAAATAGCTATTTGTATGTGCTGGCATAATTGCTACCAAAATGATGATTAATAGATTAAAACATTTCTACTCTTACATCGTTAGAATTAGATACACACATGTACATGTACAGGCACAGGTACAGGCATATGAATATCATAAAACTGAAAAGTACCCAAGAAGAGGGTAGGTAGATGCTATGAGGCAGTAAAGCCATGATTAAGCAGAAGTAGCAAGAAGGAAGGATAGTAGATCCAAACGCAGAGTGAAGCAGAGGCAGATAAAAAAGTAAGTGTCAAGAATGGTCCCATTATATAGTGACTGCTGGGCTACTATAAATGTATAAGAAGTATAGGTGTATGAGAAGTATCCCTGAGTAATCAATAAGCCAAATCATATGACCAGAGACAACCTGAGATAACAGCTATTGCCTGAAATCAGGGCTCTACACTAATGTAATCATAGAGTTATACTATTATTATGGATAATAAATGGTCAGAACAAAAGCCACACATTTTTCAGTATATGGGTAAAGAAACATCAGAATATATGTGATTTCATTTTATTTAAAATAAACACATATTTACACTAAAATTCAACAAAAGTCTATTTTAATACTGATGTTTAAATATAAGATTATACTCATTTATAGACTTGGAGTTAAAAATTTATGGCACTGTGTATTAGTCCATTCTAGCATTGCTATAAAGAAATACTTGAGATAGGGTAATTTATAAAGAAAAGAGGTTTAGTTGGCTCATAATTCTTCAAGCCGTACAGGAAGCATAGCAGCTTCTGCTTCTGGGGAAGCCTCGGGAAACTTAAAATCGTGGTGGAAGGTGAAGGGGAAGCAGGCACATGTTACATGGCTGGAACAGGAGGAAGATAGTGGGGAGATAGTACACATTTTTAAACAACCAGATCTCATTAGAACTCACTCACTCATAATCATGAGAACAGCACTGAGGGGTTGATAAGCTATTCATGAGAAACTGCTTCCAAGATCCAATCATGAATTCCACCAGGCCCCACCTCCAACACGAGATTACCATTGATCATGAGATTTGGGTGGGTCACAGATGCAAACCATATCACCCTACAAGGTGGATTTGGCACTTGATTACATTCTTGAGTTTTTGTCTCTTTCTATGATTTTCTTATTCTCCTTATAGCTGAATCAAAATTGATTTCTCTGCTTCGTTTTTCTTTACTTTTATGTCTTTGGTAGCTTTTTTTTTTTTTTTTTTTTTTTTTTTTTACAAGTGAAGCACTGAACATCAGAGAGACACTAAACAGAACATTATGTTTCAGTATTAATTTTGAGATGCATGAAGCAAAAAAATAGTAGTATTGATATTGACTTATATTGAAAAGTTTAGAGTGCATTTTCATGGTACAAATGCACATATATGAAGTGAATTTGAGGTCTTAAAGCAGGGGATAACAGAAGATTCAACATAATGATGATCACTTCACTTTTGAAATATGATACACACCAAAGAGGATGTAATCATGGCCATTTTTAGTATCAGGACATTTTGATACTGTAGAAATCATTTTATTTTTCCTTTCTCTCTTCACAAATATGAAAAGCAGAATATTTCTGGCATAAAATTAAGAAGTGAGATCTGGGAGAAAAAAAAAACAATGAATGTACTAGGAATACAATTACCTAACACCTCATACTTTTTCTTTCTTCCTTCCTTTATGCCTACTTATATAATTTTTTCCTCTTCTTCAGGAGAATCAGTGTTTTTTCTGCGAGAAAAATGAATGCAGACTGAGGGATGATTGCTCTAACCGCAGCACTTTATTATGTTTTAATGAAAAATAGCTTTTTTCTTCATGTAATAGAAATGAATTGATTACAGTGATAAAAATGCTTTGTAGGTGTTAATTTGTAAAATAGTTTTTGGTTGACCTCTGTGAAGTGTTGCTTTCAATGTTGACTCATAATCATGCATAAAAGAAGGTAATATTAATATTTATTCCACTTTTTTTTTTTCTTTTTTTGAGATGGAGTCTCACTCTGTCACCCAGGCTGCAGTGCAGTGGCACAATCTTGGCTGACTGCAACCTCTGCCCCCTGGGTTCAAGGAATTCTCCTCCCTCAGTTTCCCGAGTAGCTGGGTTTACAGGCACCCACCACCACACCTGGCTAATTTTTTTTTTTAGTAGAAATGGGTTTTCACCATGTTGGTTAGGCTGGTCTCAAGCTTCTGAGCTCAAGTGATCAGTCCACCTTGGTTTCCCAAAGTGCTGAGATTACAGGCGTGAGCCACCTCGTCTGGCCCTCTACATTTTAATACAGTCATCTCTCAAGACTAATATTTAAAAAAAAGGAAAGAAGTTAATATTTATTGAATCCTTAATACATGACAGATTTTTTTTTTCCACTGGTATCTCATTTAATCTGCTCTCTTGATGTAACAAATGTCCTCTTTTCCTCATACTCCAAGTTCACAGGCCAGAGGTTTAGTCGGTCCCACTTGTCTAGCTTGTGTCCACAGGAACATCCACAACAATACAGTATCTTTCTAGAAATAGAGAAAATAGAATGTATGGATAACTTTAAATGATGAGTGTTTCAGGCCTACTCTGTAAACTTACAATCACATAAAGAAAATTTAGAACTGAAGCTTCAATAATTGCATTGTTTGGAACACACACGAGACAGGAATTGGAATGTTTTTCATGTTTACATAAGCCATTGGAGAACATTGAAAAGTTACCTAATTAGTATATTGGAGTAATTAACCCGACCTCTAGTTTTTTTTTTTACCACTTTGATTGCAATTTGTAAATTTTCTTAAATAATTGACTCAATATTCTAAACCAATATAATCATCTTTGCATTAAATTATTAAATATATGCCAATCCACTTGGCATGTTCTTCATTGCCATCCACTCAAGTCACAGCTCATAAATTGATAGCATTTGTAAATATAAGAAAAACATGCTTGTCGTAGACTTTATTCTGAATTAAAGTAGGTACTTATGTTTATGTCCTCAGACAAAAACAAGTTTCATGTTTTTACATGAATATCAGACAGTTGAGTTAATTTTTTATTTTTTTTTAATTTAACCAATTTTGTTTGGACAAACTCTATGCCTTTAAAGAGTTAGTTTTCAGTTTTATTTATTTTTCATTTGCTTGCTTGCTATGCTTTTAAATAACTATTTATAGAACAATGAGGAATAATCTAATCAAAGCCAGAAGTTGAGCCTTCAGATGCCTTTAATTCCCCTCTGTTTCCCAATTGAAACATGATGTTTTGAGACAGCAGCCAAAAAAAGGCACATGTTGTCTTAAGTAGTTGATTTGGAAACTGAGCTTACGAATTGACTGGGAATTAGAGAAAGGAAGACATATATACAGTTGATCCTTGAACAACACAGGGTTTGAACTGCAATGGTCCACTTACACACAGATTTCTTAAAATAAATATAGTTGGCTCTCCAAATTGATGAGTCCTGCCTTGGCAACAAAGTGCAGATGAAAATACAGTATTCTGGGAATGTGAAGCCTGTGGATAGAGAGGGCTGACTTTTTCTGTTCACAAGTTCCACAGGGCCCAAGTGCAGAACATCAATATGAGCAGATTTTAGTATCCTCAGACAGTCCTGGAACCAATACCCTTTGGACACCGAGGTGTGGCTGTGATCCTAGCAGATGAGTTTCTCATTTTCTTGCCTTCTCTATAGCATTCTTTCCTAGTGTCTCATTAAGATGAACCATCCTCTTAACAATTCATCAATATTGCCTGCCCTATAGTCAGGTGTGCGCACTCATTGAATCTGCCAGTTTGGAGTACTCAGGGAACAAAGTTTTTAAAATAAGTAACGTAGCATTCTTATCTTTCAACAACATTTAGTATTGAGCACTTTCTATGATGAGTTAGGTAGTATCAGAGACATAGGTTGCAATGGTGGGTAACCACAGAATGTCCCTCTTTCATAAATTTTACAACCTAACAGGAGTGACACATGTAAAATAATCATACAAATAAATGTAAAATTTCAAATGGGGCAAGTGACACAAAAAAGGAGTATGTGGTGCTATGAAAGTCTGTGCAGGGAATTTGAGCTAGTCAGGAAGATCTAGGAAGGCTCCCATGAGAAAAAGAGCACCGTGTTGAAATTAAAGAAAGACAAATGTTAACCAGATAAAGAAAGAAGATAGATGCTTGCCACACTGAAGGAAAACATATCCTGTGGTGAGAGAGAGTAAGATAAAGAAAAGGGACTGCAAGAAGAGCCAGGCAGCTTGAGAACAAAGAGAGAGGAAGAATGTGGTGAGGAATAAGACTAGAAGAGTAGGCAGAGCCAACATCATTCAGGCCTTGTAGGCTGTGAGTACACATTTTGCCTTTATCCTAAGAGCAGTGGGGAAGTTTGTTTAATCAGATATATGACATGATTAAATATGCTTTAAGATGTGACATGATTTAAAACGTTTTAAGAAAAGATCACGCTAGTAAAATCACAAACCTCAAGGAGACTCGAGTAGGAAAAGATATACCCATGAGGAGGCAATTACAGTTGAGCAAGGAATTGATTACGGCAGCTTAGACTGTGGGAGGTGGTGGTGGTGAAGATGAAAAGGATATGTTAAGAAGGTACTATTTGATGTAACTTAGTGGTGGATAAGAAATCTGAGGAATGGAGGATTGTCAGGACTGTCCAGACTGACTCCTGATCTCCTACTTGGTGTAACAGGATAGATGGTGATGCTCGTCACTGAGATAAGGGACACTGGGAGGGAACCAGGAGTTAATGGAGTTCACTTTGGGATACACTGAGTTTGAGGTGCCATAAAGTGACATTCAGGAGATTTCAATAGGCATCAGACATATGAATCTGGAGTTTAGAGGAGCAGTCTTTAATAGAAGTATAAATGTGTATGTTCTCTGAATAGATATGTTCATTGAACCTATAGATGTGAAGGAAACTACTTTACAGTAAATAGTGAAAAGAGGAGCAAGCATTGGCTCAGAAAGTAAACACATCTTCAAATGAACTGCAGGATAAAGAAACTGTGGTGCTTATACACAATGGAGTACTATTCAGCCATAAACAAGAATGAGATCCATGTCTTTGCAACAACACAGGTGAAACTGGCGTTTATTATGTTAAGTGAAATAATCCAGGTACAAAGACAAACATCACATGTTTTCATTTATTTGTGGGATCTAAAAATCAACACAATTGAACCTACGGAGACAGAGAGTAGAAAGATGGTTACTAATGACTGGGAAAGGTAGTGAAGGGGAGTTGGGGAGGGATAATGGGTACAAAAAATAGTTAGAATGAATGAATAAGGCCTAGTGTTTGATAGCACAACAGAGTAACTATAATCAATAATAATGTAATTGTACATTTTAAAATAACAGAGTATAATTGGATTGTTCGTTACACAAAGGATAAATGCTTGAGGGGAGGATGGGTACTCCGTTTCTCATAAGGTTATTATTTTACATTGCATGCCTGTATCAAAACCTCTCATATACCCCATAAATATGTACACCTGCTATGTACACACAAAAATTAGAAATTGAAAAATAAAAAAGACAAATTTACTGCAGAAGCTAAAATAAAACTTAGGCATGTCACCTCTTTTCTTTCTTCCTTCATTCTTTTCTTCTTTCTTATCTTTTTTTTTCTAACTCTGGTTTTCATCTGAAAATAAGTGTAACAATATCTTTCTAACGTTGTTGTCGGATTAATTCAGCTAAAATGTTAAGTAGCTTCCAGCCTACCTTGCAAATAGATGCTTTTAAAGGGTCATAGAAATTATGATGCTGCTGGGGCTGCTGCTTTTACTGGTGATGGTGATGACAAGATAGTTATAAATTAAAGCAATAAGAACTTTGGTTAAATGTCAGTCCTTTGAATTCAAATTTTTCTGAAATCATTTTAAACTTTTCATTGATTTTCCTTTTAAGCAAAAGAAGCTGAAGGTAATGTAACCTTTCCTTGATGACATGGGATCATCATTTGAACATCAGTTCTTTTTAATGGGCTCTCAGATTTTCAAAGATCATTCAGGAGTATAAGCCCTAACATTAATTAGAGTCAAATTCCTATGCTAATTGAGAGGTTGTATATGCTGACTATGGTATTCTATTATAACCATCTTCAAGATTTTGCTTTTAATATGCTTGAAATCATACAACCAAGTTTATTAGAATTGTGGCTAAAATACATGTAGATAAAATGAAACTTAATGGGATCTAAATAAAGTACACAAATTTTATGATATTTATTGGAACAGATGAAAATCATAATGTCCTCCCTCCTGATTGACTGTGATCTTTCAGATGGTTGAGACTGCCATCTTTCAGATCAAGGAGATGGTGTGTACGTGAGTGTACCTGTGTATTAATTTACATATATGCATAGAATAATTTCTTCTTAGCCATAAATTTTCTTTACATGGAATTATATGTAGATATATTTGAATATACTATTTAATTCGCTTCACTAATAAATTTTTTATATTCATTAATAGAAATTTAGATCAACTATCTGCATGCATTACCTCAATTACACAATCATGAGACAATAGAGAAATCAACAAACAACTGTCTATTATTATGTGTAATTTCTTAGAAATGCAAAATAAATATACAAGCAGTGATGGAGAATATAGAGTGTGGAAGAGTATCCTATCCAATATTAAAAGCGATATTATGACATAATCCCATTTATGAAAATGAGATTAAAAATAAGGCTGGTAGATATCTTAAAACCAGGAGTTCGAGACCAGCCTTGGCAGTATGTTTTAAGGGTGCAAAAAGAGAAGCAAGAAAAAATATTCACCAAAATGCCAATGGTAATTATTCCACAGTGGTAGAATTTCAGACATTATATATTAGTTACAATATCTTTACACTTTTTAAAATTAAAGCGAGCATATATTATTTGTATCATCAGCAAAATTGAAAAATAAGACAAAAAAATTTAGGTATTTGTAAATGTGATAGAAATCAGGGGAGTTGGGGGATGGCTGCAGATGTTAGCCAGGTCTGCTCTCCCCATTCAAGCCCCATCTCCACTGTAGCAAAATAAGTGCCCCCATCCCATCTGCCTTCAGGTCCTCTTCATAGCCTGCACTGCCCGGTGGGCCACTAGGGGCAGTCTCTGGAAGGGCTGGTTCAAGGCTGTTTGGGTATAGGGGTCAGGTACCAATGAAGAATCACGACTTGTCTCACACCTTTGGAAGTTATTTGTTTTCTTTCCTGCGTAATTACGTTATACCTCTGTTTTTGAGAAACTGTTCCTTTTGTCATCTGTCATGGTCTCCTTCCACCAAATCTTGATCTGGGAATAGCAGCGATATCCCTCCACCCAACACAAATATGGGCACCTGTTTGTCTTCATATAGAACAGGGGCTTCTGGTCTGGTCATGTCCCTAGAGACTTACTAGACACTGGCTGACCATGAAAAAAAAATAATAATCTGAGTTGTTCAGCCAGTCAGTTCCCCTTTAAATATCAAAGATATCTCCAAGCAACACATCTCCATTCCAGTTGTCTTGAACCAGGTGGGCAACTGTTTCAGGGGTTTTCTCTTGCCCGATCCCCACCTAATAAAGTTCTGAGAAAAAAAAAAAAAAAAAATATATATATATATATATATATAGAAAGCAAGGGAGAATCCTGAAAATGTCAGTGAGCCAGAAAGCCAGAATTGATATTTAGGAATAAATAACAAAATACTCTATTTCTAATTTATGATTTAAATAATATCATTCATATTTTGTGTATTTATTTTCATCATAATTTTTAAAGTAAAATATACATAAGATTTCAAATGACCTAGTTTAGAGGGAAAATGAAAATTAACACCCTATTGCTTCATTCTCTTATGACAAGAGGCAGCCATTTTCAATTCTAGTCATTGTTTCTACTGCTAGTTACTTCGAGCTGTCTTATTAACAGGTTTCTACCATATTGCTTGATCATGTAGCAGTCTATTAACTTCCTTACCTGAGAAATGCTACTTTGGTTCACTCAAAGTATCCCACCTTCTTTATTCATAATATTTTTACTTCACTCGTTTTTTTCCATTTGTAAATTTACATAATAAATCTACACCTTTATTCCTTGCTATATAAAGCTGGCTCCTCACATCATAAAATGAACCTATGATCACTATTACCTACCATTACTTCTCTATTTCCCACATCCACTCCACACCCCAGTTTCTTACTTTTACAATGCTGAGTTTGAAAAGACTTAAATACTGTTGCATTTTAATATCCACATTCTTCTTTGTATTCTGTCTGTAGACTGATTCTCAAAGACACAAATTAATGAAAAGTATCAAAATTATTATAGCAGCATATTAGTTATCTACCGCTTATAACAAATTACCATAAATTTAGTGGCTCAAAATAGCATGCATTATCAGCTCACACCTTCTGTGGGTCAAGAGTCTGGGCACAGAGTAGCTGAATCCTCTGCTTCAGAGTCTCTCAGCTGGCTGCAATCAAGGCCTAGGTCTGAGATGTAGTCTTCTCTCAAGGCTCAGCTGAGGAAGAATCTGCTTTCAAGCTCATATGGTTGTTTGATTGTTGGCAGAATTTGGTTCTTTGCAGGTTGTAGGACTGAGGGTCTCAGTTTCTTCCTAGGTATTGGCCAAAGACTGCCCTAGATTTCCCACCACTCAAGAGAGCAGTTCACATTTCATATTGCAGCAGCTTACTTCATCAAACCAGGATGGGATACAGTCAGCTGACAAGACAGACATTATGATCTTATGTGATATAACCATGGGAATGACATCCTGTTACTTTTGCCATTTTTTATTGGTTGGAAGCAAATCACAGTTCTTGCTTCAAGGGAATGGGATTACACAAAACCATGAGTACTAGGAGGCAAAAATAATTGTGAGCCATCTTGCAGTCTTTCTACCACAAGCTATAGAATTATTCTCTTTGCAATATCTACTAATATATTTTGATTATGCCTGTTTTCTTTTATAATCTTCTCCCAAAGTTTCTAATTCTTTGCTTTTATTTTTTGTATTATCTTTATCATACACTCAATTTCTTTCCCCAAAAAAAACTTTGTATTCAATCAGATATTGCACTGAGTTTTGTTTTCTGGAAATTTTCTTTTGTGGACTTCTACCTCCCCCTCTTATTTGGACTGGTTGATCTGTAGGTTTGCTACACCATACTGGAGTGGTATTCAATATTTTCCCACGTTAGTGTCATCTTTAATTTTGTTACAGCACCTCATCAGTCAGACCTCTTTTAGTCAATAAGTTTTTACTGGATGGCTGCCATGTGTCAGGCACTGTCCTAGGCTCTGGGTACCCAAGAGTAGAAAAAGAGTTAGTATAGGAAAAGAAAATATCCCCATACTTGCGGAGTTTATATCCTAAAGGAGGGAAACAGACATTATACAAAGTAAATGAGAAGATTATATACTTTATCTGATGTTCATAGAAATTCAGAAGAAAAATGAAGTAGAAGGAAGGAAAGAGAGTGATTTCCTGGGCACAAGCAAGTGTTAGAAAGGTAGGGAGCTAAATTTTAAACAGGGTAGTCAGGGAAGAGCTCACTGAAAAGAGTATATTTGAACAAAAACATGAAGGAAGTAGGGGGAAGAGCCGTGTGTCTCTGGGAAAGAGCTCTTGAGGCAAAGTGAACCACAGTCCAGAGTTTCCTTGCTTTGAGGAAACAGTGCTCTGTACCATGTCACACTGCCATCCCAGTCAGAACTGATTGGATCAGGAATTATTGCCAAAATCAAAGCGTCCAATGAGTTTTCTTGGCAGGGAAACTCTGCAGAACAGAGATGTCCTATTGTGGGATGAGACCGGCCCACCCAATCAGATCTTCTCCAGGGGAGTCTGGTCATGGCATAAAGACAATTGAAGAGAGTCGGATACCTACGAGGGACTCAGCAGAGGTCATGATGCAACAGCAGTAATGATAGAGCAGAAGCCAAACAGTGGAAAGACACGAAGTTAAAGACAAACAGAAGAAAAGCAGAGGTATCAGAATCCTGAAACCAGAAAATACTGAACTCCCAAGTTGCTGCTGGTAGACAGGCTAGGGAAGAATGAACAGTTTCCATATCTCTCCAACTTCTAATGGATCTATGTTTCCTCAATTCTTGGTGGGTTTTGCCATAAAACCATGTTTCCTGACATAACAGAAATGAGTGTCTATGCCTTATAAACTGAAAGAAAGAAAAAAATGTAGCAACAAAGCAACTATTTCTGCTTTTCTTAATTAGCTTGATGTCTTTACTTCTTTATTAGTTTGTCTTTATTTCAACCTATAAAAACAAAAAGCAAAAGATAGTTTTGGAGTATTTACAGTTTCAGAAGCTTCTAACATTGACCTAAAAACCACCTAGTTGCTTTTTCCATATTGAGAATATCTACAAGTTTTGGTTTTGATGTTGTTGTTATCCCCCCAACACTGCCAAGGGATTTCTGGGGTACCTATATCAAAGGGAAATTTTAGCATCTTTCAGACTGATTTCTCAGGTCCTTGTCTGCTTCTGTGTCTGTACTTGTAATTGAGATTGTAGATGTACAGGCTCTGTGTTTCCACTACACTATTAGCAAATATATTTCCCACCTTCTTTTACATAATTACTGCCTTGAATCTCAATCCATTAGAGCAACTGCAGGAGGTAATTTTGTATCCTCACCTTGGACTGTTGTCACCATCCCCTCTCTCTCTTTCTCCACTAAAACCTCAAGGGGTTTTGATTGTAAATTTTGTGTTCTATGAGACTAATGTATTTATAATATCTTGCAATATAGATTAGACTGGTGAGTGCATGACTGTTGCACTTTAAATACCTTGTCACTTAAAGACAGAAACAATTACCAATAGCAGGCTCTGAAGAGATGCTTTACATTTGTACATTTAAATGGTTCCCTGTTCCGATGGGATAAATAAAATACAGCATTATTTCTTTTCCTGTTTTGTTTTTCTACTAAATGTCTACCTTTCATGTTACAACAGTTGGGGAATATGTGCTTCTAAGAACATGTGCTTAAGAGTGATAATTCAGGGGAAGCCTGTACATTAGTCATCGAAGTAGATTTTTAGTAATTCCCGTTTTTCCCCATGAAAGTAACTGAATAAAATTTTGATAACAGAATGTAATGCATACCATAATTATTTTGCTAAGCTCAGCCTCTGAAGTGCAAAAAAGTCTGTGAAATGTTTGAAATCTGTGCTTAAGCAATTCTTTTTTTTATTTTAGCATTTGATTGTTAAGTTTTGCTGCTGCTACCTTAGCGTAAATAGCATAACATGGAAAAACAAGTGCACTGAATTTTTGGTAATGATAAAATGACTTCACTATTTATTAATCCAACATCTGGAATTCTCCAGAGCATTTCCTCAAATCAGTATTTTTCTATTTGTTGAATTTCAACTGCTTTAGATAATGTCTTTGACATCATATCAACTCATTAGTAGAGCATTATTGTTTCATAAGGGAGAAATTCTGTCAAAGCAAAGCTAAGATCACAAGGGATCCAAACTCTATTTTCATGTAAATATATTTAATAAGGAGAAGAGGCAGAGGAAAAAGAGAATGGGAGGTAAGTCAGTCTAAATGGACGATGAGTGCTTCCGATTATTAGAGAGATGAATATATAATATATAAAGATATCTGGGCTAGTTGTATCAATTGATTAGATCCTATAATCAAGCATTGATGATCTGATATTTGCATGAGTCACTAAGTTTTGCACAATGGGGAGAAAAGTTTAACAGATACTTCTCTGTGGTAAAACAAACCATTCTGAATGCATGAGGTGATGGGCAAAAAATTGTTGATGGCCCCACACTGTCAGTCAATCCTAACTACTGGACATCAACCCTTGGTGCTGGCCTCATTTACAGTGGTCAGTAGTCTTTTGTGCCTGTGAAAACACATAGTTAATATTGTTGGAAAGTCCAGATTTTACTGATTACTTCACATAGCAGGCACTTAATAACAATGTGTTAAAGGAATGTCTGAATTTATGGACTCACATGAAGCAGTCATTATGTAATTGCACAGATACTTGTCATGATAGAGAATCCTGAAGGACAGAAACAAAATTGGGGTGGAGGTAGAAGAACACTGAGAAAGCTTTCTACAGTTTTTCCTGTTTCCCTTTTATTTGCTCTAGCCAAGCAATCTTGGCTAATAGGGGAAATGAGCTGAAAGGATTTTGGACAGAAGGGGAAACGTGAACAAAGGCACAGGGTAAAAAGAGCTCTAAGATGCATAGCCCTGCCTCAAAAAGGAAATACACTTTTCTCTCTATTGTACCTCTTATATTGCCTTAATGACTTCAAGTTATTTTCAAGGAACCAGGTAATACACAGAGATCCCTCACTCCCAGCACAACCAAGCCCACACCTTCAATGCATACCTACGTTGTTAAGACAAAATAAACTGTCACACATTTGTTGTGTACCTACCTTTGTTGTGACAGAATAAACTGTAGAGTCAATTATCTCCTGAATAATTTGCCAACCCTTGCTAATACTACTAGGTACTTAGGATGAGGATGTCTTTTTAGATTAAATAGAGCTCATAAAATAATCACTCCACATAAGTGAATTTAAGGTTTTAAAGAGAAATATCTCAGTAATTGGGCAAAATCTTATCAGTGCCTAGAGGGAATGGAACTTTGTTTAATTGTTTTATTGAAATAAGAACAGACACCCAACAAAGAAATACTAAGAAATGAGAAATGTTGAATTGGAAAGGAGTTGACTTGGTAGTTAGCAATGTAAATATACCTACTTTTTAAAGTGCAGAAAATAGTTGGTTGAAAACAGAATAAAATGTCATCTTTTATAATGTTGATACTTAGAATTTATATAATATCTCTGATCTTTATCAACATATCTATAGTCCACAAAATTTCTGAAGATGTTAGGAGGTGGTCAATGTTATTTTCAATTTGCAAAGTAATTCTTTAGCAATAAAAATTACGTAAGGCCAGCATCAACTGTGAAATTAAAAAAAAAAAAAAAGGAAACCAGAATTGCATATTCAAATTTACTATGGAGTTTCCTATATATCCACTCCCTTTTAAACCAGCACCCACATAACAAATTAGAATGGTAGTATGTTAAGAATGACCATCTGCATGACTGTTCTCCCTTTCTCACTAAATGCTATGGTCTGAATGTCTATGTTGTCCCAAAATTTATATGTTGAAAACGAATCATCAATGTGATGGTTTTAGGAGGTGGGGCCTTTGAGAGGCCATTATATCATGAGGGCAGAACACTCAGGAATGGGGTCAGTGCCCTTATAAAAGATGCCCTGGAGAGACCCTTTGTCCCTTCTACCAGGTGAGGATATAGTGAGAGGGCGTCATCTGTGAACCATAAAGAGGGCCCTCATCAGACACTGCATCTGCCTATGCCTTGATCTTAAACTTCCAAGTCTCCAGAACTGAGAGAAATACATTTCTGTGACTTACAAGCTTCCCAATTTATGGTATTTTTACAGCAGCCAAATTGGACTAAGATAGCAATTCTATAATTATATTGTGTAATGGAATAGTAGAGCTAGTGAGAATATATGACATTTCCTTTTAATATAAAACTTTATACATGCCACCTGAGATCACCAATTTTCCCTTTAGGAAGGAAAAGTCTGGTTGAAGCTGAGGTTCTTCTTAGACTTGTAGCATTTCCAATGTAGTAGAGTAAATGGACAAATATATTCTTAGAATATCCTGGGCAAATGCCTGATATAGTCCTCTATCAGGACAACTTCATTTTTAGTATTTGATTTCTGAATGTATCCATTTTAAAATATTATAATTTATATCACATTATATACATTTTAAAAGCTAAAAAGGCATAGTCTCATCTTCAAAATTGCCTGACAAATTTATTATATATGTGTGTGTTTATATACAAATGTACATGTCATTTATTATGTATATTATCCTATTTAATTATAATAACCCAGGGAATTAAGACCTTACATCAGATTTTCTTTTCTTTTTCAGATTGGAAGAGGGTTCAAAAATCTGTCCAAAGTCACTCAACAGTTTCATGATGGATCCTGGATTCACAGCCAACTTTACTTGGCGATAAAATTCAGGTACTGTTCACATCACAACACATTTTTACTGAAAGAAAAATATGATGTGTAGATGTTTGGAGGCATCCTATCTTAATGAGGCTTTTGTTAGAAAGAGTTTTCTTAAAATTACACTGTTGGGGAAATAAAAAATGTTTGTTGCTCAGATTAACAAAAAAATAGTGTATAGAAAATAAAGCTAAGAAAGGAAAGTGCAGACAACCAAGAGACTAGAATTTTCAATAAATGGCAAAATTGTGGTGTTCTGTGGTTACCTCTCAAAGATCTGACCTGAATCATGCAGCAATTGCTCCTTACCCTCAGTCCTCAAATTACAATAGTGAAAGAGGTTTCTATAGATATTATATTTGAATCTGCTATATTTTGTTTATTACTTGCAAGGACATAGAGGAGAGCACAAGTTTTCCCTGTAATTTCTTAGGTTTAGTAACTGGAGCTTGTGAATTAAACTGGCAAAATACAGATTAACAGGAGAAAAGTCATAGACATTTTATTTTAAATTTCATATGCAACATAGTTCCAGAGAAAAGAAGTGAAAGCCCAAGGAGGCAATTAGACTTGAGGAGTTATATCTTTAACAAAGATTGATGATTGTAGAGAAGCGACTAGATTTTTTTTAAAGATGGTTTTAGGCTTCCAAGTGTGATAAAGCATGGGAAGGTAAATACATGAGGGAAACTAATGGTATATAGAAGTTATTTAGTAAGGCTTGTTTACACAGACTAATTTCAGTGGTAAGAACGGTTTTTCTCCTTTTTCTGGTCAGGAGAAGGAGAAGGGACAGCATCACAATGGGAATTTATGCTTTCCTGGTAGACAAATAGAAAAAGAACAGAGAATTGCTTTCTCTCAATTGTCTTCAGCTCAAAATAATCCTTATGCCAAAGAGGCATAATTTAGAATTACATATTTTCATCCTCTCCACCCACAAGCTTCCACATAAAGTTCAAAGAGAGTAATATTTTCTTTTAATTCACTCTGCCCCAAATATTAACTAAGATGACATTCTTTTTCCAGTTTGATTCTGCAACATTCACTTCCAGAAACTTTATCACATTGGTTAGTTTAGAAGTCTCTTAATCCTGGATTGAAGGAAAATAATTGAATGTGATAAAGGATATATATTCTAAAACAAAGGAACTATAAAAGAAGGCAAGATTAAGAAATTATGTTGTAATCTGTGACTTAGTGAAATTTAGTCCTTGAATTTCTTGTGTGCAATTATTTATTGAAGCTATCTTACTATACGTTAATTCTGTGTCTTCTTTGCTCTCTCTTTTTGTAAAAATTTCATTTTCTGAATTTTTTTCCAGAGTCAGTTGCTGATCTTCTTGATAACATTCATTTCCCTTGGTGAACTAACTTTGATTCATTGCTTTATCATTCTTCTCTAGGCTGTTTTTGTGAGCTGAGAATGGTTTTTAATAGATAAGTGTTCACAATCAACTTGGTGATAAGAAATATTATTTTGAATCTCAGTTACAAAAAATACTATCCTTCATAAAATAATTTTTTCTCAATAATAAAAAATATATTTCAAAAATGTTGTGCCCTTATTCTATTTTAAATTTTGACAATACAAATAATAAAAATTTAATTTATCTAATTATGTAAGTTCCTAGATGATTTTTTAAGTTTTGTCTCTTGAGTCATGCAAAGCCTAAAATATTTATATCTTCCCCTTTATAGAAAAAGTTTGCCAACCTATTTTCTAAAGGTTGGATTCACTCAATAGATGTCTTCTATTTGGAATTCAAAATGTGCTTCAGAATACGTGAAAACAATAACTACATAAACGTATATGAATTTCTTTCTTTCCTGAACTCAAATAGCAACTTGCAACAGCATGCTTTCTAGAGTTGGGATATTCGTGTGTTACATTGTGTGTAGGGGGTTGGAGGGTGTGTGTATGGATCTGTGTCTATAGAATTGGACCTCATCTCTGCTCGTCAACAAAATTTAGGCTTAGAAAAAGAAACGAGTAATTTCATAAACTTATTTTGTTTCTCATGAATGATAATATTTTGAAATTAGCAAAAATGTTGCTCGGTGAACACCAAACCAATAAATGTGTAAATGAAATGGAGAATTTGAGTCTTAACATTAAATCTTAAGCAAAATATACATTTTAAGGATTATGAATACTTTACGTCAAAATGAAAGTTGTCATCATCAGCTCCCTATACACTCAAGAATTCTCAGTGAAGTGAACAGAATTAGAACTACAAGTGAAAAGAATTAGAACTGCAGTAAGAAGCCCATGTTAGAGACATGACTCAATCTCTCAACTCCTATATGGCCATGGAAAATCGGTTCATCTGGCTGATAAACCAGGTACCTTTTTCTAGGTACCTTGAAGTGGCTGACCTCTAAGATTCCTTGAAGTTATGACAATCTATGACTAGTATGGTGAGCAGTCTCACCAGCAAGTGACTTTTGTGGTCCCAGATGTTATTATTTAAAGGGCTAATATCCAGAATCTACAAAGAACTCAAACAAATGTACAAGAAAAAAACAAACAACCCCATCAAAAAGTGGGCAAAGGATATGAACAGACATTTCTCAAAAGAAGACATTCATACAGCCAACAGACGCATGAAAAAATGCTCATCATCACTCGCCATCAGAGAAATGCAAATCAAAACCACAATGAGATACCATCTCACACCAGTTAGAATGGCAATCATTAGAAAGTCAGGAAACAACAGATGTTGGAGAGGATGTGGAGAAATAGGAACACTTTTACACTGTTGGTGAGATTGTAAACTAGTTCAACCATTATGGAAAAGAGTATGGCGATTCCTGAAGGATCTAGAACTAGATGTACCATATGACCCAGCCATCCGACTACTGGGTATATACCCAAAGGATTATAAATCATGCTGCTATAAAGACACATGCACACATATGTTTATTGCGGCACTATTCACAATAGCAAAGACTTGGAATCAACCCAAATGTCCATCTGTGACAGACTGGATTAAGAAAATGTGGCACATATACACCATGGAATACTATGCAGCCATAAAAAAGGATGAGTTTGCATCCTTTGTAGGGTCATGGATGCAGCTGGAAACCATCATTCTTAGCAAACTATCACAAGAACAGAAAACCAAACACCGCATGTTCTCACTCATAGGTGGGAACTGAACAATGAGATCACTTGGACTCGGGAAGGGGAACATCGCATACTGGGGCCTATCATGGGGAGGGGGGAGGGGGGAGGGATTGCATTGGGGAGTTATACCTGATATAAATGATGAATTGATGGGTCCTGACGAGTTGATGGGTGCAGCACACCAACATGGCACAAGTATACATATGTAACAAACCTGCACGTTATGCACATGTACCCTAGAACTTAAAGTATAATAAAAAAAAATTTAAAGAAATAAAAATAAAAATAAAGGGGTACAAGTCAGATACTCTTTCTGGAAATTATCAGCCTTACTGACTATTGACATTTTGTTATGAGTTACATAAACATCATACCTAGTTTCCCTGTATTCTCAATTCTCAACAGAGATAGCTGATATTGTTATTCCCATTTCTTTTCAGACAAAGAATTCAAGAGATTGAAGTCATTTGCCCATGGTTATAAAACCTGGAAGTGTCAAAACTGAAATTTAAACACTGTTTTATTTCAAAACTTAAATTGTTGATGCCCAAGATACAATAGTTTCATGGTTTAGTGGTCCCCTCCTGAAAAATCTTTTCATTTTCTAAATTTGAAGCAATCTCATTTGAAAGGCAAAACCCTTAAGCTTGCTTTGCCTGAGATTTTATCCCCTTGACAAGAATCAGGGATGGCAGGAAGACAAAGGGAGAGTCAGAAGGAAGAAGTGCCTCTGGCAGAAGTAGATGGGAAGCCAGCAGAGATGAATTTTACCTTGATTATTATGTTGCCTAAGACAGGTCTGATTTCCAGTTATAATTATACATGAACATCTTTACCAAGCATTCATTTACTTCATGTGTTTTAGGGAAGAACATTCCACCCTAATGAGACAGAAAGGTTAGAGTTGAACTAGAAAATGAGATTGGAAATCCCATCCAAGCATGTAGCATGCAGTAGTCCCCCTTATCTGTGGAGGATACGTTCTGAGAGTCTAAAGCCATGGTTAGTACTAAACCCTACATATACTATGTGTTTTCCTATCCATACATACCTATGATAAAGTTTCATTTATAAATTAGACACAGTTAGAGATTAATAACAATAATCATAAAATAGGGCAATTAATATACTGCAAGAAGGGTGATGTGAATGTGGTTTCTCTCACTGTTTCTGAAAATATCTTATTGTACTATACTCACCTACTTTTAAACCTGCAACTAACCATGGGTAACCGAAACTGTAGAAAGAGAAACCACAGATAAGAGAATACCATTGTACTCTCTCTGCCCAGGTTCTATCCTAAAAATGTCTTGATTACTGCAAAATGCCTTTTTCTTTTTCTTTTTTTCTAACTTTTTAAGTGAAAACAAAACTATTAAGTGTATGTATTTGATGATCTCCTATTTTCTAACTTCTTTCAAAATAAATCAAAGAATATATACATGTGACCTTGAAATTACATTAAAAGAAAAATGTTCCCATCACATTTATCTCAGCTAACTCATGAAACTGAACTCATTGTTTCACTGAAACAATGAAGTGATATTAACAAGTGTTTTTAGTTGGTGGAGGGTGAAGAAGGAGGTGCATATAGATCTCGGGGAGGTGGGAGGGAGGCTAGACCCAGTGAGATGGATAAGATAGTAGCCTAACGAAGCATCTTGCCACTGAAGTCCATGTACCACAAAAATGCGTATACGAATTCATTTTTATTTAAATACAGCTGTCAACTTACATATTATAATGCACTTGGTAAAAAATAAGTTAATAAAAAAAGTTCTTTTCAAAATTTGTTAGATTATCACAAAAAGCAAGGCTTCTATAACTTTTTTTTTTTTCTTAGAGCCCTTGGGTTAATGAAACCTACTCAGTTACAGTTACTATTTTTCTTCTCTCTACTGAGCATGGATTACTTGATGTCTCATCTATGGCAGAGTTTGCTAAGACAACTGAGCAAGTCTAGTGTAGAGAACTTTAATGTAGTTGGAACATATCCAGCATCAAACAGGAGTCTGTTTCAGGATCTAAGACTAGTCAAATTTTCTTTCTCAGGTGTCTTTCCCTTCTCTTTGGAGTCATTGGGTGTCTGATTCCTAGAGTCCTCAGGCTATCAGGAACTTTCAGAAGAGATGTGTTTTCTCTCTTTAGATCACACGACTTGGTGATAATCCTCAAATCTTGAAATCAAGCATGTCCTAAGGCAGGAATTTTCACTGCTTGCCTGTTTCCGCATCTGAAATTTATGGGTTTTCTCATTCTGAGCCAGTTCACAAGTTGGCTGATGGTCGGTGAGATCAATTATCTTTGTGAGAAAGGAGCTCTACAAATGTTAAATTGTACTAAATTGTTGAATAATGTAAAGCTGCTAAGTCAAGAGTTACAGAAAGCAATCAGAGCTACCTAACGCATCTGTTGTCTATTTTTAGAGCCTGAATCAACTCATGGAGCCAGAGTTAGGTAACTCAAATAATAATAATAACTGAGTTCTTATTGTTTTATATGAATTAATTTATCTGCCTCATACCAACCTATGAAGTAGGTACTGCTATTATCTTCCGCTAGCAAAAGAGGCAATTAGCCTAGGGACACCGATTAATAAATGGTGGCACTAGAAATGGAACCTGAGATTTCAGGTTCCAAAACAATTCCACTGTATCGCTTATAATGTAGTCATGCCCTTTGACCTCCAATAATAATAGAATTTCATGCCAAGACTATTTAGATGTTTACAGTGAACTATGAATTAAAAATGCCTGGGTGGCGCTGCCAAATGCTAGGTGCCTACCCTTGTGCAAAGCAATATTAACCTCACCTGTAAAATGGGGTCAATAACCATCCCTGCCCATAGGGTTGTTTTGAAATAATCCATGTGGAGCATGTCCACTAGTGCTTAGTACTCAGTAAACATTCAAACATTTTAGGTACTATTAGCACTTACATAATGACACTATCATTTCTTATCACATTACCACAGTCAGCTGGAAAGCATGCGTATGAATAAACACCAATTCACAGGTCCTGTCTGAGCTATTGATTTTCACTTGCTGATATAATCAAAATATAACAGTAATAAGGCAGTACAGCCTCTCACACAGATAGTTATCTGGCTTGGTTCTAAGATTTAAACATCAATTTAAATCAGCTATTTCCATCCAAGCCATTTTGAATGAGCTAATGGTTTGTGTGTGTTTTAGGAGAAATTACAAAGCAGAGTGAAGTAATGCCTTCATTATGCACATTAAAGGTTTGGATTCTGCATGGTCAGTGGGTAGGAAGATTCTGGACTTATTTCAAACCACCCTTGTAATTGTATCTGTCTGCCTTTTGTATAAGCAGATAAGAACTACTAAAACCTCTAATTAGACAAAGAATAGACAAAAAGAGACCATGTATATTCATATTTGTTTCCAAATAGCCTATGGAAGCCACAGGGAGTTATGCAACCTTAGAGAGAGAATATTAGAATTTTTTTGTATTGATGTATTTAATGATAACTCCCTTAAACTCAAACCCCCTAGATTAGCATTGAGTTTGAGTTCAAGCTCTGCTACTTAACTAGATGTGTGACCTTAAATAGGCCTTTAAGCTGCTTTTTGCGCATTGGGAAAGTATAAATGATACTACTACCTACCTCATTTGTAGTTGTAGCATTTAAGAGAACCTATGCCATTCGTGTAGTGACTAGCATAATACGTTATCGGTAAGTGTTAGCAATTACGATGTTATGAGTATTCTTATTGTATATTCCACTCATAATTGAATATGACTGCAATTTAAGCTTGTCTCTCGATTCTGCATAGTATTAAACAGGTTAAAAAAGACAATAAACTATGTTTTATAAAAGTTAAGCAATTAAAAATGGCAAGAATATATACCTTTTACTTGCAAACTCTTATATTTCCCTAAATTCCAGGTAATGAAAGCCAACTTTTTGTGTGTTTTTTAATCATACAAAATCATCAAACCATCAAGTAATATTTGTAAAGTACCTGCAGAAGCATGGTATCATGCTGAGTGCTGCAATACAGTAATTAATGATGATATCATGCAAAAACAGTATTTTTCAAGGTTTTAAATATGGTTGTAAACTAATTTTCATCGCAAATATTTTTATAAGAATAAGAAACTTATTCTTGTAAAGCATAGTTTGAATGAACTGGATTCAGAGTGGAAGCCAGAAGGCAACTCAATTCTTCTGATACCCAAGCCCAAATCCTATCCAGCTTTTAGTCAGTGTGTGGGAACATCAGTAATTTATGTTCCTTCTATTTAAGTTGAGGAGCTAAGATGTTAAGTAAGAGAACTCACATGGAAGAGGCCTTAAATTCAGTTTATATTAAAGTTTCTCATAAATGTGCTTTTCTTCTGTGGAGCCTATTCCTGGCATCATAGAAGATCGCACTTGCTCTTTCCCTTAGCGACAATGAAGAAAATTATACTGTGGAAACGTGAAATATATAACCTACAAATATAATAGTATTAACATTCTTCCCAAGCTTTTTACACTTTTCATTTTTCTCTTGACTTTTATTTCTTTTCTCTCTAGAAAAATACTGTTATTTTGAGACAAGGATAATAGGCCAAGGAGCACCTGCCAAGGGCAGGAGCATAACCCTATAGGAAACCCTGAAGGACTGTATGTAAGCATCAGGGAGATTGGTTTTCAATCCCAAACCATCTTCTATTAGGGTGCTGCAAAAGTAATTGCAGTATTGCCATTACTTTCAATGGCAAAGACCTCAATTACTTTTGCACCAAGCTATAGGTTTATAACTCTGGAAATTAGGTAGGTTCTTTGTCCTCTCTCTATCCTCTATATTTTGCCTTTTATTTCTAAAATAGAAATACTACAAATACTAACATCACAGGTTTAATTTTTAAGGCTATTATATAGTGGAAATTTAAAACAAAATAAAACCTCTTTGTCTAATTCATTTTCAAACATGCTAGCCATTTCATTCATGAGAATAAAATGTCTGTGTAGCCCTTCTATATCCAGGAAGCTCTAGCAATGCACTCAATACACTTACAAAGTATGTTTGATTTGTTTTACCAAGTTTATAGTTAGTCGTAACCATCTCTGAAATAAGTAATTCTCAAGCTAGACTACACATTAGAATCATCTGGGAACTTTTAAAAATACTGATTCTCGGCCGGGCGCGGTGGCTCAAGCCTGCAATCCCAGCACTTTGGGAGGCCGAGATGGGCGGATCTCGAGGTCAGGAGATCGAGACCATCCTGGCTAACACGGTGAAACCCCGTCTCTACTAAAAAATACAAAAAAAAAAAAAAAAAACCTAGCCAGGTGAGGTGGTGGGCGCCTGTAGTCCCAGCTACTGGGGAGGCTGAGGCAGGAGAATGGCGTAAGCCTGGAAGGCGGAGCTTGCAGTGAGCTGAGATCCGGCCACTGCACTCCAGCCTGGGAGACAGAGCGAGACTCCGTCTCAAAAAAAAAAAAAAAAAAAAAAAAATACTGATTCTCAGGTCCCATCCCGAATGAATCAAACCATTATTTCTGGAAATGGGACCCTTTGCAGTCATTGGATTTTTTAATCAGTTAAATAACTCCACTGTGAAGCCAATTTTAATGTGAATTCTTAGAAGGTTTATCCATCTTTCATGTTTCAACTCAATTCTATAGTCTTATCTTATGGACCATACCATTTTGAGGCTGAAAGTGTTACATCTATTTACTGCATTCTTAATGATGTATCTTGTAAATGCTGGATATATTTGTATACATTATTAAGAGTAGATTTGACTACATTTGCAGACTTCAAGGAAATTCAAACATGGTATCTGACAGGAAGTCTCTCACAGAAACACAAACTTTGTCTTCTCCACGTTTCAAACTTTCCTCCTGAACATAGAAGCCTATTTATTCTTTTTTCTCAACCTTTTTATAAAAAGTGATTTTATCCCATTTTTCCATTTGCAACCCAAATATTCTCCATCCCTACACTTACTTTCCTTCTGGGAAGTGAAATAACTTTTAATATCTGCAGAATTGCCTAAATGCGGTTAGATACACCTACATTAGTCTAACCGAATATGCATTAATTTTGTTTTGCACAGTGGTTTGTGATTACCTGAAATTTCCCAAAGGTGTTTTTCCAGATAAACCATTAACTCCTATTTCTGGATCTGCCTACCGTGGCTCATAGGTAGAAAACCCAGGCTATTATCATACCCCTAGTTCACAGGCGTATCTCCAGACGCAAAGGATTGCAACAAAAAATTGTGAACCTTCAGCTCAAGGGAGGCAGACGTGTCACTAGAGTCAAGACTCAGAAAATAATATGAAGCTTCTTTTATTCCTTTAGGATAAAAGGATAAAAGAAAAAGGGGTAATTAAGTCTCTTTACATCCACCACACTCAGCAGCAAATGACTTCTTGTTTAATAGAGTTGACAATGACAAAATTTACTTTCCTTTGAATAATTGCCTTTACTTAAATACAATTAAAACCTACAGGAGTAAAAATGCTAGAGAATTGTGCTGCCATTTTTGCTGTTTTTCACAAAAGGTTTGTATAGGAGAAATAGATAAAGGAGACAAATATGTGGATTTTAGATGACTTTCCCTAATTAGAATAAAGACACATCCTAATACAAGGGAAAATGCAGTTTGCTTTCCTATTAATATAACCAAGTTTCATGGCTTTGAGACCTCTGATCTGCTTGCATTACATTATAGCTGTCATCTGCAATCTGTATTTCTTAATAATAGAATTTGCTCACTTCCTTAAGTTAAATTGTTTTTGGGGAAACATTTAAGAAGCAATGTCTTCACTTGGGAAGCATGAGGTTTAAGCCACACAAACTAAGGTAATTATTTTGCTAAGTTAATTAGTAATGTTTATGTATTTGATAAAATACAAATACAATTACAAGACAAATAGATTACAGCATGAGGCTTAAGGACCATGGACTAATGTGTGGGACATCATTTTTTTAGATGTCTGTAAGGTAGCTTAATCCCAATATGTACAAAACTGGACCCAGCATCCTCCTTCACTCTCATCCCTGTTTGGGTCATTTTGAAAAAAAAAAAAAAATGAGGAACATAGAGAATAAGAAACCAGAGTCATCCTAAACAAGTCTTCTTCCCCTCCCATCTTTCCATATGTAATTCATCACCAATGTCTGTTCATAAAAATTCAGACACATCTCTCCACTCTGTTCTCCTATCTATACCTCCATCCTCACTACCACCCGAAACATGCTACCAGCACCCCTAGACTGGACTGCTGTAAATGGCTCATAAGTGATCCATCTACTGTCATCCATCCTTATCCCTGCTCATCCATTCGCCCCACTACCCCTAGAAAAATCTTCGCAATCTTTTCCACACAAATCTGATTTTGTTGCTCGTTGCTGATCCCCTGTCCTCCCTCAGCTTTGAAATCCTTTAATTTACCCCCTAACTTCTCACAATCTCCTCCCCATCCCCAGCCCTGGCCTGACCTTGTTTACCCACGTTTACCACACCCCAGCTCAGTGTTCTCCTTGGCTTCTTCCCTCAGCATCACCATCACCCAGCCAGGATATTCAAAGGACAGAACCTTCTTTCCTCCCCTTTAGTCCCAATTTACTCCTGTTTATCCTACAGACTTCAGATCACTCCTGTTTCCCAATCTTCCTGCATGCATTAATTTTCCTATTATGCCACCTCAGAGCACCATGTACTTTAGCACTTAAAACAATTGCAATTTTACAATTATTGCTTGTTATTTACCATCTCCCCCAATAAACTGCATTTGTTTGCCATTATATCTTTAGTGCCTTCTACAACTCTAGATCAGTTAAGCATTTAATAAATAAATATTAATTTAATGAATTAATGAATTAAATGGCTCGATTTCCATAGAATATGGCACATTTTGAAAATCCCACAACAATTAGGGCCTACCTAAATCTTGTATTTTTCAATGCTATTGAAAAAAAATCAATAGCTATTAAATGCTATTGAAAAAAAATCATATTGACAGGCAACTCCTACATGGATTACAGTAACCTATCACTTCCTGTCTAATAGGAAACTGTGGTTCTGGGGAGGAGAAAAAAACACATAATTATAAAACATGATATAATGCCAAATGGGTTACAATCCAGAAGGCTCTGAGCTTAATATAATATCTAAATTCCAGTGCCAGCCAAACTAATTTCCAAGCATATATCTTATAATTGAAACAAAATGCTTAACACTTGACCCTAAGTATGTATAAAATCTGTGATGGTTAATATTGAGTGTCAACTTCAGTAGATTGAAGGATGAAAAGAATGGTTCCTGGGTGTGTCTGTGATGGTGTTGCCAAAGCAGATTAACATTTGTGTCAGTAGACTGGGAGAGGCAGACTCACCCTCAACATGAGTGGGCACCATCTAATCAGCTACCAGCACAGTCAGAATAAAGCAGACAGGAGAAGATGGAAGAACAGACTTGCCAAGTCATTCGACCTTCATCTTTCTCCTGTGCTGGATGCCTCCTGCCCTCAAACATCAGACTCCAAGTTCTTCAGCTTTTGGACTCTTGGACTTACACCAGTTGCTTGCCAGGGGCTCTGAGGCCTTTGACCATAGACTTAAAGGTTGCACAGTCAGCTTCCCGGCTTTTGAGATTTGGGGACTTGGACGGATCCACCACTGGGCTTCCTTGCTCCTTGTGCATATGGCCTATCATGGGAATTTACCTTGTGATTGTGTGAGTCAATTCTCCTTAATAAACTCCATATATACATATATTCTATTAGGTCTGTCCCTCTAAAGAACCCTAACACAAAATCCTTCTAGTGAAAAACATTTCCTTGAGGGTCAATGGCATGCTTTCCTAACTAAATTTGTCTTTTATAGATGCCAACTCTTATTGGAACATAAACTTTGAGACTATTTTTAGAAATAAAGATTTTTAAATGTCAATTTTCTAGGAATTTGGAGGTTTTCCATTTGGTCAGCCATTTTCAGACTCTTTAGCACTCAATGCTATGCCTATGTTCCTGGAGTAGTAGTATGGAAATCATAGATCCTGAGTTTTTGTTTTTATTTTCCCTACTGGTCTATCTATTTATATAACATGCATAATTTGGTAGAAGCTATTTTCATATCTCCACACTTCAGTTGCCTCATCAATAACATGGAGATAAAATGCCTATTTAATCCTTAGTAGGAGGATCAAATTAAATGCTGTGTGCAAAATACCTATAAAGTTGTGAGAAACACACTGGGTTTTCAATTAATGTTAGTTCTTGCCCTCTTATTTTTCTTTCTCATTTGTTTCATCATTTTGGCCACTCAAGGTCTTTTAAAATGTGGAGATCTATACATCAGTTTGTATACATTCAGTTTCAAACTACTTTTCATCTCATCTCTCCAAAAGATGGATATAAAAGTCTCTCTCTAGAGAAGTGAAATGACTCTTTTATTCTGATAAGTGCATTTGTTTATAGAAAGCTGCCAGTGAAGAGCACATATGAAGACAGAAAGACAAGAAGACCTTTAAACAAAGAAGAGGAAAGAACACACATAACTTACGTCATTTTCAGATTGAGGTCCTCTGACATGTGGTTTGCCTGAAGGAAATAATAAGTGATACCAAAGAATGTAACTTAACCTCTTCTAAACATCTAAAACCTTCTCTGAAGGACCACCTTCGGGTGGAAATCTGAGTCACACACCCTACTTTTCTGGAAAGAGTGATTTTGAAACCAACAGCTAACTTCCTCCAGTCAGTTAAGGGAAGTGCCCCTTTAACCATGTAATGTATGGTAGCGAGAACAATTGTTTTCTTTTTCTTTCTAGTAGCACAGACTTTTTTTAAAAAACATAGTTAAAAATTATTTAAACCTCCTTGCTCAATAACTTTTGCAAATTGCAGTGAGAATTTGAGGGTTCAGACCTATAAATAAGGTGTATTTATTTTGGATGTTTTATCTCAGCCTTTCAAATCACATTTCTAAGATTAAACCTAAAATATTTTAACATTGAAGTATTCTCTGTTGTTCCCTCTGTAAGCAATCAACCAGTCAACCAAGCAAACAAGCAAAAACTTAGCTTGCAAGCGGAAGTAAGGCTTTGAAAACAAATCCAAAGTAGTGACTGAGTAAAACTTCTTTTGGAATATGAATTGAATCACTGACATTTAGCAGAGGCATCCAGCTAAGTCTTAGCCTGAGGTGATAAATAGTGTCTCTCAAAATCAAATCCTCCGGCTTAGGTCCCATTACAAAGATTCAACTTTCTGCATATAATGATTCATTCCATGGAATTGATACTTACACAAGGAGATGGTTTTATTATTGCCATGTATTATACTATGTCACCCAAAACCATTACTTAGGAGTTAAGAATATAGATTTGGGCCATGCACGGTGGCTCATCCCAGCACTTTGGGAGGCCGAGGAGGGCACATCTCCTGAGGTCAGGAGTTTGAGACCAGTCTGGCCAACATGGCGAAACCTCATCTTTACTAAAAAGACAAAAATTAGCTGGGTGTGGTGGTGGGCACCTGTAATCCCAGCTACTCAGGAGGCTGAGGCAGGAGAATCGCTTGAACTCAGGAGACAGAGGTTGCAGTGAGCTGAGATCATGCCATTGCACTCCAGCCTCGGTGACAGAGTGAGACTTTATTTCAAAAAAAAAAAAAAAAAAAAAAAAAAAAAAAAAAAAAAAAAAACAAAGAATACAGATTCGAAATTCAGTTTTCCTGAGTTGAAACTGGCTCCATCACTTCTTAACTGTGAGATCCTGGATAAATTATATAACCTCTCTCTGCTTTGGTTTCTCTCATTTGCAAAATGTTGATAATAAGGATATCTTGTAAGATTGTTATAAATGTATGTGACAAAGTATACATTTGTATGTTAATTATATGTATCGGCTACAGTTTCATTATAAAGTCTAGAAACATAAGTATTTACCATATAAAGCCAACATATTAAGTAATCAATTTAATGCTTGTACTTGACAAGCTAGAAAGTGGTCACCTGGGGATGCCCACAGGATGGGAACCTCCCCATTATGCTAGAGTGCTAGGGGACTAGTTGGACGATACATTCCAAAACTGCATTGCCTTTTATGGCTGTGTGGAATGGACTACACACTTAACAGATTTAAACTCCTTCTATCACTTCTAGGATATGCCAAAGGTACAAGTTGCTTCAGAATAAATCTGAGACACATTCATCCCAGGCAATGCATCACAGATCCATGACCAGGGACTACTGAAAACAAAAGCACTGCCTTTGCTGCAATTTTGCACACCTTGTCCATCTGGGCATTGTTAATGAGGGACAACTTGTGGAACATACCATGTAGACGATTGAGCAAATTATAATGAAAACCAAAGTTACTATGTAAACTGCCTTGCTTTTCACATCTCTGGATGCCCAGCATTATGTAAATGGTAGCCATGTGAGAACTAAAGGCAGTTTATTGTGATCTTGCCCATCCTCAACAGTGCTCCGGGGCATTTTCCCTTGCCCACACATTTAGAAAAAGGCAGGTATTGTGAAGAGGGTTCTTCTCCTAGGCTTATTCCAAAAGTATAATAGGTGGCAGATAATAAGCTACTAAAAAGGTGAAACTGGGAAAGTACTTCATTTCTGTGAGTTTACATGGAGGGATCTTAAAGTCTTCAGTTATCATGTAAATGTGCTAATTTCCAAGGCAAGAACCAGTTGAAAGTAGAGTCATTTTCATGGTGAACAGAAAGTAGAGCTTCAGATTATGGGACACAGCCCCAAGAAGGTCAGACTAAGATCTTTTTAACATTTTGTCCAAAATAAAATTCTGGTAAAAGCAGAATTTGCATCCTGATATCAATTTGCAGAAGTCTTTGCTATTACCACTTTCTGCTTCTGGAGATATCTGGTATCTTCTGCCGTGTGCCAGGGATCATGGTAGGTGAACAGTTGTCAGATTTACCAAATAGAAATATGGGATGCCTAGTTAAATATGAGTTTCTCATAAACAATGAGTCATTGTTTAGTATAAGTATGTCCTATGCAATATTTGGAACATATATATAGGAAATTATTTATTTTTCATCATTAAAATTATATTTATATGAATTTATTTAGTTTTTCATCATTAATCTAAAAATTTAAATAGAGCTGCCAGATGAATAACAGTGCACTCAGTTAAGTTAGAACTTCAAATAAACAATGAATAATTGCTTAGTGTAAGGATATCCCATGTGATAGTTGAGACAAATTTACGTGAAATAAATTATTTGTTGTTTCTTTTGTCATTATTCTTAAATTCAAATGTAATTAGTTCCACCATAGCGCATCTGGCAACTCCATGCTAAATTCAAGTTAAGTAGCTACTAAGCAATCACCTTTGAATTCTAACACAAGTTTCTTCATGTCAGAGTCTGCACTGGTAGGACTGTAAGTTTAGACTTTTCTATAAGGTGTGCAAGGGGCACTACAATGGAGGGAGAATGAGTCTCAGGACAAAATCCACCTACTTTGCTATTTTAATTAGAGCTCTGGTCATGCACTTCAAGCTTTCTCCTTCTTTAAATTCAACATCACTTTTTGCTTTACTTAATCCACAAGTTTGCTTAAATAGTAAATAAAGGGCAAATGCTTCTACTCTTACAAACCCAAAAATATCAACCCAGTTTTCCTCAATCAAAACTTAGAGTGCACACTCTGAAAATAATCTCATAAATGGACAAAATATTTAAATTATAATGATCAGGAAAATCAGGGATAAAGTATCGCTTGACCGATAGCTCCAATTCCTTTTTAAGTACATAGTAAAGTATGTTATTTCACGTGGCCATGTGGTATTATTTTTCTTATGTTAATGTCACTCACTAGGATTACATAATTTCTCATTTATGTTTAGTGGTTTATGTCTTCCACTTAGTATCAGAACCCCTAGATTAGATTAAAATATTCTCTATAGAGTTTTACAGCCTACCTGAGAATCCTCATAACAACAAAACCCCTTCAATTTTAATTCATTTAAAAAATATTTTAATTAGTTACCATAAACTAATTCAGATAATAGACATAGACCACTGGAGTTAAGGGAACTCTAAACCAGAGACTCGTGTAATGACCCCTCTTTTTGCATAATAAACCCAAAGTACGCATTTGGAGGTTTTTGCTTGTTTGTTTTTCCCTGAATGGAAATTTTTTTGTACATATCCATCTTTGTTACTTGATATATTTTTAAGCTACTACAACTTCAAGTATGCAGCAAAAGCACTCTTATAGTAAATGACCTATGTTGGTGAGGATGTTAAATCTGAGCTGCTGCAAGAAATCCTGTCATACTAACTGACGCACTCTATCTTTAGTAGGAAATATGTATTTAATTATATAAATTAAATAGAGCAGATATCAAAGTAACACCTGAAATAGACATTGAATAATAAATACTTTTTATAAAAATAGTGTTCTTATCTTATACCATTGTTCTCAGTATTAATATATAAAAGGAACTACTAAAAACTTTGAGGTTTTTGCTGTGGCTTTTTTTTTTTTTTCCACAAGTGCAGATTGACTCATTAATAGGCTGAGAAAACCATTTAAAATGGAAAATATCAGTATGCATTGCACATGCAAAGGTTAAATATTATTTTATGCTCTTTAAACCTGTGGGTCAGTGTCCCCATATTTGACAGCCATTGTACTAGAGTGCTTGGCAAAAAAACCCAGAGTACTCTTGCATAAATGTCCTCTTACAATGTTATTTAAAGGGAAATTATAGCCCTATATCTTAGTCAGCTTGGGCTGCTATGAGAAAGTACCACAGGCTAGGTGGATTATAAGCAATGGAAAGCATCTCAAGGTCTTTAAGGAGGGTCTTTAAAAAGAGGGTCTCTAAAAGGTCTTACAATGATGACTGTCTCAATCTCAAAGACCTTAAGATCCCTTTAAAGATGAAATTCATCCCCCTAATACTAGTATCATATCCATTTCTAGAACTGCAGAATTGCCAGATTTTGTTACTATTCATTATCTGCTTCTAGGCTATCTTCCAACCCAAGTCTCTCTGTAGTCTTTAATCTCCTATAAGATGCATTTCTTTCTCAATGTCTTTCACTCAATATCTCTCACACATGCTCTCTCTCTCTCTCTCTTTCCCCCTCTTTGTCTCTCATATTTATGTTATATTAATGCTTAAAGTATAGTGGATTATGTCACTTGGTTGTTTCAAAGGATCCCTAAGGAGGAAGAGAATGATGGAAAGAACTCAAACTCATCCCATTGAATGCTTACCAAATGCTAAGCACATTTACAGATGTTATCAAGTACAATCCTCATGGTACATTTGTGAAGAAAGATGTAATTGTCTGTCTATCGTGAATTATCACACTTAGGCCTAGAGTGGCAAACTAGGTTGGAGAGATATTGTCCTCACTACTTTATAGGCAGACCAACTGAAATTTATAAACGAAGGCCACTTGCACAAATCACAAAGAACAGTGGAAGCAGGAACTGACTTCTAGTTTAGTGCTGCTCTTTCCCCCTGTTCCCTCACTGACCAAATGCTTGTTCATGTACCATTTGTACTTCTTGAGAGAAGTGGCATGAGGGTTAGGCAGATGAATATATTATGAATATTTTCATCTGATGCAGTGGCTTCCAAGAGTGCTTTTGCTGCATATTTGAAGTTGTAGCAGCTTTAAAAAAGTAAGAGTGATATGTGTTGTTTTTCTTCTCTAACAACAGCAATAGTAACAATATTAATAGACTTCTTGTTTATGGTGTGTGTGTGTGTGTGTGTGTGTGTGTGTGTGTGTGTGTGCATATATGTGGTTTTTTTCTCATTTTAACTAATGCAGGAGGCTGGATAAAAAAGCTCTGAGTATTTGAGCTGCTCCTGTAACAACAACAAAAAATGATTCGTCCCATCATTATTCCTAGAGTGCTAAGTTTTGAGATTATAAGTTATTCCATTCTCCACAATATTCAACTTCTAATCGAGTCTGAAGTGGATGAGACTGTCGGACTCTAAGATTTGAGTAAAGGATGCTACATGCTGCTGTGATGAGGAGAGTAAAAAGCACTTAAAATAAATGATCTGCCTAAGGGATTCACATTTATGATTGATTATTGATCTCTGGAAGGCTTGCTACAAGTAGGAAATTTTCTGCATTAAATCTTGTATTCTAGAACATGATCTAAGCATCCTTACATACAACCTGAACATTGTAACATTAAAGAGATTTTAACTTCATTTTGTGCGACTCCACTGCTGCCTTTGACACTGTTGACAATCTGTTCTTAAAACTCTCTTTTCCAGGTTTCTGACACTTAGTTTTTATAGTACAGCTACTTGCCTTTTTGACAAGTTCTCCTTAATTGAATCTTCTTCCTTCAGTCTTCTAACTCTGGCTGTATTGAAGGCCTAGTCCTTGCCCCTCTGCTTGCTTTATTTTCACAATGTTTCTTTGGCAGTTTTCTCACAATTTTTATCTGAATTACTTCTGACAGCAATAGTGAATGAATGCAGATTTATTCCATCCTGTGTTTAATCTTAAAAATGTTTGTAGACTTTATTTTCTATTTCATAACACTCCATTGTATGAGGGCATGATGATTTTCCTTAATTGCAAAAATTTTTAAATATTTTTTCATATCTTGGAATGTGCTATGTGATTATATCTTGTGGCTTTATGCACTGCCTGGCCTCCTACCTTGGAGCAGAAGTACAATCTGAGAAAAACTGCCTTAAACTATATTTCTCTCCAACCCAGACATACATCCTAACTCTGCACAAAATGCGGTCTAGTTGGGGTTTTACTTAGCAATTCTGACAACCTGAAAATCAACATGTTCCAGACTGACCATCTCTTCTCTGGAAATATCATGATATTCTGGGCAAAATGATTAAAGTTTTCAGTATCATTTTCAACTTCTCCTTTAATTGGGGTATGCAATAATTACATCTTTTTATTGTTTTCCACTTCTCTTCCTTAGTCCTTGATAGTGTAGCATCTTCTATAATACACACAGGAATTTTCACCTTTTTGGAAGTCACAGACTCATTCAATAATCAAAAGCTTATGTATCCGTCCCCAGAAGAACTTTATTATGCATACATTGTTTTATGGGGATTCAAACTCTCTGTCCTATAAAATGATGTGTAGCTAACTTCCTTTCCTCCAACACCTCCTGCAAACTGCTGATCAAATTTATCTTCCTAAAACCTAAAACACTGTTTTTATCAAGTCATTAGCCCACTCAAAAATTTTTATAACGCTCAACTACATAGAGAATAAAATGGAACATTGGCATGATGTCTAACATATGTCAAGGTTTGTATGGCTCAGCTACTTTACATATATTATTATACTTAATATTCATAATAAAGTTATATGATAATATTATCCTCTTTTTATAAGGAAGAAATAGAGAGTTGGGATCCAAACCCAAGTTTCTCTTACTTCAAAACTTCTGCTTTTTCTCTTACTCCACCTTGCCTTCATTATGCCATTTTGTCTAAAATCCAAACAACTTTCTTAACCTTGCACAAAGGGTTTTTTCCCAAAATTTCTTCCAACTTTGTCTTCATGCTTCTCTTTTTATAGACCCTATTCCGACCAGAATTATCTTGTTATTCTCCCCTAAAACTTGCCATTCAGACACATGCTCTTTTGTATGTTTTGTCCTCATCTTAAATAGAAAAGAAAATTCAAAGACTTTCGCTCCTCTAATCCAATTCCTTGTTATTTTCTAGAGTCCAATTAAATCATGATTTCCTCTGTCATAACTTTCCCTAAGATCATCTAGTTGGTACTTTTAATCATACTCTATATTGTCATTTCCTTTCAGTATTTTTCTTACAATCATTTTGTATTATTATATAAAATGACAGTTGTTTGTATTCTCCAATCCCATTAAAATGCAGGCAGTTGAGGGAGCTATATAATTTAATTTACAAATAGCAGAGGCTTTCTGTATTTGTTGAATGAGTGACTGTGTATGTATTCATAAGTGTCCCATTTTCCTGGCATTAAGCCCAATCACAATTATTTAATCTTTATTTTCTCTAAGTTGATCCCTTTGTGAATTCTTTACGAAGCAGAATAGCAAAGATTCTTGATTTTTCCTTTAAAATGGTATTAAAGTATTCACTCTAACCACACTGGAAATATACATTGAACCCTAAAAGAGAGCCCTTCATTTGAAAAAGTGGAAAGGGAAATTTCACTGAACTCTGTGGTTCTCAAATAGGCCATTAGGCTTTTCTTCTGTCAGTATCAATGTTCCTCAATCAGGGTAAGAGGCTGTTCAGGCTTGCCTTTAATAAACAATAGAAGTAGATCCTGTTCACATTTGAAAATCTGTTAAGTCATGTGCTTAATGTTAACTGGTTAGGACATTGACATGGAATGTTGAGAGCTTTGTCCAACATGCCCACAGGTTCACCATTTGCATAATCCTAAATGGAATATTCCCCTTAGGGGAGCTTTGTGTAGCTGTAAGCAGGAAATATGTTATAGTACTCTTGTCAGAGATACAGAAGAAGAAATTTTTTTCCCCAGAAATCATATAGTAAATCAAGAGCAGGGCCTAATATGCAAAGATTGCTTCTTTTCTTCTAATTTAAATGTCACAGAATTTGTTCTGTCTTTATATGTAAAAGAATTGGGCCTTCTAAAGAGAAATGAAAAACAGTAAATGTTTAATTCTCTTCTTTATTTATTTATTTATTATTTTTATTTTAGATTTAGGAGGTTCATGTGCAGGTTTGTCACAAGGGTATACAAGGGTATACTGTATGATGCTGAGGTTTGGGCTATGAAGGAACCTGTCACCCAGGTAATGAGCATAGTATCCAATAGGTAGTTTACAACCCTTGCTTCCCCTCCCCTCCCCCTTTTAATAGTCCCCATTGTGTATTGTTCCCATCTTTATGTCCATGTATATCCCGTATTTAGCTCCCACTTATACGTGAGAACATAAGGTATTTGGTTTTCTGTTTCTGTGTTAATTCACTTAAGGATAATGACCTGCAGCTGCACCCACGTTGCTGCGAAGGACATACATTTGTTCTTTGTTTTTAGTTCCATAATATTCTATGGTGTATACATACCACATTCCTTAGCCAATCCACTGTTGCTGGGCACCTAGGTTGCTCCTATGCTGATTGTATGTTTTCACTATCATGAATAGCACTGCGACCAACATATGAGTGGTTGTGTCTTTTTGGCAGACCAGTTTATTTTCCTCTGGGTATATACGCCACAAAGAGATGACTGGGTTAAATGGTAGTTCTAGCTTTCGTTTTTAAAGAAACCTCCAAACTGCTTTCCACAGTGGCTGAACTAATTTACATTCCCACCAACAGAGTACGAGTTCCCTTTTTTTCACAGCTTCACCAGCATCTGTTATTTTGGGGGGTTTTTTGTGGGGGGAGTCGGGGGGCAAAAGAACAGGACCACTTTTATTCTGGAACAAAGTATAGAGCATGGAAATTAAAGGAATTTCAGTATTTCCAGAATAAGCCCATTATGTGAGGAGAGCTATGAAACATGTAATTTATTTTCACAATTTTCCCAACATTGATTATTTAAAAGGTAACTAGAACTTATTTCTCCTATTCCACTTAATAGCATATATTCTAGCATCATTGGCCAGTTAAAAATCATATTCTGCCTGATAATCTACATTAGATGAATGAGATTTAACAGGTTTTATATGTTATGGGATAAATGCATTCTTTTTTAAAAAAAGTATTTTTTATTTCAATAAGTTTTTGGGAAACACAGAGTGTTTGCTTACATGAGTAAGTTCTGTAGTGATAATTTCTTGAGATTTTGGTGCATCCATGAACCAAGCAGTGTACAAGTACCCAAAATATAGTCTGTTAACCCTTGCCACACCCCACCCTTTCCCCTGAGCCCCCAAAGTCCAATGTATCATTTGTATACCTTTCCATTCTCATAGCTTAACTCCCATATATTAATGAACACATAGGATGTTTTGTTTTCCATTCCTTCGTCACTTCACTTAGAATAACAGTCTCCATCCAGGTTGCTGTGAATGCCATTATTTCAGTCCTTTATATGGCTCAGTCCTTTATATGGCTCAGGAGTATTCCATTTTTTATATATATATATATATGTGTGTATATATATATATGTATATATATGGATATATATATATGTATATATATGGATATATGTGGCCTATATATAATGAATATAATGGAATACATATTGGAATATATGGAATATATACTATATATTATATATAAATATATACTATGTATTGTATATAAATACATAATATATATTATATATAATGGAATATATCTGGAATATATATAATGAATATAATGGAATATATATATCACATTTTCTTCATCCACTCATTGATTGATGGGCATTTCAGCTGGTTCCATATTTTTGCAGCTGAAAATTGTGCTGCTATAAACATGCATGTGCAAGTGTCTTTTTCACAGAATGACTTCTTTTCCTCTGGGTAGAGACCTAATAGTGGGATTGCTGGATAAAATGGTTGATCTACGTTCAGTGCTTTAAGGAATCTCCACACTGTTTTCCATAGTGGTTGTACTAGTTTACATTTTCAACACCAGTGTAAAAGTGTTCCCTTTTCACCGTGTCCCCAACAACATCTATTTTTTTTTAAATTTTTTGCTTATGGCCATTTTTGCAGGAGTGAAGTAGTATCACTTTGTGGTTGTGATTTGCATTTCCCTGATCATTAATGATGTTGAGCATTTTTCCCCATATGCTTGTTGTCCATTTGTGTATCTCCTTTTGAGAATTGTCTATTCATGTCCTTAGCCTATTTTTTGATAGGATAGTTTGTTTTGTTCTTGCTGATTTGTTTTAGTTCTTTGTAGATTTTGGTTATTAGTCCTTTGTAAGATGTACAGATTGTGACGATTTTCTCCTACTCTGTGTGAGTTGTCAGTTAACTTTGCGGATTATTTCTTTTGCTGTGCAGGAACTTTTTAGTTTAATTAAGTCCTGTCTATTTATCTTTGTTTTATTGCATTAACTTTGGAGTTTGGGTCATGAAGCCTTTGCCTAAGCAGTATCTTCAAGGGTTTTTCTGATGTTGTCTTCCAGAATATTTATGGTTTCAGGTCTTACATCTAAGTCCTTGATCCATCTTGAGTTGATTTTTGTATAGGGTGAGAGATGAGGATCCAGTTTCATTCTTCTACTTGCAACTTACCAATTATCTCAGCACCATTTGTTCAATAGGGTGTCCTTTACCTACTTTATGTTTTTGGCTACTTTGTTGAAGATCAGTTGCTTGTAAGTATTTGGCTTTATTTCTGGGTTCTCTCTTCTGGTCCATTGGTCTATGCTCCTGTTTTTATACCTGTATCATGCTGTTTTGGTGACTATCGCCTTATAGTACAGTTTGAAGTCGGGTAATGTGATGTCTCCAGATTTGTTCTTTTTGCTTAGTCTTACTTCAGCTCTGCAGGCTCTTTTTGGTTCCATATAAATTTTAGTATTGGTTTTTTCTAGTTCTATGAAGAATGATGCTGGTATTTTGTTGGGAATGGCATTGAATTTGTTTTTTGCTTTCGGCAGTAAGGTCATTTTCACAATATTGATTCTACCCATCTATAAGCATGGGATGTGTTTCCATTTGTTTGTGTTGTCTATGATTTCTCTAAGCAGTGTTTTGTAGTTTTCTTTGTAAAGGTCGTTCACATCCTTGGTTAGGTATATTCCTAACTATTTTCTGGGTTTTTTTGCAGCTATTGGGAAAAAGGTTGAGTTCTTGATTTGATTCTCAGCTTGGTTGCTGTTGGTGTATAGCAGAGCTCCTGATGTGTGTACATTAATTTTGTATCCTGGAACTTTGCAGAATTCATTTACCAGTTGTAGGAGCTTTTTGGATGTGTCTTTAGGGTTTTCCAGGTATATAATCATGTCATCGGCAAACAGCAACAGCATGACTTCCTCTTTACCAATTTGAATGCCCTTTATTTCTTTCTCTTGTCTGATTTATCTGGCTAGAACTTCCAATACTGTGTTGAACAGAAGTGGTGAAAGTGAGCATCCTTGTCTTCTTCCAGTTCTCAGGGAGAATACTTTCAACTTTTCCCTATTTAGTATGATGTTGGCTGTGGGTTTGTTGTACACGGCTTTCATTACCTTCAGGTAGGTCTTTACTATGCTGATTTTGCTGAGAGTTTTACTCATAAAGGGATGCTGAATTTTGTCAAATGCTTTTTCTGCATCTATTGAGTTGTATCATGTGATTTTTGTTTTTAATTCTGTTTATGTGGTGTATCACATTTATTGACTTACGTATGTTAAACTGTCCCTGCATCCCTGGTATAAAACCCACTTGATTATGGTGGATTATCTTTTTGATATGCTGTTGCATTTGGTTAGATAGTATTTTGTTGAGGATTTTTACATCTATATTCATCAGGGATATTGGTCTGTGGTTTTCTTTTTTTGTTATATCCTTGCCTGGTTTTGGTATTCAGGTGATACTGGCTTTATAGAATGATTTAGGGAGGATTTCCTCTTTCTGTATCTTTTGGAATAATGTCAATAGGATTGGTACCAATTCTTCTTTGAATGTTTGATAGAATTCAGCTGTCCATCCATTTGGTCCTGGACTTTTTTTGTTGGAAATTTTTTTATTACCATTTCAATCTCACTGCTTGTTATTAGTCTGTCTAGAGATTCTATACATTCCTGGTTTAATCTGGGAGGGTTGTATATTTTCAGGAATTTAAGCATCTCCTCTAGGTTTTCTACTTTATGTACGTAAAGGTATTCATAGTAGCCTTGAATACTCCTTTGTATTTCTGCAGTATCATTTGTAATATCTCCCGTTTCATTTCTAATTGAGCTTGTTTGAATTTTCTCTCTTATTTTATTGGTTACTCTTGCTAATGGTCTATCAATTTTATTTATCTTTTCAAAGAACCAGCTTTTTGTTTCATCTATCTTTTGTATTGTTTTTATTTGTTTGTTTCAATTTCATTTAGTTCTGCTCTGATCTCAGTTATTTCTTTTCTTCTGCTGGGTTTAGGTTTGGATTGTTTTTGTTTCTCCAGTTTCATGAGGTATGACCTTAGATTGTCTTTTTGTGCTCTTTCAGACTTTTTGATGTAGGCATTTAATGCTATGAACTTTCCTCTTAGCACTGCTTTTGCTGTATCCAGAGGTTTTCATAGGTTCTGTCACTACTATCTTTCAGTTCAAATAATTTTTTAATTTCTGTCTTGATTTCATTTTCAACCCAATGATCATTCAGGAGGAGGTTATTTAATTTCCGTGTATTTGCATGGTTTTTGGTTTCCTTTTGGAGGTGATTTCCAATTTCATTCCACTGTGGTCTGAGAGAGTACTTCATATCATTTTTTCTCAAATTTACTGAGACTTGTTTTGTGCCCTATCTTATGGTCTATCTTGGAGAATGTTCTGTGCGCTGATGAACAGAATGTGTATTCTGCAATCGTTGGGTAGAATGTTCTGTAAATATCTGTTAAATCCATTTGTTTTAGGGTGTAGTTTAAGTTCATTGTTTCTTTGTTGACTTTCTGTCTTGATGACCTGTGTAGTGCTGTCAGTGGAGTATTAAAATCCTGCATCATTATTGTGTTGCTGTCTACCTCACTTCTTGGTCTATTTGTAATTGTTTTATAAATTTGGGAGCTCCAGTGTTAGGTGCACATATATTTAGAATTGTGAAATTTTCCTATTGGAGTAGTCCTTTTACCATTATATAATGTCTTTTTAAACTTCTGTTGCTTTAAAGTTTGTTTTGTCTAAGAATAGCTATTCCTGCTCTCTTTTGGTGTACATGTGCATGGAGTATCTTTTTCTACCCTTTTACCTTAAGTTTATGTGAGTCCTTATGTGTTAGGTGAGTCTCCTGGATACAGGAGAAACTTGGTTGGTGAATTCTTATCCATTCTGCCATTCTGCATCTTTTTAAGTGGAGCATTTAAGCCATTTACATTCAATGTTAGTATTGAGATATGAGGTACTATTCTATTCATTGTGCTATTTGTTGCCTAAATACCTTGTTTGTTTGTTTTTTTCTTATTGTTATATAGATTCTGGGAGATTCATGCTTTAAGGAAGTTCTATTTTGGTGTATTTTGAGAATTTGTTTCAAGATTTAGGGCTCCTTTTAGCAGTTTTTGTAGTGCTGGCCTGGTAGTGGCAAATTCTTTCAGTATTCGTTTGTCTGGAAAAAACTGTATCTTTCCATCATTTACAAAGTTTAGTTTTGCTGGATAAAAAATTCTTGGCTGATAATTGGAAGAGATATGTGCACTTCTCTGTTCATTACTGACATTAGTCAAGATGTGGAATCAAGCTAAGTGTCCATTAACAGATGAAAAGATTTTAAAAATTGATATATATGCATGTGTCTGCATATGTATGTATGTATGTATATGTGTGTATGTGTATGTCTCTCTGTCATATATAATGAAATATTATTCAGCCTTCAAAAAGAAGGAATACTTCCATGCCTTCTACATGTGACAACATGGATAAATCTAGAGGGCATTATGCTAAGTGAAATATGTGAACCAGAAGCAGGAAGACAAATCCTGCATGATATCACTTACATGTGGAATCTAAAAACGTTGAACTCTTAGGAACCATTCTTTTTAAAGTAGGATAATTTCTCCTGATACTATGAATTTCCAGTTTTTCCAGAAAGATAGCAAGACTTACAATGCTAGGTCACAATGGCACAAAAGTCTGAGGCTAAGGCCTACTTCAGATAAAGCATGTGTTCTTCTGTTGACCTCAGTATCTGCTCAGCACATTTTATTCACTGCTAATACCCTCTTGCTCCCTGCAGGTACATATGTGTGTGACATGCACGTGTGTTTTTCAAAGAGCAAAACTCTTTATAACTATAGGAGCATATTGAAATAAAGAAAAATAAAGCTTTTTAAAGAAGGTAAGAGATTCTTCAAAGGCTATTTCCTTTCATGTTGTTGACCTGCTTGACTTAATAAAGTAGATACGAATGTGTAGGTAAATATAAAGAGAAAATAAATTCAAAGAAGGGTGAAATGAGAACTCCCCTTTTATTTTTGCTCCAAATTTTCCATTCCTATATTATCTAATTGAAATTATTACTAATAGTTTTATTTACATCCTTCCATATATGTTTCTAAGAGTGCGTGTAGGTACACATGCATGCATCCATCCACCATTTACATAAATGGTATCAGAATACATGTCTTATTCCATGGCTTTTTTTAAACACAAGAATAGACATCTTTCTATATAAGTAAATATAAATCTGCTCCAAATTTTGATGGCAACGTAATATTTGAAATGCAAATTGTTAGTTTATTGAACCATTCCATCACTGATCCACATTTAGGCTGTTTCTGTTTTTTTACTTTTAGAACAATAATAATATGACCATATTTATTCATATTTTTTGATTTTTATTTGTCAGTGTGTATGCAGGCTGAACTCATCCTAAGTTGTATTATGGGGTCAAAATAAGTGCATATTCTAAAGTCTGATTGATATGGCTAGACAAAAGAAGTCAATCATTAATCTTTGCCAAATGTTTAGGTGAAGTATGGATTTGGTTAGATTTTAGTGTGGGGTCCCTAAACATAGTGTGACATTTTCATTTGATAAGAATAGTTGTCTGGGTTATGTTCTCCCTATGTGCAAATTTAATCTGTTTCATGTCGAAAACAAAAAGAATGGCATCCACTGCTAGCTTCTCTCCCCTCCCCCTGCCACACACATAAACTGTGGTATACCTGTGTCTGAAAAGCAAACTGGACATCTTTTACTTATGATGAAGATGACAATAGAGACATAATTGATCCTCATCGCAACAAGTCAGATGCCTAGAAGAGAAGCCAAATGGTAGAGATGCAGGGCTTTGTGCCAAAAATCCTAAGAGGCAGGAAGTGCCCTGGGATATGCTCCAGCTGCAGTGGAAATGTAAGAAGCCTCAAATGGTTAAAAGGAAATAGCCTGCTGAAGGAGAGACGTGTGTGTGGCAGGATGTGTTGCTACAAAGAATTTCTCTAGCTCTTTGTTGTTAAGTTAATTTAATACTGTGCATATCCATTTGCTTTTTACTGAATTTTACTGCATAAGATAAGGAAAAGGCTATGGTATATAGATCATTTCATCTCTTCTGCTAATGCCACGCCTTTGCATCTTATCTGTAACTTTCCTGTGAAAACACCACTGAAGAGGCAACGAGTTGTAAAATGGCTACTTTTTTTCCTTCAAAATAATATCTCACTAATACCTGTGTTTGGAAATTCATAGAGAATTCCAATTACATAGATTTATTATGAAATATAATATTTATTCTGGGGGAAAGTATATCCTATTATTCAATAACAGTTTTGTCCAAAGGGCAAATATTAACAGAGATTAATGAATTCATCCTTTTAACATTTATACAATGTGGGAAAGGGCAAATAACATTATTCTCATTAAAGATTACCATTTTTGATAGAGCAAGACTAGTATGTTTTGAGCTTAACTGAACATAATTTATGAGTGTAGAAATCTAAACTATTCATAACAATAGCTTTTATTTGTGGAGCATCAGCAGTTCGTCACATACCCTAACTGGAGCAACATCAGCAACCTTGTGAGTTTTGCAGAATAGGTGCTAAATTTGATTTGCCAATGTTACCTCAATTTCATTTGTGAAAGGTCAGTATAAAAATGAATTCAATAAGCAATTTTGGGATTAGAAATCTGAGAGGTTAAGTGTATTACCCAAGACCATACTAGTTAGTAATAGACCAAGGCCAACATTTCCACAGAGCTCAAGGGCAAAACTACTTACCTCCTACTTGCTTTCATTTTCTTTCTTCGGAGAGAATACGTGTTCTTTTTTATGAGGTTTTTCTCTTGCCCACCCTGTCAGTAATGGGCATTAAGACTTCCGAACCACTCTCCACTATGAGAAACTTCCTCATACTGATTTTTTGCTCTGTTTACTGTCATTTGGCAATAGCTGTTTTGTTTTGCTTTGTTTTTTGTTTGAGACAGAGTCTGGCTTTGTCACCCAGACTGGAGTGCAATGGAGACATCTCGGCTCACTGCAACCTCTACCTCCCGGGTTCAAGCTATTCTCCTACCTAAGCCTCCCAAGTAGCTGGGACTGCAGGTGCACACCACCACTCCCGGCTGATTTTTGTATTTTCAGTAGAGACAGGGTTTCACCATTTTGGCCAGGCTGGTCTCAAACTCCTGACCTCAAGTGATCCACCTACCTTGGCCTCCCAAAGTGCTGGGATTACAGGCGTGAGCCACTGTACCTGGCCAGTGTTGGATCCATTGAAGAAATCGTATTTTGAAGTTGAAAATGATAAAATATACATGAAAAGGTGCAATACAACTGAAACAAAAGTGAAGACAGAGATTAAAATACCAGCTATCAGTTTTTAATGAGTTCATACATCTACCTCCAGAAAAAGTTGGTGTGGTGAAAAGAGTTGTATCTAACTTTCGGTTCAATTCTGGGTTTTGCATTTCTAGCTGTGTGAAATACAAGCAAAATATTTTTAGCTGCTTTGAACTTTAATATCATCAGTGATAAAATGGGGATGATGATAGCTATGTCATAAGGTATTTTTTAAGAGTTAAGGTAATGTCTGTAAAATCTTTGTACCTCATGAGTTCTTAATAAATCACAGCAGTCATGAATAAAGTATGAAATCAGATTGCTGAATTGACTTACATATCATATGATATCCAGAATACATTGTTAATTAGTAAGTAATTTACCAAAATTTATAGGGGCAGGGAAACAGTGAGTACTAAGACTTAGCAAGTATTCACTGAACTCAAATGATGCTATACAAATCTCATTTCCTTTAGAGTGTGATGTTAGATCAGGGATCAGCACACAGGCCAAATCTGGCATGCAGTCTGTTTTTGTATTTCTGGGAACTAAAACTTTTTTTTAAATATTTTTAAGCAAGCAAACCAAAAACACCGAAGAGTATTTCTTCACATGAAAATTATACAAAAATCAAATTTGAGTCTTCATAATCAAGTTTACTGGAACATAGCCACACTTATGCATTTGTCTTACAAGGCAGCTTTGTCATTACAATGACAGTCCTTGGAACAGAGACTATATGATCTGCAAAGCCTAAAATCTTTACTTTCTGGCTGTTTATGGAAAAAGTTTTCAGATTCTGTACTAGAATATTAGGTCACAGAAATTTCCCAGGCACATTCTTTCTGTATTTAAGAAAGAATTTAACAAAGCCAACATGCCATCTGTCTAACGTAAGCACTTCCTCTCCATATGCTGAGCTAAATTCTGAAAGATGGCAGCCTACCTTAGATTATATTCCCTAGGCCTCTTTTGTCTAGATGGGCCATATGACAAGTTCTGCCAATGGAATGTGAGTGAACATGATGAGCATCCTTTCTAGACAGGGGTTTTAAGAAGCAGATGTTCCTTCCAGCTAACTGAAGTAGAAGACTCAAAGACCCTAAGAGTGACAGAACCGTAAAATATAAGGAGCCTGGATGCCTGGATCACATGTGGAAGAGAGATACGCACCTACCAAAAACTTCTGGTTTGTACTGTTGCATGGCAAATGAAGTTCTATTGTTTAATCATTGAAACTTGGGAGTTTGTTCATTGTAGCTATTCGTATTTTCCTAACTAATTGACTTCTCAAGATATCCTCCTAGAAAAAATACAGGAATATAGCTGAATAACAATACTTGAATGAATTCAGAGATGAATAACTGAGTCCAAACATGGTTGATTAATCAATGAATGCCAAAATGGGCAGAATAGGTATACCACAGGGATTTCCTATCCCCGGCCCTATTCTGATAACCAATTTTATGAAGCTCAACGAGCATTTAGAAATATTTTGAAGGTTTCCTGCCTTTGGAAGAGTTATTTTTTTTTTAAGTCAGTGTATAGAATCATTGGGACAAATTTATAAAGGCATAGTCAGCTTAGTAGAAAGAATAATGGAAAAATAAAAAGAGAGACAGTTGCCTGAAAGGAGCTACCTTGCAATATAGTGTGCCCTCCACAAAATAGTCAAGCAGTGTGTGAAGAGCTTTCATTATTTTGGCAAAAGAGAGTTCATAATTACTCAGAAAGTGGAATTAATAATTCCTTCAATTCCTCCTAACTTTTGATTATTTAATTTCATCACTAAATATTTTCTTGTTTTAATCATAGACTTACTATTTAGTTTCAGGAAATAGACAAATCAACAAGATGAAAAGACAACTCTGCCACTGATTATCTATAAATCAATAAATCGACTTTTTATAAAAATTTATTAATAAATAATTTATAAACTATTTATTCATAGGTCATAAATATATAATCCAGAAACTCTTGATGAAGTTATTCATTCTGTCATACAGTAAACAAGGTACAATGGAGGAAAGAAAGATAACTCAAAGGACTGGCATATTTGTTATGATGTATTCATCTGCAAGTAAGATAACAGCAATTTTATTAAGTTGATTAAATGATAAGATACTTAATAATTTCACACCAAAAAGTTTGAACCTAGCTGAGACAACATTATGAGAACAAAGTTAGTATCATATGCATAAGATGTATTAGTAATTATTTAATAATTAATAAATATATAAGACAACTGATATCATTTATATTCTGATATGATACAGTGGGAGGGGATAATCACTTCTTTGTTTTTCTGGTCTAAAATGCATAGTCTAACATGAGAAAACATTGGATAAGCTCAAATTATGGGACATTTTAGTAAATAATTAACTAGCTCTCTTCCAAAATGTGAAGACCATAATGATGAACAAATTGTTTGCTGGACCTGGTGGCTCACATCTACAATCCCTAGCACTTTGGGAGGCTGAGGTGGGCAGATCACCTGAGGTCAGGAATTCAAGACCAGCCTGGCTAACATGGTGAAACCTCATCTGTACTAAAAATACAAAAATTAGCCAGACATGGTGGCAGGCGCATGTAACCCCAGCTATTCAGGAGGCTGAGGCAGGAGAATTGTTTTAACCAAGGAAGCGGAGATTACAGCGAGTGCAGATCGCGCCATTGAACTCCAGCCTGGGCAACAAGAGTGAAACTCCATCTTAACGAGAAAAAAAAAAAAAAAGGTCACAGAAATAATGGACTAAAGAAACACAACAATTAAATTCTATTTGGGATCCTGCATTGGATCTTGGAACAGGGAAAAAAGAAAGATATTAGCAGAAAAACTGGTAAAATCCAAATATCTATAGATCAGTTAACATTATTATACCAATGTTAATTCTAACTTCTGATAATTTTACTATGGTCATGCAAGATCTTAACACTGAGGGAAGCTGGCTGAAGGCTATACAGAAACCCTCTACTAATTGTACAACTTTTTTGTAAGTCTAAAATTATTTCAAAAAGGAAAAAAGAAACAAAATTGTCATTCCAGATACAGCATAATAACACAGGAACATCATCAGAGACCCAAGATTTTTTCTGCTTCTCCATTCTGCCACCTTTCCACGTTGCTTTTTGTCTCTAGGCTCATTTGCATACTGGATGCTCTCCACTTCAGATCCACGTATCTCCATCCTGTTTTGTTCCCTGTAAAACAGCCTTCTATGAATTAAATCGACTGGACATCCCTGTCCTATGGCTTATGTTAAGGCAATGCTAGCAGATGAAAGTGCCAGAAGAGTGGGAATTTAGGTAGATAATTCTCCTGGCTCTTTCCATTTTAGGCTAAGGTTTTGTAAGAGCCTGAGGTCCTCTACCTAAGGCTCTGATGTCAGTTACTCTAGGGCACCCCTCTTCTAAAGCTGTACTCACAGTTCTGGTAATCATTCTCTCCTCTTGCATCTTCAGCCTTAGGGTGCTATCTATTCCTGTAGTCCCCTTTTACCCTGCCCACTCTTTATAAAATTAATAATTACCTCATTTGCATGTGCCATCTCATTCTTGCCTAAACTCTGACTGATGCATCTCCTCATGGTAACAAAATAGTCCATGTAGTTCCAAGCATCATGTCATCTTTCATGTATTTAGAGAGGTAAGAACAGATAACGTCTATGAGGCATGAAAAAAACTGCCTGCTGTATATGGCTTCAGTTCTAGCTGTGTCATTCACTGGCTTTATAGTATGTCTGGCACACAGTAGGTATTAATATTCACTATCATGTTAATAGAAAGTTAATCCTGCTGCTCACGATAAATACTCTAGAGTCATACTCACTTTCTTTCTAACCCCAAAGCCAATATAAGTTCTGCCTCTAAATATGTCTACATCCATCCATCAGTTTTCATTCCCTGCACCATCACAGTCCTAGTTCACCATCTGTCCTTTTGATCATTGTATTTGTCTCCCTGCTTTAACACTCCTTTATGCTCCTTCCGTGCACACACACACATACACACATACACATTTTTACTGTAGGCAGAGAAATCTTTTAAAATGTAATTCAGATCGTGTGACTCCTCTGCTCAGAACTCTCCCAATTCACTGAGAGGAAAAGCCAGTCCGTGTCTTGACAGTGTCATAGGATCCTACAAGATTTGCCTCCTTCCCCTCCTTACCTTACTTACCTTACCGGCGATTGCTTTTTTCTTTATATGCTGTTCAGGCACACTGGGCTCCTAGCTGTTGCTGAAACATGCCACGTGCGCTCCCACCTAAGGGTCTGTCCTACTTCCTCTGCCTGGAATTTTCTTCTACCAGACACCTTACTGATCTGCTCCCTCACTTTCCTCTGGTCTTTGCTCAAATATCAGCCTTTTCTGATCACCCTAAATAAAATAAAACTCCATCTTTATCATACTACTGCCAGGACTTCTTATTCTGATTATTTGCTTGTTTTCATATAACTGAACCATTATAGATATATGTGTGTGTGTGCATGTGCTGTGTGCATGGGCGTGCATACACATATACGCATGTGTATATACACACACACATTTTGGGTCTGTCATTAGAATGCAGTATTCTTACTGTCAAAGATTTTGTTCAGTGTTATATGCACAGTCCCTAGGATGGTGCCTGGTACATAGAAGATAACAAATATTTGTGAAATAAAGGAATGTATGAATATTAATTGAATGCAAATCTGTACAAATAGTTTTTAAAGGTTATTTCCCTGCTGGGATTTGGGAAGATTTCTTCTTGTGAAATAAGCAGAGGGAATTTGAACTAAATAACTCCATTGCCTATTGAAGAAGCTGCCTGGAAAACAGAAAAGTGCTGCTCATCAAATATTCTTTCAATGTTCCTCTCGCAGAGCCATCTTGAATGGAGACTGCCTTAGACAACCAGAGAAAAGTTTTATGGCTACAGTAAATAAATTTTTATTGCTATGTAAGCCAACATGTAAGCAGGAATGCTTAATGATACTCTAGATATACCTGGAGGAAACTTTTGCCATACTTCATACATTACTGACATGTCAGCTACAACACTTCACGCTTGACTGAGGCGCTATTAAAACAATTACTGAGTCATTAACAAGAGCTTTTAAGACCAGTTTTGAAATCACACTAGCAAGAAAATTTGCTTTGATAGCCATATTAGCCCCCAGTGTGGCCTGGACTTGGACAGTTTTCAACTTCAAGATTCTGTCTCCTGGTTTCTTATCTATTTATTCCTTTGATTCCTGAGAACACTCCAAAGGCAGGTATAAACTATATTTCAAATGTCATTAAAATTTCATCCATCTAGGCCTGAACTAATGGAAAACTACCTCAAGAATGTCTTTGATTTTGAGTGTCCACATTCTGACCATTCTGAGAGCTAACGGGGAAAGAAAAATTGGAAAAACCAAAGGACAGTCCCTCTTTTATACTCTCAGGGATCCAAGGACAAGATTCAATAAAAATTTCTGCCCCATCTTCTAAAATCTTTTATAGCAATTACTACCACCTGAATCTCAGACACACTTTCCAGGTTGGTATAGTTGAACTTTCATACTTGATTAACTTTATTCTGCTTACTCCTCTCAAACTTGGGGACTTCTCTCCTCTCATCTCTAACATCCTAATGTTCACCATCCTTCATGCAGACTATGGCTATTGAAACATCCAGGGAGACAGCCCATTCACCTTCCTCACCCACAATGCCACACCTAGTCCAAATTACCTTATAACCCCTACAGGCAAAAGTTCTACCTTTTCTCTGTTAACTACCTATGTACAGTGAAGAGCATATACTCGTATCTTAATCAAAGTAATTTAGGCAGATTATAAGTTACTATTAGGGCTAATCAATGAAATACATATTTGCATTTTAAAGAGGAGGCCAACGAAAATGAATTGTCTGATGCATAACCTCCTATCTCTGAGGAAAACAGTACTGTTTTATGTTTTCTTTTACTCTGACAGAAATTGAAGATACACAACGACACAGAGACTAGTTAGGAAGATTTTAATTCTCTCTTTATAAACAACAAACTAAGCAATAGCCATTATCATCAGATCTGTTAATCCCTGCCTGTCCTCCCCTGCCCACCTAAGGTGAGATTCTTTACAAAACACCTGTCACATAGAGATACAGAGGTGGATATCCATGCCAAAGGGACTGACTACGATACGCCCAACACCTGACAGGAAGTGGGAAAGAAAGGAGGACATTCTGACCCCTCTAACGCTTTCCGCAGGACATTCTCCTGTAACGTTTTTACTCATTTGGGACACTGAGGAGGAGTCTCTTCTCAATTACTTGTGGAAATGTGAAAAAATAGGCAATGTGATTTCTAAACAGTTTAAAACAGTTTTTTTAAAACAGAAAATATATGTACGTTATTCTCCCTTATTGCAGAGACACAGCCCATTTCAGTAGGGAGAAAAATTTTTGCAGGATCTCACTTCATTAATAAGCAATAGTCAAGAAGCAATAGTCAAACTCTATTGCAAATAAGAAGACTCAGGCCCCATTTCGGTATTTTCCATAGACTTTTGCGAAATAAGTAACAAGCACATGCTTGAGTAGGAAAGTCTTTTTTTTTTTCCCCCACATCAACTTTACTACCAGTACATTTTTTCCCATAGAAAATAACTGAGTACAGCCAGGCACGGTGGCTCACACCTGTAATCCCAGCCAGGTGTGGGATTTTTGAGAGGCTGAGGCAGGTGGATCACCTGAGGTCAGGAGTTGAAAACCAGCCTGTCCACCATGGTGAAATCCTGTCTCTACTAAAAATACAAAAATTAGCTAGGTGTGGTGACGGGCACCCATAATGCCAGCTACTCAGGAGGCTGAGGCAGGAGAATTGCTTGAACGCAGGAGGCTGAGGTTGCAGCGAGCCAAGATTGTTCCATTGTACTCCAGCCTGGGGAATAAGAGCAAAACTCCATCTCAGAAAGAAAGAAAGAAAGAAAGAAAGAAAGAAAGAAAGAAAGAAAGAAAGAAAGAAAGAAAGAAAGAAAGAAAGAGAGAGAGAGAGAGAGAGAGAGAGGGAGGGAGGGAGGGAGGGAGGGAGGGAGGGAGGGAGGGAGGGAGGGAGGGAGGGAGGGAAAGAAAATAACTGAGTAAAAATCAAATCTTAATATTCTACTCACAGAATCTTGCTGCAATCAATCTCAACTCTTATGGAAAGTAATATTGCTCCCAGTGCCATTTCATCCATTTCTTAGACTACCTAAAAGATTTACTTCAGTACTTTCAAAAATACAGGTTGTTTAAAGTCTCACTACAGTTCAAAGCAAGTGATTAATATTGCCAATGTAACAGTTGATTCTTAACTTCCACAGTTGTTCACAGAAACTAAGCATTTAAAAACATATCATTTTTAGATAAGAATGTTCCAAAATTTAAGAATCCAGTGGGTTTATTATTATTATTGTTTTTATATCCTGGGCATAAACAAAAAGGCAGCATACTAAAGTCTTTATAGTACACATATTTCTTTGTTATCCTTCAAAACACATAATTATTTAACACACGTTAATTCTTTTTCTCATGTGATAAAATAAGCTGTATTAATTTTCTGGTGCTATACAAACATTATCTTAAATTTAATGGGTTAAAGCAATAGTAAACCTTTGTTCTCTCCATTTCCAGAGGTGAAGAATTTAGGAGCAGATTAGATGGGTGGTTCCAGTTTGCAGTTAAAGTAAAGGTGCTGGCCGGGGCATAGTTATCTAATGTCTTCACTGGGGGTCTCAGCAACATAGCTGGCAAGCTGGTGCTCATTGCAAGAGCCCTCAGTTCTTCATTATGTGGACCTCACTATTAGACTGCTTAACTATCCACCTTAAATGATTGCTGCCTTTACTCTGAACAAATTACCCAACAGGCAACAAGACAAAAGTGACAATGTGCTAGTTATACATTGAATGTTTGTGTCCCCCAAAAATTTATATGTTGAAATCCTAACCCTCAATATGAGAGTTTGGCCTTTGAGAGGTAATTAGGTCATATAGGTGGAGCCATCGTGAGTGGGATTATAAAAGGGACTCCAAGAGTTTTCCAGCTCTTTTTTCATCATGTGAGCATACCATGAGAAGACCATCTGTGGACCAAGAATTGAGTCTCTTAACACTTTCAAATATTATAGCTAACTAGAATAACCAGTTTAGAAAAGAACATAAATGACGTGATGGAGCTGAAAAACACAGCATGAGAACTTCGTGAAGCATACACAAGTATCAATAGCCAAATAAATCAAGCAGAAGAAAGGATATCAGACATAGAAGATCAACTTAATGCAGTAACACATGGAGAGAAGATTAGAGAAAAAAAGAATGAAAAGGAATGAACAAAGCCTCTGAGAAATATGGGACTATGTGAAAATACCAAATCCACGTTTGGTTGGTGTAGCTGAACGTGATGGGCAGAATGGAACCAAGTTGGAAAACACACTTCAAGATATTATCCAGGAGAACTTCCCCAACCTACCAAGACAGTCCAATGTTCAAATTCAGGAAATACAGAGAACACCACAAAGAAATCCTCAAGAAGAACAACCCCAAGATGCATAACCATCAGACTCACCAAGGTTGAAATGAAGGAAAACATGTTAAGCGCAGCCAGAGAGAAAGGTTGGGTTATCCACAAAGGGAAGCCCATCAGACTAACAGCAGATCTCTGAGCAGAAACCCTACAAGCCAGGAGATGGTTGGGGCTAATATTCAACATTCTTAAAGAAAAGAATTTTCAACCCAGAATTTCATATTCAGCCAAACTAAGCTTCATAACTGAAGAAGAAATAAAATCCTTTACAGACAAACAAATGCTGAGGGATTTTGTCACCACCAGGCCTGCCTTACCAGAGCTTCTGAAGGAAGCACTGAATATGGAAAGGAAAAAGCAGTACCAACCACTTCAAAAACAAACCAAAATGTAAAGACCATCGACACTATGAAGAAACTGCATCAACTAATGGGCAAAATAACCAGCTAGCATCATAATGACAGTATCAAATTCACACATAACAATATTAACCTTGAATGTAAATGAGCTAAATGCCCCAATTAAAAGGCACAGGCTGGAAAATTGGATAAAGAGTCAAGACCCATCTGTGTGCTGTATTCAGGAGACCCATCTCACCAGCAAAGACACACATAGGCTCAAAATAAAGGGATGGTGGAAGATTTATCAAGCAAATGGAAAGCAAAAAAACTACAACAATAACAAAAAAAAAAAAAAAACAAGGGTTGCAATCCTAGTCTCCCATAAAACAGACTTTAAACCAACAAAGATCAAAAAGACAAGGAAGGGCATTACATAATGCTAAAGGGATCAACGCAACAAGAAGAGCTAACTATCCTAAATGTATATGCACCTAATACAGGAGCAACCAGATTCATAAAGCAAATTCTTAGAGACCTACAAAGAGACTTAGACTCCCACACAATAATAATGGGGAGTTTAACACCCCACTGTCAATATAAGACAGATAAACAAGTCAGAAAATTAACAAGGATACTCAAGACTTGAACTCAGCTCTAGACGTAATGAACCTAAAAGACATCTACAGAACTCTCCACCCCAAATCAACAGAATATACATTCTTCTCAGCACCACATTGCACTTATTCTAAAATTGACTACATAATTGGACGTAAAACACTCCTCAGCAAATGCAAAAGAATAGAAATCATAACAAACACTGTCTCAGGTGACATGCAATCAAATTAGAACTAAGGATTAAGAAACTCACTCAAAACCACACAACTACATGGAAACTGAACAACCTGCTCCTGAATGACTACTGGGTAAATAACGAAATTAAGGCAGAAATGAAGTTCTTTGAAACCAATCACAACAAAGACACAACATACCAGAATCTCTGGGACACAGCTAAAGCAATGCTTAGAGGGAAACTTATAGCATTAATGCCCACAGGAGAAAGTGGGAAAGATCTAAAATTGACACCCTAATATCACAGTTAAAGGAACTAGAGAAGCAAGAGCAAAAATTCCAAAAGCTAGCAGAAGACAAGAAATGACTAAGATAACAGCAAAGCTGAAGGAGATAGACACACACACACAAAAAAAAAACCCTTCAAAAAATCAATGAATCCAGGAGCTGGTTTTTTGAAAAGATTGACAAACTAGACAGACCACTAATCAGACTAATAAAGAAGAAAAGAGAGAAGAATCAAATAGATACAATAAAAAAATGATAAAGGGGATATCACCACTGATCCCACAGCAACACAAACTACCATCAGAGAATACTATAAACACCTCTATGCAAATAAACTAGAAAATCTAGAAGAAATGGATAAATTCCTGAACAAATACACCCTCGCAAGACTAAACCAGGAAGAAGAAGTCAAATCCCTGAATAGACCAATAACAAGATCTGAAATTGAGGCAGTAATTAATAGCCTACCAACCAAGAAAATCCCAGGACCAGATGGATTCACAGCCAAATTCAACAGGAGGTACAAAGAGGAGTTTGTACCATTACTTCTGAAACTATTCCAAACAATAGAAAAACAGGGACGCCTCCCTAATTCATTTTATGAGGCCAGCATCAACCTGATACAAAAACCTGGAAGAGACACAACAAAAAAGACAATTTCAGGCCAATATCCCTAAGGAACATTGATGCAAAAATCCTCAACAAAATTCTAGCACACTGAATCAATCCAGCAGCACATCAAAAACGTATCCACCACAATCAAGTTGGCTTCATCCCTGGGATGCAAGGCTGGTTCAACATACAAAAATTAATAAACATAATCCATCACATAAACAGAACCAAAGACCAAAACCTCATGATTATCTCAATAGATGCACAAAAGACCTTTGATAAAATTTACCACCACTTCATGCTAAGAATTCTCACTAAATCAGGTATTGATGGAACATAACTCAAAATAATACGATGTATTTATGACGAACCCACAGTCAATATCATTCTGAATGGTCAAAAGCTGAAAGCACTCCCTTTGAAAATCAGCATAAGACAAGGATACCCTCTCTCACCACTCCTATTCAGCATAGTGTTGGAAATTCTGGCCAGGGCAATCAGGCAAGAGAACGAAATAAAGGGTATTCAAATAGGAAGAGAGGAAGTCAAATTGTCTCTGTTTGCAGATGACATGATTATATATTTAGAAAACCCCATCATCTCCACCCAAAATCTTCTTAAGCTGATAAGCAACATCAGCAAAGTCTCAGGATATAAGATCAATGTGCAAAAATCACAAGCATTCCTATACACCAGTAATAGACAAACTGGGAGCCAAATCATGAGTGAACTCCCATTCACAATTTCTACTAAGAGAATGAAATACCTGGGAATACAGCTAACAAGGGATGTGAAGGACCTCTTCAAGGAGAACTACAAACCACTGCTCAAGGAAATAAGAGAGGACACAAACAAATGCAAAGACATTCCATGCTCATGGATAGGGAGAATCAACATCATGAAAATGGCAATGTTGCTCCAAAGTAATTTATAGATTTGATCCTATTCCCATCAAACTACCATTGACTTTCTTCACGGAATTAGAAAAAACTGCCTTAAATTTGATATGAATCCAAAAAAGAGCTCATATAGCCAAGACAATTCTAAGCAAAAAAACCAAAGCTGTAGGCATCATGCTACCTGGCTTCAAACTATACTACAAGGCTACACTGACCAAAACAGCATGGTACTGTTACCAAAACAGATGTACAGACCAATGCACAAAACAGAGGCCTCAGAAATAATGCCACACATCTACAACCATCTGATCTTTGTCAAACCTGACAATAACAAGCAATAGGGAAAGGATTCGCTATTTAATGAATGGTGTTGGGAAAACCAGCTAGCCATATGCAGAAAACTAAAACTGGACCACTTCCTTACAGCTTATACAAAAATTAACTCAAGATGGATTAAAGACTTAAAAATCCTAGAAGAACCATAAAAACCCTTGAAGAAAACCTGGGCAATACCATTCAGGACATACGCATGGGAAAGGCTTCATGACTAAAACACCAAAAGCAATGGCAAGAAAAGTCAAAACTGACAAATGGAATCTAATTAAACTAAAGAACTTTTGCACAGCAAAAGAAACTATCATCAGAATGAACAGGCAACCTACAGAATGGGAGAAAATTTTTACAATCTATCCATCTGACAAAGAGCTAATATCCAGGATGTACAAGGAACTTAAACAAATTTACAAGAAAAAAAGAGACAAACAACCCCATCAAAAAGCAGGTGCAGGAAATGAACAGACACTTCTCAAAAGAAGACATTAATGTAGCCAAAAAACATATGAAAAAAAACTCATCATCACTGTTCATTAGAGAAATGCAAATCAAAACCACAATGAGATACCATCTCTCATGCCAGTTAGAATGGCTATTATTAAAAAGTCAGGAACAACAGATGCTGGAGAGGATGTGGAGAAATAGGAACACTTTTACACTCTCAGTGGGAGTGTAAATTAGTTCAACCATTGTGAAAGACAGTGTGATGTTTCCTCAAGGATCTAGAACCAGAAATACCATTTGATCCAGCAATCCCATTACTGGGTATTAACCCAAAGGATTATAAATCACTGTACTATAAAGACACATACACACATATGTTTATTGCAGCAGTGTTCACAATAGCAAAGACTTGGAACCAACCCGAATGCCCATCAATGATAGACTGGATAAGGAAAATGTGGCCCATATATACCATGGAACACTATGCAGCCATAAAATAGGGTGAGTTCATGTCTTTTGCAGGGGCATGGATGAAGGTGGAAACCATCATTCTCAGGAAACTAACACAGGAACAGAAAACCAAACACCGCATGTTCTTACTCATAAGTGGGAGGTGAACAATGAGAACACATGGACACAGGGAGGGGAACAACACACACTAGGGCCTGTCGGGGGATGGGAGATTAAGGGAGGGATAGCATAGGAGAAATATCTAACGTAGATGATGGGTTGATGGGTGCAGCAAACCACTATGGCACGTGTATACCTATGTAACAAACCTGCATGTTCTGCACATGTATGCCAGAACTTAAAGTATGATTTTTTAAAAATGTTGTCTACAAATTGGGTTCTACATTATTTTAGTACTTTTTCATATAGGAGTTACAGTGAAAATATTGTGCATACAATTAGCAATCCTGATTATTTCATTCCAGCATACATGCATCCTCCTTTTTTTAAAATATAGAAATAATAAAAGTAAATAGTATCGTTAAAATGTAATTAAACCTTTAAGATCAAAGAAACGTCTTCCTCCACTTCACCACTTCCTTCCAAAAAGATTGAGTTTCTCCACTACAAGAGGAGCAATGATTTTTTTTTTCTTTCTTTTTTTTTAATTATACTTTAAGTTCTAGGGTACATGTGCAAAATGTTCAGGTTTGTTACATATGTATACTTGTGCCATGTTGGTGTGCTGCACCCATCAACTCGTCAGCACCCATCAATTCATCATTTATATCATGTATAACTCCCAATGCAATCCCTCCCCCCTCCCCCCTCCCATGATAGGCCCCAGTGTGTGATGTTCCCCTTCCCGAGTCCAAGTGATCTCATTGTTCAGTTCCCACCTATGAGTGAGAACATGCGGTGTTTGGTTTTCTGTTCTTGTGATAGTTTGCTAAGAATGATGGTTTCCAGCTGCATCCATGTCCCTACAAAGGACGCAAAGTCATCCTTTTTTATGGCTGCATCGTATTCCATGGTGTATATGTGCCACATTTTCTTAATCCAGTCTGTCACAGATGGACATTTGGGTTGATTCCAAGTCTTTGCTATTGTGAATAGAGCCGCAATAAACATACGTGTGCATGTGTCTTTGTAGTAGATTAATTTATAATCCTTTGGATACATACCCAGTAGTGGGATGTCTGGGTCATATGGTACATCTAGTTCTAGATCCTTGAGGAATCACCATACTGTTTTCCATAATGGTTGAACTAGTTTACAATCCCACCAACAGTGTAAAAGTGTTCCTATTTCTCCACATCCTCTCCAACACCTGTTGTTTCCAGACTTTTTAATGATTGCCATTCTAACTGGGCTGAGATGGTATCTCATTGTGGTTTTGATTTGCATTTCTCTGATGGCGAGTGATGATGAGCATTTTTTCATGTGCCTGTTGGCTGTATGAATGTCTTCTTTTGAGAAATGTCTGTTCATATCCTTTGCCCACTTTTTGATGGGGTTTGTTTGTTTTTTCCTTGTATATTTGTTTGAGTTCTTTGTAGATTCTGGATATTAGCCCTTTGTCAGATGAGTAGATTGCAAAAATTTTCTCCCATTCTGTAGGTTGCCTGTTCACTCTGGTGGTAGTTTCTTTTGCTATGCAGAAGCTCTTTAGTTTAATTAGATCCCATTTGTCAATTCTGGCTTTTGCTGCCATTGCTTTTGGTGTTTTAGACATGAAGTCCTTGCCCATGCCTATGTCCTGAATGGTACTACCTAGATTTTCTTCTAGGGTTTTTATGGTATTAGGTCTAACATTTAAGTCTCTAATCCATCTTGAATTAATCTTCATATAAGGAGTAAGGAAAGGATCTAGTTTCAGCTTTCTACTTACGGCTAGCCAATTTTCCCAGCACCATTTATTAAATAGGGAATTCTTTCCCCATTTCTTGTTTCTCTCAGGTTTGTCAAAGATCAGATGGCTGTAGATGTGTGGTATTATTTCTGAGGACTCTATTCTGTTCCATTGGTCTATATTTCTATTTTGGTACCAGTACCATGCTGTTTTGGTTATTGTAGCCTTGTAGTATAGTTTGAAGTCAGGTAGCGTGACGCCTCCAGCTTTGTCCTTTTGACTTAGGATTGTCTTGGCAATGCAGGCTCTTTTTTGGTTCCATATGAACTTTAAAGCAGTTTTTTCCAATTCTGTGAAGAAAGTCAGTGGTAGCTTGATGGGGATGGCATTGAATCTATAAATAACCTTGGGCAGTATGGCCATTTTCACAATATTGATTCTTCCTATCCATGAACATGGTATGTTCTTCCATTTGTTTGTGTCCTCTTTGATTTCACTGAGCAGTGGTTTGTAGTTCTCCTTGAAGAGGTCCTTTACATCCCTTGTAAGTTGGATTCCTAGGTATTTTATTCTCTTTGAAGCAATTGTGAATGGAAGTTCATTCATGATTTGGCTCTCTGTTTGTCTGTTACTGGTGTATAAGAATGCTTGTGATTTTTGCACATTAATTTTGTATCCTGAGACTTTGCTGAAGTTGCTTATCAGCTTGAGGAGATTTTGGGCTGAGACAATGGGGTTTTCTAAATATACAATCATGTCATCTGCAAACAGGGACAATTTGACTTCTTCTTTTCCTAACTGGATACCCTTGATTTCTTTCTCTTGCCTGATTGCCCTAGCCAGAACTTCCAAGACTATGTTGAATAGGAGTGGTGAGAGAGGGCATCCCTGTCTTGTGCCAGTTTTCAAAGGGAATTTTTCCAGTTTTTGCCCATTCAGTATGATATTAGCTGTGGGTTTGTCATAAATAGCTCTTATTATTTTGAGGTACGTTCCATCAATACCGAATTTATTGAGCATTTTTATTATGAAGGGCTGTTGAATTTTGTCAAAAGCCTTTTCTGCATCTATTGAGATAATCATGTGGTTCTTGTCTTTGGTTCTGTTTATATGCTGGATTACGTTTATTGATTTGCGAATGTTGAACCAGCCTTGCATCCCAGGGATGAAGCCCACTTGATCATGGTGGATAAGCTTTTTGATGTGCTGCTGAATCCGGTTTGCCAGTAGTTTATTGAGAATTTTTGCATCGATGTTCATCAGGGATATTGGTCTAAAATTCTCTTTTTTTGTTGTGTCTCTCCCAGGCTTTGGTATCAGGATGATGTTGGCCTCATAAAATGAGTTAGGGAGGATTCCCTCTTTTTCTATTGATTGGAATAGTTTCAGAAGGAATGGTACCAGCTCCTCCTTGTACCTCTGGTAGAATTCAGCTGTGAATCCATCTGGTCCTGGACTTTTTTTTGGTGGGTAGGCTATTAATTTTTGCCTCAATTTCAGAGCCTGCTATTGGTCTATTCAGGGATTCAACTTCTTCCTGGTTTAGTCTTGGGAGAGTGTAAGTGTCCAGGAAATTATCCATTTCTTCTAGATTTTCTAGTTGATTTGCGTAGAGGTGTTTATAGTATTCTCTGATGGTAGTTTGTATTTCTGTGGGGTCGGTGGTGATATCCCCTTTATCATTTTTTATTGCGTCTATTTGATTCCTCTCTCTTTTCTTCTTTATTAGTCTTGCTAGCGGTCTGTCAATTTTGTTGATCTTTTCAAAAAACCAACTCCTGGATTCATTGATTTTTTGGAGGGTTTTTTGTGTCTCTATCTCCTTCAGTTCTGCTCTGATCTTAGTTATTTCTTGCCTTCTGCTAGCTTTTGAATGTGTTTGCTCTTGCCTCTCTAGTTCTTTTAATTGTGATGTCAGAGTGTCAATTTTAGATCTTTCCTGCTTTCTCTTGTGGGCATTTAGTGCTATAAATTTCCCTCTACACACTGCTTTAAATGTGTCTCAGAGATTCTGGTATGTTGTATCTTTGTTCTCATTGGTTTCAAAGAACATCTTTATTTCTGCCTTCATTTCATTATGTACCCAGTAGTCATTCAGGAGCAGGTTGTTCAGTTTCCATGTAGTTGAGCGGTTTTGATTGAGTTTCTTAGTCCTGAGTTCTAATTTGATTGCACTGTGGTCTGAGAGACAGTTTGTTATAATTTCTGTTTTTTTACATTTGCTGAGGAGTGCTTTACTTCCAATTATGTGGTCAATTTTGGAATAAGTGCGATGTGGTGCTGAGAAGAATGTATATTCTGTTGATTTGGGGTGGAGAGTTCTATAGATGTCTATTAGGTCCACTTGGTGCAGAGATGAGTTCAATTCCTGGATATCCTTGTTAACTTTCTGTCTCGTTGATCTGTCTAAAGTTGACAGTGGAGTGTTGAAGTCTCCCATTATTATTGTATGGGAGTCTAAGTCTCTTTGTAAGTCTCTACGGACTTGCTTTTTGAATCTGAGTGCTCCTGTATTGGGTGCATATATTTAGGATAGTTAGCTCTTCCTGTTGAATTGATCCCTTTACCATTATGTAATGGCCTTCTTTGTCTCTTTTGATCTTTGTTGGTTTAAAGTCTGTTTTATCAGAGACTAGGATTGCAACCCCTGCTTTTTTTTGTTCTCCATTTGCTTGGTAGATCTTCCTCCATCCCTTTATTTTGAGCCTATATATGTCTCTGCATGTGAGATGCGTCTCCTGAATACAGCAGACTGATGGGTCTTGACTCTTTATCCAATTTGCCAGTCTGTGTCTTTTAATTGGAGCATTTAGTCCATTTACATTTAAGGTTAATATTGTTATGTGTGAACTTGATCCTGCCATTATGATATTAACTGGTTATTTTGCTCGTTAGTTGATGCAGTTTCTTCCTAGCCTTGATGGTCTTTACATTTTGACATGTTTTTGCAATGGCTGGTACTGGTTGTTCCTTTCCATGTTTAGGGCTTCCTTCAGGGTCTCTTGTAAGGCAGGCCTGGTGGTGACAAAATCTCTAAGCATTTGCTTATCTGTAAAGGATTTTATTTCTCCTTCACTGATGAAACTTAGTTTGGCTGGATATGAAATTCTGGGTTTAAAATTCTTTTCTTTAAGACCGTTGAATATTGGCCCCCACTCTCTTCTGGCTTGTAGAGTTTCTGCCGAGAGATCTGCTGTTAGTCTGATGGGCTTCCCTTTGTGGGTAACCCGACCTTTCTCTCTGGCTGCCCTTAAGATTTTTTCCTTCATTTCAACTTTGGTGTATCTGGCAATTATGTGTCTTGGAGTTGCTCTTCTGGAGGAGTATCTTTGTGGTGTTCTCAGTATTTCCTGAATTTGAATGTTGGCCTGTCCTACTAGGTTGGGGAAGTTCTCCTGGATGATATCCTGAAGAGTGTTTTCCAACTTGGTTCCATTTTCCCCCTCACTTTCAGGCACCCCAATCAGACGTAGATTTGGTCTTTTTACATAATCCCATACTTCTTGCAGGCTTTGTTCATTTCTTTTTCTTCTTTTTTCTTTTGGTTTCTCTTCTCGCTTCATTTCATTCATTTGATCCTCAGTCGCTGATACTCTTTCTTCCAGTTGATTGAGTCGGTTACTGAAGCTTGTGCATTTGTCACGTATTTCTCGTGTCATGGTTTTCATCTCTGTCATTTCGTTTATGACCTTCTCTGCATTAATTAGTCTAGCTGTCAATTCTTCCACTCTTTTTTCAAGATTTTTAGTTTCTTTGCGCTGGGTACGTAATTCCTCCTTTAGCTCTGAGAAGTTTGATGGACTGAAGCCTTCTTCTCTCATCTCGTCAAAGTCATTCTCTGACCAGCTTTGATCCGTTGCTGGTGATGGGCTGCGCTCCTTTGCAGGGGGAGATGCACTCTTATTTTTTAAATTTCCAGCTTTTCTGCCCTGCTTTTTCCCCATCTTTGTGGTTTTATCTGTCTCTGGTCTTTGATGATGGTGACGTACTGATGGGGTTTTGGTATAGGTGTCCTTCCTGTTTGATAGTTTTCCTTCTGACAGTCAGGACCCTCAGCTATAGGTCTGTTGGAGATTGCTTGAGGTCCACTCCAGACCCTGTTTGCCTGGGTATCAGCAGCAGAGGTTGCAGAAGATAGAATATTGCTGAACAGCGAGTGTACCTGTCTGATTCTTCCTTTGGAAGCTTCCTCTCAGGGGTGTACTCCACCCTGTGAGGTGTGGGGTGTCAGACTGCCCCTAGTGGGGGATGTCTCCCAGTTAGGCTACTCAGGGGTCAGGGACCCACTTGAGCAGACAATCTGTCCCTTCTCAGATCTCAACCTCCATGTTGGGAGATCCACTGCTCTCTTCAAAGCTGTCAGACAGAGATGTTTGCGTCTGCAGAGGTTCTGCTGCCTTTTTGTTGTTGTTGTTTTTTTTTTTTTAGCTGTGCCTTGTCCCCAGAGGTGGAGTCTACAGAGACAGGCAGGTTTCCTTGAGCTGCTGTGAGCTCCACCCAGTTGGAGCTTCCCAGCAGCTTTGTTTACCTACTTAAGCCTCAGCAATGGCAGGCGCCCCTCCCCCAGCCTCGCTGCTGCCTTGCGGTTAGATCGCAGACTGCTGTGTTAACAATGAGGGAGGCTCCGTGGGCGTGGGACCCTCCTGGCCAGGTGTGGGATATATTCTCCTGGTGTGCCCGTTTGCTTAAAGCGCAATATTGGGGTGGGAGTTACCCGATTTTTCAGGTGTTGTGTGTCTCAGTTCCCCTGGCTAGGAAAAGGGATTCCCTTCCCCCTTGCACTTCCCAGGTGAGGCGATGCCTCACCCTGCTTCAGCTCTCACTGGTCGAGCTGCAGCAGCTGCCCAGCACCGATTGTCCGGCACTCCCTAGTGAGATGACCCCAGTACCTCAGTTGAAAATGCAGAAATCACCGGTCTTCTGTGTCACTCGCGCTGGGAGTTGGAGACTGGAGCTGTTCCTATTTGGCCATCTTGCTCCGCCCCCCCGATTTTTTTAAAAACAATTCTCTGCTTCATCTTTTCAAGTCTTTTTATTCTTCAAAATAATTGAAAGGTAAAAGTCCTCATTGGAACTCATTGATGCAAATAAAAGTTTGGCTTGAAATCTTTGAAAATTTTCGGAAAAATAAAAAGTTTTCCAGATACTGAGAGCTGGTTCCTTCAGGAATTAACCATGATTACTTTACTTGGAGGGTTATTTCACGACTCAATAGATTCACTTCCAACAAAATTGTCTCGGTGTTAAACCTAGGTTGTTTTTTTCTTCTTCTTTACATGACACCTACCGTAGTGTTCTTTTATTTTGTGAAGCACCCTGCAGGGAATGGAAATGCTTTGCAATTTAAACACTATTTGAACAAATTCAACATAGAAATGAAGGCCTTTATACCAGATGTTACATTTAACTTTAGTCATTTTCCTGTGTCAGTAGTAATGGTCAATTGAAGTATGGATATTTACATTTACTATAAATTTGATTCCAAAAAATCTCTAATATTGCAAGGGTTTTGTAAGAACACTTGCATGCATGGATTGCTAGTGTTCTATTGCTTCGTTTTATGTTTCAGTGGGTATTTTTTCTGTTCTCTGTGTTTGGACAGCATTCTGAGATAGTCATCTAGTAACCAGACTCTGCTCTGCTGTATTAGGTTCTTTTGGTCTCGCCTCATAAATCACTCACTCTAGACCCTAGAAGACTCTTGTTTTTCTTCTGAACTCATTCCAGATTCGCTTTTATTCTTTTAAATTTCTTCTTAATTTTAAATAATGAAGTGAGTAACCCTAAATGTTGTATTTCAGAGTTTCATTGAAAAGGAATTTTGTATATTTTTGGCTGTTTGCCTGATTTTATATATATATATAGAATGTGTATATATACACATTCATACAAAGAAGTAGTATATAATAGAGTGAAAAGAGCACAGGACAAAAAATTCAAAAACCTGGTTCCAGACCTAGCTGTTACACTGGTTTGCTATGTTGAGAAAATCACCTAATCACTCTTGTCTCCCCTGTCTTCATTTATGCACTCACTCATTCATTCAAGAATCACATATTATGTGTTTGGGGATATAGTCATGTATAAGACAGGTTAGGTCTCTGTCCCATTTTAACTTATATTCTAGTGAGGATTGACAAATTATAAACGAGTAAGAAAAACATTTAGAATCTTGAGATTTGATATTTGCTTTTAATGAGTGTCTATTTTGTATTGCTATCAAGAAATACTTGAGGCTGGGTAATTTATAGAGAAAAATGGTTTATTTAGCTCACAGTTCTGCAGGCTGTACAAGAAGCATGACACTGGTATCTGCTCGGATTAATGTGAGGGCCTTTGTGCTGCCACATAAGGGAGAGAAGGTAGAAGGAGAAGTGAGCACATATGAAGAGAAACCAAACCCAAGGGGCCTCCTGGCTTTATAATAACCCACTCAGAGGGAGACTAATCCCTTTCCCTCAAGAAGTAACCCGTCTCAAAAGAGCAAGAACTCATTCACTCCCACGAGAATGACACCAAGACATTTACAGGGGATCTGACCCCATGACGCAAACACCTCCCACTAGGCCCCACCTCCCAATACCACCACACTGGAGACCATTATTTCAACATAAGATTTGGTGGGGAGAAGCAAACCATACCCAAACCATAGCAATGAGTAAACATGGTAATTTGTTAGAAGATGACAGGACTAAGAAAAGGGATTGTGTTTAAACAGATGAACACAAAAGCCTTCTCCAAGAAAGCATTTTTGTCCTGAAATCCAATGAGTAAGAAGGATTCAGGTATGGGAAGAGTCAGAGAAAGAGCAGGAAGAGCAGCCAAATAATTATACATTTAGTTGCTTTTATGGTTCCAGAATATTATTTTTATTACAACTACATCTCTGCCAAGGTCATAGTTTAAAAATCTTTGTAAGCCAACTTAATCACACCTTACCCATATATCTCTGTGGGAAAGGCATAGACCTTATCCATATACTTAGACTTTAGGAAATGAACTACAAAATGACTAATGTTCACATTTTACCAAAGGGAACTACCTCACCATCATTGGTCAGAAGAGAGCGGGGGCCAATATTCAACATTCTTAAAGAAAAGAATTTTAAACCCAGAATTTCATATCCAGCCAAACTAAGTTTCATAAGTAAAGGAGAAATAAAATCCTTTACAGACAAGCAAATGCTTAGAGATTTTGCCACCACCAGGCCTGCCCTACAAGAGATCCTGAAGGAAGCACTAAACATGGAAAGGAGCAACCGGTACCAGCCATTGCAAAAACATGCCAAAATGTAAAGACCATCAATGCTAGGAAGAAACTGCATCAACTAACAAGCAAAATAACCAGTCAATATCATAATGACAGGATGAAGTTCACACATAACAGCATTAACCTCAAATGTAAATGGACTAAACGCTCCAATTGAAAGACACAGACTGGCAAATTGGATAAAGAGTCAAGACCCATCAGTTTGCTGTATTCAGGAGACCCATCTCACATGCAGAGACACACATAAGCTCAAAATAAAGGGATGGAGGAAGATCTACAAGCAAATGGAAAACAAACAAACAAAAAGGCAGGGGTTGCAATCCTAGTCTCTGATAAAACAGACTTTAAACCAACAAAGATCAAAAGAGACAAAGAAGGCCATTACATAATGGTAAAGGGATCAATTCAACAGGAAGAGCTAACTATCCTAAATATATATGCACCCAATACAGGAGCACCGAGATTCATAAAGCAAGTCCTTAGAGACTTATAAAGAGACCTAGACTCCCATACAATAATAATGGGAGACTTTAACACCCCACTCTCAACATTAGACAGATCAATGAGACAGAAAGTTAACAAGGATATCCAGGAATTGAACTCAATTCTGCACCAAGTGAACCTAATAGACTCTGCACCAAGTGGACCTAATAGACATCTACAGAACTCTCCACCCCAAATCAACAGAATATACATTCTTCTCAGCACCACATCACACTTATTCCAAAATTGACCACATCGTTGGAAGTAAAGCACTCCTCAGCAAATGTAAAAGAACAGAAATTATAACAAACTGTCTCTCAGACCACAGTGCAATTAAACTAGAACTCAGGACTAAGAAACTCAATCAAAACAGCTCAACTACATGGAAACTGAACAATCTGCTCCCAAATGACTACTGGGTATATAACGAAATGAAGACAGAAATAGAAATGTTCTTTGAAACCAATGAGAACGAAGATACAACATACCAGAATCTCTGGGACACATTTAAAGCAGTGTGTAGAGGGAAATTTATGGCAATAAATTCCCATAAGAGAAAGCAGGAAAGATCTAAACTTGACACCCTAACATCACAACTAAAAGAACTAGAGAAGCAAGAGCAAACACATTTAAAAGCTAGCAGAAGGCAAGAAATAACTAAGATCAGAGCAGAACTGAAGGAGATAAGAGACACCAAAAACCCTTCAAAAAAATCAATGAATCCAGGAGCTGGTTTTTTGAAAAGATCAACAAAATTGATAGACCACTAGCAAGACTAATAAAGAAGAAAAGAGAAGAATCAAATACAGGCAATAAAAAATTATAAAGGGGATATCACCACTGACCCCACAGAAACTACCATCAGAGAATACTAAAAACACCTCTATGCAAACCTAGAAGAAATAGATAAATTCCTGGACACATACACTCTCCCAAGACTAAACCAGGAAGAAGTTGAATCTCTGAATACACCAATAGCAGGCTCTGAAATTGAGGCAATAATTAATAGTCTACCAACCAAAAAAAAGTCCAGGACCAGACGGAGTCACAGCCAAATTCTACCAGAGGTACAAGGAGGAACTGGTACCATTCCTTCTGAAACTATTCCAATCAATAGAAAAAGAGGGAAGCCTCTCTAACTCATTTTATGAGGCCAATATCATCCTGATACCAAAACCTGGCAGAGACACAACAAACAAAGAGAATTTTAGATCAATATCCCTGATGAACATCGATGGAAAAATCCTCAATAAAAGACTGGCAAATCGAATCCAGCAGCACATCAAAAAGCTTATCCACCATGATCAAGTGGGCTTCATCCCTGGGATGCAAGGCTGGTTCAACATACACAAATCAATAAACGTAATTCAGCATATAAACACAGCCACAGACAAAAACCACATGATTATCTCAATAGATGCAGAAAAGGCCTTTTGACAAAATCAACAGCCCTTCATGCTAAAAACTCTCAATAAATTCGGTATTGATGGAACGTATCTCAAAATAATAAAAGCTATTTATGACAAACCCACAGCCAATATCATACTGAATGGGCAAAAACTGGAAAAATTCCCTTTGAAAACTGGCACAAGACAGGGATGCCCTCTCTCACCACTCCTGTTCAACATAGTGTTGGAAGTTCTGGCTGGGGCAATCAGGCAGGAGAAAGAAATAAAGGGTATTCAATTAGGAAAAGAAGAAGTCAAATTGTCCCTGTTTGCAGATGACATGATTGTATATTTAGAAAACTCCATCGTCTCAGCCCAAAATCTCCTTAAGCTGATAAGCAACTTCAGCAAAGTCTCCGAATACAAAATCAATGTGCAAAAATAACAAGCATTCTTATGCACCAGTAACAGACAAACAGAGAGCCAAATCATGAATGAACTTCCATTCACAATTGCTTCAAAGAGAATAAAATACCTAGGAATCCAACTTACAAGGGATATAAAGGACCACTTCAAGGAGAACTACAAACCACTGCTAAGTGAAATGAAGGAGGACACAAACAAATGGAGGAACATACCATGCTCATGGATAGGAAGAATCAATATCGTGAAAATGGCCATACTGCCCAAGGTAATTCATAGATTCAATGCCGTCCGCATTAAGCAATCAATGACTTTCTTCACAGAATTGGAAAAATCTGCTTTAAAGTTCATATGGAACCAAAAAAGACCCCGCAATGCCAAGACAATCCTAAACCAAAAGAACAAAGCTGGAGGCATCATGCTACCTGACTTCAAACTATACTACAAGGCTACAATAACCAAAACAGCATGGTACTGGTACCAAAACAGTGATACAGACCAATGGAACAGAACAGAGTCCTCAGAAATAATACCACACATCTACAGCCATCTGATCTTTGACAAATCTGAGAAAAACAAGAAATGGGGAAAGTATTCCCTATTTAATAAATGGTGCTGGGAAAATTGGCTAGTCATAAGTAGAAAGCTGAAACTGGATCTTTTCCTTACTTCTTATACGGAAATTAATTCAAAATGGATTAGAGACTTAAATGTTAGACCTAAAACCATAAAAACCCTAGAAGAAAACCTAGGTAGTACCATTCAGGACATAGGCATGGGCAAGGACTTCATGTCTAAAACACCAAAAGCAACGGCAGCAAAAGCCAGAATTGACAAATGGGATCTAATTAAACTAAAGAGCTTCTGCATAGCAAAAGAAACTACCACCAGAGTGAACAGGCAACCTGAACTGAAGTTATATCTGTGTGTGTAGAGTATGTTTATATGTCTATAATTTATATAGCCCTTTCCCTCTAACTGTGTGGAATAGTTTCCTAATTCCACGTGGTATTCATAAGTTAGATTATAAAATCTCTTATATTAAAGGAATCCTATTCTAATTGACTTTGAAGGAAATAAGCACTTACATAAATTAAATAATCCTACAATTCTCAGAAACTAAGAAAAGTGAATATCTTATAGTTTCAATGTACAAAGAAAAAAACATATTCTTATAGAAACTAACCTTGAAACATTTTAACAATTCAAGTTAATATAATTCAAGTAAATTTTCATCAAATGAAACTAGTTTTAAATTTTTGGTTTAGAGAAAAAATTTCTGATTTTTCAGCCCAAGTATAGTATACCTGATGATTTTATTTTACTGGAGTATATTCTTCCTGATGTTACATACATTTACTGAACAAATAAACTAGTATTAGTGATCCTCCCACTTTGGCCTCCCAAAGTGCTGGGACTATAGGCTTGAGCCACTGCACCTGGCCTAGTTCTTCTGAATGTTTAAAATTATGAAAAGTATAAATTTGTGTTTTACCTAATTAAATCATTATTCTGAGAAAACTTTTTTTTCACCACAAATTACGTTTTATAATAGAAAAGTTTGAATGCAGTCTCCAAGATCTTTGGGTAACTTGAAATCTTGACTCAATACAAGCTTCCAAACCAATGTTTTCGATGTATCTCCCTTTTTCCTGACATGGCCTCATGTAGAACTAAAATCTGAGCGCACAGATTTTCATTGCCTTATATCCTGCTCATTTCCCCATAGTCTACAGAAGCTCAGAAATATTAACTTCAAAATATTATCATCATGTAGACCATGCATGGGCTGGTTTTCTTCCTGGGCAAGTCTCTATCTGGAACGCAAAAAAAGTCAGGCAAAATGGTTGGGTCATCCATGCCCTTCTGCAAGAGACACGGACAACATCACCAAGAATATTGACAGCCTAGCTCAAGAGCTACAAGAAACTCAAAGAACACTGCTTTACAACCAAAAGATTTTTATCCTGTGACTTCTTGGAATCCACTGGAATTTGTTACCCTAAGTGGTTCAGCTCCTGACTCACTAATACAATCTTTTATATTAATATTTCTTTTTTAGATCTCTCTTTTTTTAGATGTCTAGTCTTCAGGTAGCTAAAACAGCTCAACTTTGCCACCATCTCTCAAGGGGTTGTTTAACTGGTTTTACAGGACACTCTAAGAAGAATCCCTGAAAGACTATATATTAGGCCTTGCTTCATTCACCCCACTAAGGTTTATGACTACCTGTCAGTTGTTCAGCGATTAATGATGTTTATCTTTGAAAAAGGGAGAATGAAAATGTTGAATGTCACCTGACTTTTGTACTCTTTGAAAGTAGTGATAGATAAGAAATTGCCTCACATTTTCACGTTCTGCAAAATCATAAAGGACTACTTTGCTCTTAAATCTAAGACCCATCTCCATGCATTCTCTGGATTCCTATAAGAACTGTAGTTACCTTCCTTGTTTACTTGCCTCTATAAAACTCTAGTCCTTCTTCCTTTTCTTTTAGGTGTTCCTCATTAATGCACATTTTCCAGGCTGCAGTAGTCCAAATAAAATCATATCTTTAATTGTTCAGTGCATTTTGTCTTTCAAAAACTTCTCTAAATTCCATTTTTCTCACCTGTGCTTCTTAAATATCTGAAGATTCACAAATATATTGCAAAAGTTTGTGTTTAGTTGAGTTAGTAGTGGAGTTCCTTTTCAATACAATTTTTCAAACAAAAAATAATTATTTTCCCCTTTATAACTGAACAGATTTTTAGGACCTCAGAGTGCACTTTGAGTATGCACAACAGGGAGTAGGAATCTGATTAACATGCTATTCTTCCTTCTCTCTCTCATGCTTGCATTCTCTCTCTCTGTCTCTCTCTCAGTATATTTATTACTCAGCTGAACACTGTTAGAACAATTTATACCCTAATGGATGATAATTAAAGGTCAAGCTTTTTCTCATGTAATTACTTGAAAGTTAAATAGTTTGCTATTATTAAAGTTTATGCTAAACCTTAAACACTATCTTTAATAATTCTAACCTAATATAAATATTTTTTTCTAAAAATAGTATTTTATATCACTCAGGAATGATAAAATATTATAAAAATCCATGACATGAAGGCTTTCAGAGTATGTACTACAGTAAAAGCTGTTTGGGGCAAACACATATAAACAGACTCAGATGATAAACACCGAAGGTCTTCTGTAGCCATAATTCTATGAACATGCCTTTATAAACATGTATAGCAAGTAAGTTGTTTAATTGTAACCTTTTTAAATAAACATAGAAATGAGTTGTGATAGCACGCGTTATTCCATCTAGTTTCACTGCTACAATTACATTAAAAAGGCAAAAATATGAAAGCTTAATATAGGGTGTTCTTTTAAGTAAATATTTCCTTAGCTTTTACACTCTTATTTTTCTGCCTTAGTACTTTCATTAATGAAGCAAGATTAATTTCAACTGAATCACAGCACTTTGATTGCAAATTTCTATTTAGGTAATTGTGAAAGAATGAGATTTTATGTTTGTTTCTGTTTTGAAACCAAGAAATATCGTTCCTTTGCTTGCTTTAATTTGGGGGATATTACTATTAAATTTTTGGCACTCCTTCTTTTTTATCTTTATTAAATGTTTGGCACTCTTTCTTTTTTAGCTTTATTTGTAGTAACTCAAACTGCAATCTTATTTCCAAATCCCTCTTGTACCCAAGTACAGTACTGAAGTCTTTAATGTAGACCCTCTTTATTTCTTCTTCCCAATCTCCTTCTCTTTATTAGGTTTATCTTTGGGCATTGCATAGCTTGCAGTATTTGGCCAGTTTCCTACACCTCCATGGAGTTTACGACTTATCTATGAAAACTGGCCTCTCTAGAGTTTCTCACAGCATTTATTCCAATATCCTCTTTATATAACCTCAGAAATCGGTAATTTGGAGAGTCACCAGGCATGATTAATTCTTTGTGTTTTCTGTAGTTCCTACTCACTGAATATTAAGGTTTTGTTTCTCCAAAGGTATAGAAACCACATATATTGATGCCCAGTCAGTACTAGAAAGAGACTCTATTAGAAAGATTTAGAAATACCACACCCCCATTTCTTTCTTTTTCTTTCTTTCTTTCTTTCTTTCTTTCTTTCTTTCTTTCTTTCTTTCTTTCTTTCTTTCTTTCTTTCTTTCTTTCTTTCTTTCTCTCTCTCTCTCTCTCTCTCTCTCTCTCTCTCTCTTTCTTTCTTCTTTTTAATAAGACAGAGTCTCACTCTTTCACTTGGGCTGGAGTGCAGTGGTGCAATCTTAGCTCACTGGGACTCCGCCTCCTAGGTTCAAGTGATTCTTGTGCCTCAGCCTCCAGAATAGCTGGGACTACAGGTGCTTGCCACCATGCCTGGCTGATTTTTTTAAATATATATTTTTAGTAGAGACAGGGTTTCACCCTGTGAAACACCCTGTGTTGGCCAGGCTGGTCTCAAACTCCTGGCCTCAAGTGATCCTCCCACCTCGGCCTCCCAAAGGGCTGGGATTACAGGTGTGCACCACTGCACCTGGCCTCACATCCCCGTCTCTTATCTTGCACTGGGAGATAAAATCTTCAGCCCTAAGTCTTTTTCATATGCTTGTTGTTGGTCTCATGTATGTCTTCTTTTGAAAAGTGTCTGTTTATGTCTTGAGCCCACTTTTTAATGGGGATTTTTTTTTCTTGTAAATTCGTTTAAGTTCCTTGGAAATGCTGGATATTAGACTTCTGTCACACGTGTAGTTTGCAATTTTCTTTCCATTCTGTAGGTTTTCTGTTCACTCTGTTGATAGATTCTTTGGCTGTGCAGAAGTTCTTAAGTTTAATTAGGTCCCATTTGTCAATTTTTGCTTTTGCTGCAATTGCTTTTGGAGTCTTCGTCATGAAATCTTTGCCCATTCCTAAGTCCAGAATATTGCCTATGTTGTCCTCCAGGGTTTTTATAGTTTTGGGTTTTACATTTAAGTCTTTAATTCATCTTGAGTTAATTTTTGTATATGGTAAAAGATGGGGTCCAGTTTCAGTCTTCTGCATATGGCTAGCCAGTTATCCCAGCACCATTTATTGAATAGCGAGTTCTTTTTCCATTGCTTGTTTTTGTCAGCTTTGTAGAAAATCAGATAGTTGTAGGTGTGTGGCCTTATTTCTGGGTTTTCTATTCTGTTCCTTAGGTCTATGTGTCTGTTTTTGTTCCAGTACCATGCTGTTTTGGTGACTGTAGCTCTGTAGTATAGTGTGAAGTTGGTTAGCGTGATGTCTCCAGATTTGTTTTTTGTTTGTTTGTTTGTTTGTTTGTTTGTTTGTTTTTTGCTTAGGATTGCCTTGGCTATTTGGGCCTTTTGTTGGTTTCACATGAATTTTAAAATAGTTTTCTCTAGTTCTGTGCTGAATGTCCTTGGTAGCTTAATAGGAATAACATTGAATCTGTAAATTATTTTGGGTTGTATAGCTATTTAACAATTCTTCCTATCCATGAGCATGGAATGTTTTTCCATTTGTTTGTGCCTTATTTTTGTCTGGCTGTCTTATTTTGGAATGACAGTCTTCAAACTCTGAGATTCTTTCCTCTGCTTGGTCTATTCTGCTCTTAATACTTGTGATTGTATTATAAAATTCTTGTAGTGTGTTTTTCAGTTCTATCAGGTTACACTCTTTTCTATACTGGCTATTTTGTCTGTCTGCTCTTGCATTGCTTTATCACTGTTCTTAGCTTCCATAGGTTCAGTTTCAATGTACTTCCTTAGCACAATGATGTTTGTTTCTATCCACATTCTGAATTCTATTTCTGTCATTTCAGCCATCTGAGCCTGGTTCAGAACCCTTGCAGGAGAGGTGACACAGTTGTTTAGAGGAAAGGCATCTCTCTGGCTTTTTGAGTCATCAGGGTTCTTTTGCTGTTTCTTTCTCATCTTTGCGTCCCTACGTTCTTTCAATCTTTGAGGTTGCTGACCTTTGGATACTTTTTTTTTTCTTTAATCCTATTTGCTGAACTTGAAGACTTATAAGATGGATTCAGTCGACTGACTGTTTTCCTGAAAGATTTTAGGGGGCCAGCGCTCAGCTCCCAACTCTCGGACTGCGTGCTCTAACTCTGGGGGACTTGTATCGGGCCTCAACTTTGTTATCTGGCTCCTTGAGGTTAGGAATCCATTGAATTTGGGAGGCCGAGATGCTCCCAAATTGCTGGTCACTACATTCCAGTAGGTGGTGTCAGCCGAAGTGTTTCATAGTGTAGTGACAGCAGAGTTCATCCTCGTTCACATGTGCCAGCAGCAGCAGTAGTTTCAGCTGCAGCAGGTGCCTGCCTCCCTGCCGGTATTCACATAGTGGTGGAGGCAATGCAGCTGGGAAGGTGTGGGGTACCTGCCTGCCTGCCGGTATTCACACAGTGGTGGAGGCAATGCAGCTGGGAAGGTGTGGGGGACTCCTGCTGACAACAGTTTGCGGGCTGGGCTGGTTGTTGTCTTGGCTCTGGGCAGGTCACTGACTGGCTCAGGTCTGTGTGCGGTGTGGCCCACAAGCAGGAGTGATCGCTGAGGGCCAGTGAGGATCTGCTCTTCTCCGAGCCTGGTTTTACTCCTGTGGCAGTGTTATCGCAAGGCTGGGGCACTGGTGGAAGACTGGGCTGGCTGGTTTTTTGCCCGACAAGGCGCTGACTGCAGTGGCAGTAAGCAGCGCGTGGGGGGGGGGGGGGGTGGACTACACTCCTGCCTGCTGGCCAGGCAAGGAAAGCAAAGCCAACCCACACAGACACGTGCCAAAAAAGCAATGTGGGAAGTTGCCGTGGGCCCAGGGGAGGCTGCAGTGTGAGGAGGGAGCCTGTGGGGCAGGTGCGTAGCCGTGGGGGCCGCCCTGCTGGAGCTCTCCTCTGATCTGGCAAGGTCCGCCAGCGCAGAAGCTGTGAGCAGGCCGCCACAGCACCCCAGGCTTCCCCTGCAAGCAGGCGCGGCCAGGCTAGGGCCCTGAGAGAGGCCAGTTGCACAAGAGGTGTTCAGCTCGGATTGTCCCCTCTGAGGGGAAAGACGGTCCTGCAGAGTTCAAGTCTGTCAGTTTCTCCAGGGCTAAAGTCTCCTATGGGAGCAAGTCAAGCCTAGGGGTATGACCTCCCCGGTCACGCTCTGCTACAGATGCTCTCGCCCCAAACCCTCTGGGTTCCACATCCGCTGGCTTGCTGCCCCTACCACTTCTCTAAGCAGCTCTCCCTGTTAACTCCAGTGTCCATGGTGGTTGAGGGGTCTCCTTCTTCCAGGGTTCCAGAGGCCCATGGTGACAACGAGTTGCTCCTTGCCAGTTTAACTCACCCAGTCCTCCAGAGTCGTAGGAAGCCAGAACAAGTCCTGGTGCACAGTAGCCCCAAGTAGAGTTCCCAGCTTTCTCCCACTTCAGCCCAGCTTCTACGTCTTCCCTCCGTTCACTCTGGGTGCCTTCTTCTGAAGATCTGTTAGGAGTGCGCCGTCATCTTGGATCTTGGCCCCTAGGTGGCAGCTGTCCCACCTGGCTACATCTAGTCAGCCATCTTGCCCTCCCCCCAGTCTTTTAAATCGTGTGCATGGGTGTGTGTGTGTGTGTGTGTGTGTGTGTGTGTGTGTGTGTGTGTGTGTGTATCTATCTGGATATATTATATATATCACATATATATAATAGGAACTCAAGATTGAACATTTTCATCTATTTCAGGCAGACAAATCTGTAAATTAGCAGGAGTATAATTTTATACATTATGACTTGAGAAAGATTTCATAATAAATTGCCTGTTTAAGAAGATAATATATGAAAAAGCCTGAGGGTTAATTTTCTTCCCCCTCTTTTCCCTTTCTGAACAGTAACTAGGTAATTCTATTACTGGCCAAGAACAATGCCCACATGCTCTACCTGTCTAACCCTTATCCAAATCCCGACATTTCTTTGTTCTTCCCTCAACTACCACTCCACAATGAAGTTAATAAAATATGTCATGATTTCAATGAATTACCATTTACTAAGTAGCTGCTAAGTGCTAAGCAAGTATATGTGTAAAGATCTCCTGCAGGGTTGTAGATGATTGAATCCTTGTTCTTTAAGAGACCTATTGAAGACATGAGTTGGTAAACCAATTTAAAAAAAGGTGATTCCAGCAGTTCACTATTCTGATTAGACAATATTTTTCTAGAACACTCCTAGAAACATAATAAATTTATTCTTCTTCAAGGTTAAATACTTTTCAAACTATTATTTTACATTTTTAGTCTCCACTGAAATACTTTGTGTTCCATTAGTGAGTCCAGAAGAAATGTTTGAAATGTAATTTTCTCACTGGAGCCACTTACTTCCAAATGTATTGTTACATCTTATCATGTCCTCCAAAACAGAACCGGCTTACTGGCAGACATCACCAATGAAATTCACCATTTCTTGCCAATAATCATGAAATTCTTTGAACATATGATTTCTCCAAAGTAATATCTTTTTGGCTGTAGTGTTCAAGTCTCTTTGAAAATGTCTGTTTTTCAAGTTTTAGCATATTGATGTTATGTCTAAATAAGGTGACAAAAGTTAATCAGTTTGCCCAGGGCCACACCATGAGCCTAGGTAGGAACTAAGATTAGAAACCTAGTTTCTTAACTCCTAGTTAAAGGTAATGTATACAAAAAAGAAAAAAAAAGAAGAAGAAGAAGAAGAAATCACACATAAACATAGTTTAGGAGTGTTGCACGGCTTGCAGAGCTGTCTCCATCACTCTAGGACAAAACTCTAGGAAAGCTCATGAATATCATTGCTTTTGTTTTTCACTTTAGCACCTCAGAGTAGAAATTCTCACAGCTACTTCTTATCTGTAAAACCTCAGACTTTGTTCTTTCCAAGAAAATACTGCCATATTGAAAAAAAAAAAAATCTAAAAGGGAAATGTACATACAGAATATTCTGGAATAAAAACCTTCCTGCTGTAAACTCACAATAATTATTTCAATAGTGCCTTTGTTAAGAAAAGTCCAAATGTGGGTGGAGTGATTTGAATAATAGAACTTCAAGATTAGTTTGGGTTCCAATTGAGTCCGGAGGTCTCACATTTCTCCAAACAGATCCGATCAATTCCTCAATGGAGTCATAAAATTAATATACTTTCTTTGGGTCTTTCAGGTGAGGATACCCCATGGCATAATCCAGTTTCTCAGATTTACCTTTTATGTTATCTTCCTCTGCATAATCTTAAACCACGAGCCTAGAGATAAAACGAATTTGAACAATGTATGCAGGTAAGGGAGTAGCTGACTTCTATCATTTCTTCCTTTTAGAAAAAATCCTGGCAATCTAGGGAATCCATTCTGGTTAATCTGGCTCCGATGTGTTTAGAAAATGCTAGGCTTAAGGATCCAACTTTTAGGAACTTGATAAAATTGGTTCTTAATTTTAATATCTTTAAAATGAGGATACTGAGTTAATAAATTCTAAAGTCTATTTGAACTCTAAATTCCAAATTTTTACATACCTCTAGAATAGCATTTAGAATCACAGAATATTTGAATTGGTAGGGGGTTTGGAGAATATCTGGCCCAATAGTTTTCCAACTGTGATCTAAAGAAATCCCTCAGAGGGCTGAGTAATTTTTTGAAGAAGTGAAGTATTAAGTAAACTGGTTTCTACATCTTGCAACCTATGGAATCTTCCCAATATGGAACTCTATTTCATCAGTTTTATAGAATATGCTTCCTTACCTTAAAATATAAAGGCTTGAAAAAATTAATCAAATCAAACATCTTACTTACAGATGAGAAAATTAAATCCCAGAAAATCCAGGTAGCTCACCTAAGATCCCACAGCTACGTGATGGCAGAACATGAACATTAGATCAAAATTGACAATGCTTGTTTTTCTTAGAATTTTGCTTAAAGCAATTTTAATCTCACTGGGTCAGCTCCCTGAACTCACAGCTAGTGTTTCTTCCAACTGTGTCATTGTCTAGTGCTGGAAAATCCCGGAAAGCAGAGGACTAGAAAGAAGTCTGTACATTTCTGAGTGTGAGCGCTAACTCAGATGAAATGAAGGATTCATTATTCTGAATTCTAAGAATTCATTTCAACAAAATTTCTCAACAACTCATTTCAATTAACAATATGATTAACAAGTATTTAACAAATACCACCAGAGTGGTTTAGAGCTCATTTATCTCCCACTACAAATGTGTACGCTAAAGAAAAAATATTAAGAAACTAAAATCCAATCAAACTACATTGAGTTGATTAGTCTTTTCCTTCCATCATAGGAGGTCTTGTGAAGACTGTCCCTGACTTTGAGAAGGACAAATATTGTACCCAAAACATTTTATCACATGTCTAAGGGTCAAGAAAAAAAGTAAAACACGAGTTTGATGTTTTGTTTGTGAGTGGAAAATACATATAATGGACTTCCTCACAAAAAAAGAAAAATATCCCCTACAATTTAACATTTTAAAAAAGACTTAACCATTATTTCTACTTAATTCAGGAAGATTCTTACATTTTGTTTCAAAATATTCACATAGATGTGCACACAGCAGTCTTTGAACTCTCTTAAACCCTTGGGCAGATGAAACTAATATTTTCACAAATAATTGCCTTTACTGCTCTTTTTTATATAATCTTTTTTTACCATTGAAAAAATTTTAAACAAATAGTAAGACATCTGGAGCACTTGTGCTTTTATTAGAGTTCTCACAGTGTACCAGAAAATGTCTGAAGGCTCATAAAACGTATTTAGAAAATATGTCAATATTTTAAGAACAGATTTTTTTTGGCCATGCTGAAAATGTATTTTTTCTGTTGTAAAGTAATTATAAAATCATTTGAATTCACAAAAATTGGTTTCTCACAGAAAATATTTTAAAATTTTTAAAAATGTATGCTTATGACATCCAATGTTGCCAAATAAGCTTTTATTCTTCGGCTTAGCTTTGGCAAATTCTCTTGATAGGACTCTTGTTCCCTAGAGTCCTAGCTAATGAAAAAAGAGAGAGAGAGAGAGAGAGAGAGGTTTACATGAGACAGAAGAGGACAGCTTGGGAAATAAACTTCCTTTTCTCACTTATTCAGCAGTTATTCCTTGGGGATGGAAGCATCTGGCCTAACTGATTAAAGCTGCTTCTACCTGCCCAGAGGCAGTTTATAATCCAATTTCTAATCTAAATTCAAGAATTTCACCACTGTGGATAAGCATACACTATCTCAGTGTGAAAAATCAGTTTCCTTGAGAAAAGACTTTGCTCTGAAGTTTTATAACATCCCAGTGCTTGCCTTAGGAGTTTAAAGAAGGTCTCTGTGCACTCTGGGGGCCTGTGAGCTAGCATGGAATTATTATGTCTTGCAGTCCTTGCACTGTGCTGAGTTGGCTGAACCAGCAGTCTAAGAAAATATGTTACTATAAATCCAATGGATGTGTTCCTTAAAAGTCATACACACTATGCAGCTGCACGCTTATATACACTAAATATGTACAAAGTGATGTCCCTTGGCTTGGTATCAAGTGTTGGGTTGAAAGTGGATAAACTTGTCAAGACAAACTGCAAAAAATATCTTTGTGAGATGGTAACCCACAGCAGCAGGCTCAGCGCAGGAGAAAATGTGCCTGAAGAAGGCAGATCTGGCTGTAGGAGGCACTTCCTGAGAATTCCTGGCTATATCTGATGAGAATGGGAGGGGGTGGGGAAGCTTTCCAAGAAGCTATGAGTAATTTTCTTAACACTTTAAGCAGATGAATATTTAAACAAGAAAAAAAATCTAACCTAGGTCAGACTGACAAATGAGAAAGACGATGGACTGACATTTCCTGGAAATCTAGTCAATTAAAAAAATAAAAATAGTTATCAGTCTCTCACTTATATAATTGCCATCATCATTTAATAGAAAATTTTAAGCAATGAGTTTTATTTCAAGTATTTGGTTAAAAGTATCCTTAAAGAAAGGAATTGCTCTGTTTATATCTGAATGTTAAATATGACCTTTAATTTTTTTTTTTTTCTCACACAGAATTCTTCCTGAGTCATCAAAGTCTAGGAAATAATCTCTTTCTGTAATTTTTTTAATGCTTTTATTCTGGTTCTTATGTAACTTTAAGGGTTTGGATTAAAATTTCAGAATTGGCTTCAATTCTCTTGTTAAAGAAGAATGTGTCGCTGATTTGGGAGGAAAAAATATCTACTTAAAATAAAACAAAAATGTCCTGGGCAATTGAATCACATGTGTTCTTACTATGTCAGTCTTAACCCCTCCCACTGTATGGGCTCATCAAATTCTCAACTTTTCCAGAAAATATCCTAAAAACATTGCTATTAAGAAAAAAGAGAAAGTAAATTAATATACTCAAAATTCCTCAGAAAATCTTCTACCGTCTTGCCACCCTTACTTCTTCTAAAAAATATTTCCAGTTTGACTCTTTTTTCCGGGTTTCTCATTATTCAAGGGGCACAAGCACTCTTTTTTGGATGTTTCTCTTCATACTCCCATTAGAATATTTACCACATCCTAGGGCAATCCACTCTATTGTATCACTGAATTGTTTTAGATGATGCATGTTAGAATAGAGCAAAATGAATACAACTTATCTTTCTGTCATGTGGCTTATGAAATTACAAGAATTAAAACCAAAGACAGAGAATAGATATCTGTCAAGTAAAAAGGTAAATAGATTTAAACATAAATCCAGTTATAGAAATAAAATTACAGTTTGGCAAATAGAGTGAAATAATCTCCCTTAACCTCGGCACCAACCTAACCAATTAACTATAATACTTTGTGTGAATGTAATTCTGCATTTTTTCACATGCATATTTTCTAAAGCTGTAATCATTTTGTGTGCATATTTGAAATGTTTAATTTTAATTTATTCCGTTGGAAAAAAAAATGTATTGCAATCTACTTTACCAGTTTTCTATTTTCAGACATCTGGGTTGTTTCCAAATTTAAATTTTCTAGAATAAAATTTTGCTGTGATCTTCAGGCTTATAGGGATACTTACAAGTAGGATTATCAAGCCAGGGAGAATATTTATTTGCACATTTCTTAATATCTGTTGCCAAATTGCTTCCCAAAGCGTTACGTTTGTCTATAGCTAACGATCTAAGGGAGTACAATTTAGTTGGTATCAAAAGCCTTGTTTTGACCTTAGAAGTAATCAAACAACAATACAATGAACATAATTCTATAACATTGGTTATTCATACTTGGTATAACTACAAGGCTTTTGTGTTTTGAAACATTTAGACCATCTTTTTTAAGTATCATGATGATAATTTTACACATTCATTCATACACTCATCCATTCATTTTTACATTCATTTATTTATTCAAAAGCTATGTATTGAGACCTGCAGAAAGGCATGATACTAAATGTAGTGAAAAGACAGTATTGTAAATACAGTGGAAATACAGGGAGATAAAGTATTAGGGATAGAGTAGTGAATAGGAAAGATCCAGATCAAACTCTTTGTTCAGATTTCAGTGAGGGACACAAAAATTAAACACATTATTACACAATTAATTATTTCAGTTTAATTTTTATATAAACTATGAAGCTAACTATGTATTAGACATGCTGAAAGATGAAACACGATAGCCTTAAACTGGTATAGATGGACAGGGTCTCTCAGGAAGGTATATCTAAAATTAATGCAAAAGAATGCGCCAAGTTAAAAGCAAATGGATGGGAGAAAAGGCTTTAAATTGAGTCATTATCCCAATGCAAGAGGAACTCAGACAGTTAAACAATCAAAAGTTAGTTCTGAAGAATGAAGCACTAGTGAGAAAGTGGGAGATTTTTAGGATATGCGACCTAAGAGACAAACAAGGAGAAGTTCATATAAGACTTTAGGACCAGGAAAAGGACTGTTAGTTTTATAAAAGTCCAATAGAACTTAATCTAAGAGGCATGGGGAGATATATAAAAGTTTTAAGTGGTAGAGTGATAAGATTAGATTAGTCTTTTTAAAACAAACAATTATTCTAATAACTATCTGGAGAATAAACTGGAACAGATAAAATAGATGAACATATATAATTTAGGAGACTTTTGAAGGAAACCAGGATGAATCGTGTTGGTAGCTTGTGTTAGGGAAGATATATACTGGAAGATTCTTAACAAGCTTAGGTGATTGAGCAGATATTAAGAAGAAAGAAGTCACAAAGCTGGTGCCCAGATTTCTGACATGAGAAAGTGGGCAAGCACTGGTGCTGTTTATTGAAAAGGGATTCAAAAGTGAAAATCTTGAGAGTATCTTTTACCATTTAATCGGAGTAGATTTGTTAAGTTGATAGTTGCATATACTTGTTAGAAACTCGGAAGAGGCGTCTTGGTTGAAGATGTAAATACATCATCATGAACGAAGCCATGAGTGGCTGAGACCATCTGGGAGGGAAATGTAGAGAGACCCGAGAAAGGTGATAATGTAGAGTCCTGAAGATTTCAAATACTTGCTCATCGGGTTTAAGAGGAAGGTCTTCCAAAAGGGATTGAGAAGAAGGAAGGAAAGGAGGTAGAAGGAAAACAGAGAAAGCTTCCCAGAATCAAAAATATGAGGCCTTTTAAACCAAAACTGTGGTAAATACTGACAAATTGACAAGTTAAAGCAAGGAATGAAAATTTGAAGCCCAGATGACCTTCCAAAAACAGTTTGGATGGCATGAGACAGCTGATCAGAGTAGGATGGGGTGTATAAATGAGGTGAGAAGGTACAGATGGCAAATATGGGAAACTCTGAGTGATTACTTGAACAGACATTTTTAATGTCCAAACCATAATGATATTGAAAACTAAAGAGTTAACAGAAGATGTATTTTAGAGACTGTTTCAGGTTATGCCACCATTACAGAGAAGCTTCATCTTTTCTAAGGACTCTATCAAAATATATAAGTTTCTTCATGGTCTTGAGGGCACTGACATACTCCAAACAGTATTTTTAAATGTCTTGTTTATGATATTGCAAGCTCAAGGAAATGTGCCACCAGTAAATTTTGCCTGGAGAAGGTAGAAAGGCTTGGAATATCAGGCAATGCTAAGAGTTATTTATAAGATTTCCTCAAGGACAGACTAATGTACCCTATTACAAGACCAGGGCAGCCACTTTGGCATACTTATATATGCAATATATATTACATGTGATGCATTTACCCATTTCTAGATAGGTAAAATGCAAGGTCTAACCTAGGCAGGTCAACCACACAAGGGCTCAATATTCTCACTTCTTTTCCTGGCATTTTATCCTGTACATTACTTTACTAAAAATACCATTTCTAGAGCCAATGCTGAATGTTAAACTCTCAGGTCACAACTACATTGAAGTATTCAATTGTTTAATATGTTAATCACTTATTTAGATTTATTTCCAATTTATCACTTGAGATATGCTTTGACCCAGGTAGAAGAGTCTATTTAACTTTCTGGGCTCACCAAGGATGCCAAGCACTTGACTATTTTTCCTGTGCACATTGTCCCTTCTTTAGGATGATTTTAACTAGCAAGCCTATGCTCTTATCTCTAGAAATCCTTCTTAACCCTCATCTCTCTTTCCTGGGCTCCTTCTCTTCACTTGGACAAATGCCTTTTAGTAGCCCATTTGCGAGGATTTTCTGGCTCAGCTGCTTTTGAGCAGCCAGTGTTTGTCTTTCAAGATACTCCAGCAGCCCTTCCATCTTTATCGATTCCATTTGTTTTCTATTCCATTTTCTCTAAGCTGCCTTTTATTTGTCAACCCTAATTGCTCCCCTACCACTTCCACTCCCTAACCTTAGTTGATCTAGGCTTCCCAAGAGAAAACTGCCCTGTAGGGCATTTGGCATGATAGTTCCCTTCTCTGTGAAATGGTTATAGTCAGAATAGTATTTCTAAGCCTATTTTACAATGGATGGCTTTTATTTTTCATATAAAGTGATAAAAAGGTGACAACACAATCTAAAATGTGTATCTAAGTAAAGCGCTTTTCACTACAGAAAGCAACTGAATTTTCCAAGACTAGAGCCAACACAAACTATAGATATTTGTCCTTTGGCATTTTACTTTCTTATTCCAGATTATCAGAATTAAGGGATCATTTTTATATCTCACCAGTCCCTTCTTAGGGAAAATGACAGACACGGGGTATATTCAGAATTAAAATGTAAATGTTAACATATTATGTCACATTTGAAACTATGAGATGAGTAAAAAAAAATACATTTTTATGTGGTGAACCACTTCACTAGAACTGTATAATTCTACATTATTTGCTCTTTCTTTCTTTTTTAAAGGAAGCCAGTCTTCTCTAGAAAAAACATTTTCCTTGTGCCGATTGGATTTAGAAAGCCAACAAAGTTTTGTTTCTGTTCTTTAAAGCATATTTATTTTTAGACCTTTCAATCCACTATTGCAAACAGATGTGCTTTTTTTTTCTCTCTCTCTCTCCATGGAAGCAAATAAATAACCAAGATTGCAATTCCCTTTAAAAACTTTTATAAGAAGAAAGAGAAAAACAATAGGAGTTTTATTTCGGAATGCTGCTCTGTGCCAAACATCCAATCTGTAAAACATTTTGGCCTGTTGGGGAAGAATGTCTCATGTGTGGGGCATCAATCTGTTCTTCTGAAATGCAATTCCAGTTCACAGAGCTTTGATCTGAGTGATAAACACAATTTTCTGAAGCTGTTTATTAAAAGACAGAAATATTGACAGTCTAAATCCTAACACCTGAAACAAAGTTTCATGCAAACAAAAACCTAGTAACTAATATTTTTAGAGTCTCACAGTGTGTCATATTCTGAGTAAATTATAACATCCACATTATCTCAGTTACTGTTTATTTTTGGAGATCAACGCCAATACTACCTGCATTTTACAGATGATAAAATGAAGCAAATGGTTACACGTTTTGTACAAATTATTTGGCTAATTAAAGTCACAACCTGATACAGGATTAAGGTTTTGCTACTCAGCGCAGACATCTTTCCTCTACCTCCCTCAACTAAAGCACACATTGGATAGGAGAGATGAGACTTAACTGTGAGTCAAATTGGACTCCAGCAATAAATTTTCTTTTAGCATCAGCTGGGGAATCAGATAGAGGCAGAGAAATATTGAAATCCATCTACTGCAGCTGCAGGTGTTCAGGCACTACATTATATATTTACCTAGAGAAAGTTTTTCTGCTGAACAGAAACAATGGTAAAACAGACATCTACTTGGCATTCATTCGATAGCCATTTATTACATATAAAGAGAAGTCTTGTCACCTAGGTTAAATAGCACTAAAGGGTCTATAGTCCAACAACTCCTTCGGGTTGGCTTTAAGTCTATGAAAGGTCATTCTTTAATTTTCAGGCAATACATATGACCTCACATTTAAATAGGCTTCTCTAAGAGTACTGAGCACTTTTAAACACGTTGTTTCATTTATCGTCTCAATGTCTGTATGGAACAAGGAAATGAACTTGACTTTTATAAGCCTCACTTAATGCTAGTCAATAGGTTTGCATTTTCACATTTCTACTTAATTTTTCACGCACCTTCCTAGAAACTAAAATAAGAATTCCTAGATCCTGGTTCTGGCTTTTTCACTAACCAGCTTGGTCCCCTGAGGGCAGTCTCTTAGCCTTTCAGAGCTAGAGTTCAGTTTGAGATATCATGTAGGTATCAGGCTAGGTAAGCTCCAAGTTCCCTTCCGGCTCTGCCACTCTAGGATTCTATGCTAACAGAACACCTGTAGTATTTTGTGGAAAAATTATCTTCAAGTCTGAGGAAACTTGGGGCTATATTGACCTCTTGAGTTATTACAGTAGCCATTTGCATTGCTTTAGCAGCCAGACTTTATCACACCTCAAGGTTCCCAGAGGGCATTGACAGGACTGCAGCTTAGGTAGTAAAAGTTGGAAAAGAGGGAAGGAAAAATGAATTAAACTAGAAAAAGAAAGGAAGAATTATTAGGGGACAAGGAGAGGAAAAGGAGAGTGATAAATAGTAAAAGCCAGAGTAAGAGATAGGGAAGAGGATCAGGGGAAGCAAGGGAGGGAGGAAGAGAAGGAGAAATGGAGGAAGGCAGAAACAGCAGGTAATTGTAAGGATGATGCAGTGGACACTATTTGTGTTTTTCCTCTATCATCATTATTATTATAATGCCATTGTTACACTGGAGAGGAGGTGGAATTGGTTGAATAGAAAGCATGGACTTTGGAGTTAGCCTAGAGAAGGTTTCGAATTTTGACCCTTTTCCTGACAAGCATTATGTCCTGTCTTACTCCAATGGACTGCTATAACAAAATACTACAGACTGGGTGACCTATTAACAACAAAAGTTTATTCCCCATAGTTCTGGAAGCTGGGAAGTCCAAGATCAAGGCACCACTCATTGTCTGGCGAGGGCCAGCTTTCTTGCTTGTAGACGGCGCCTTCTTACTGTGTCCTCACGTAGAGGAACAAGCAAGGAGTATCTCTCCTGCCTCTTTGATAAAGCAACTAATTCCTTTTATGACCTAATCACCTCCCAGCGTTCCACATCCAGATACTATCACTTTGGGAGTGAGGATTTCAACATATAAATTTGGGGGGAAATAAAAATACTCAGATCATAACCTATCTCTAGGCAAGACACTTAATCTCTCTCTCAAAGTTAGGTTATTTTTAATTATAAAAAAGGGATAACATCTCTCCTCTTAGGTATCTTTAAAAATCATATAATATAAATGGCTTATCACAAAGTAAGTTTATATTAGTATTTATAATATAAATGCTATATGTTAATTATCTTTCATCTACCAGTATCAATATTGATTATACCTAACAAAGAACACACTAAGTGTGCTTTATAGATCTTAAAACACTGCTGCTTTCTTTATCCCTGTCTCTCATATGCCAGCCATTAATTTCTGCCGCAACATATGTGAGTGCTAATGGCCATGGATCTCACATTTTGGGAACATCTCTCCCTGTTCACTGGTAGAATTTCCTACAAGCAGATAAAGCAAGATATGAAGATAGCGCAAGGGCATCATGGAGACTGCTTCTTTGTCCTGTCAGTTAGAACTTTCTATGTCTCTACACACAAAAACATATTGAAAGACTTTATAAGGCCACAATCTTGAGAAAAAAATTTTTTCTTTGCTTTTGAATCTATTAACTTAATTATCTGTGCATAAGTGATTCTCAGTTTAATAAACCCCTGTTACTATCCTATGTGTTCTAAAAGAAGTGAATATGCATGAGAAAAACAAGCATTTCCAGCTTAAATTTCTTAAAAAAACAGAAAGATCTATGGGAAGATAAATTGCACCGTAAGGTTGCTGTCTGAAATGAAGACTACAAATGATTGCTAAGAGAAGTAATATAACATGCAGGCATCCTATTTGGAATTAATATGTACAATCTCCTCATATTCCAAAACATCACACTTGTAGGTTTTCTTTTTCCTGGCGTTTCTTATTATTCATTCAACTCACAAAAATTATTAAGCTAAGTGAAATACTAATCTTGTCACTAGGGAAAAGGAAAGTTATGACAATCTATTAATATAATGACCTTTGCCCTAAAGAAACTGCACTCTATTTGAAAGTCCTCAAGTGATTTAAGTCTTTCATCAATTGTTTAACAGTTGACATGATCTAGTTTATAACTATTGGATCAGCCCTAAGATTTCTTATAGCCCTACTTAGTTCATATCACTAAGGTAGATGGCAAGGAATAGTCCAGCACAGCAGTGTCCAACAGAAATAGAATACAAAAAAAAAATCGCATATATAATTTTTAAGTTTTCTAGTAGCCATGAGAAAAAGGTAAAAAAGAAATAAAAATAATTTTAAAATTGTATTTTATTTACCTCAACATATCTAAAGTATTATCATTTCAACATGAAATCAATATAAATATATATTAATGAGTGTTTACATTTTGTTTGGTAATCAGTCTTCAAAATCAGTGTCTTTACACTTATAACATATGACAATTTGGAGTAGCCACATTTCAAGTACTCAGTAGCCATACATGACTAGTGGCTAGCCTATCGACAGCATAGTTCAAGCGTTTCCTCTAAGTAACTTATTCGTTTCAATTATATATCTATACTCAACTGCTCCTGTGCATTTATCCTTACAATCAAATCTCCATTATTTTATGAAACAGAGAAGTTGCCCATCTTCTAATACCAGGAAAGACAAAGTAGGGCTTGATGTTCCTGAGCTTAGATTTTAACCTATAAATCAACATTCTTTGATATATCTTACTAACTGTATTCAGCAAAGTTTTAACATTTATGACAAAAGAGCCAGAATGGCAAGATAAAATAATAGGTCTGGACAGGAAATGTCAATGGGTACTGGAAGCCACGGAAAGAACACCCAGAGTTTAGGAAAGCAGAGAATAGAATTATTATGCCCATGGCAACATTTATATGGGAAATGTCTCTCTCATTCCCTTTCAAGACCACCAGCAGTGTCACTCTAACATTTGTATATGACTTTGATGAAAATGTGAAATATAGGACAGGGTCTTAAGTTGAAATATTACCATAGTTGACCAGGAGGTAGAATACCTTCATCATTTTTAATCCTGTTTATTTGTCTAGCTACGGTCTTATTTATGGCTCCTTATAGACACACTCAGTTTAGGTTGCTAAGGTAGGTCTCATAGGTAAGTCGTGGAAATGTAGCATTTGAATGTTAATATCACCTGTAATTAAGAACTATGAAAATCTGAGGTTTTACTCTGCTTTCAAGCTAATATGTTAGCTTGCCACAGTTTCATAGATACTAGCAGATTGTATGAGACCCTTGGGTCAGAGACAAAGGGCATTATTATGTGTTCCCATTATTCCCCATTGCCTCCAAAGTCCCAGGGGGTAATGTAGAATGGCTCAAGGAAATGCTGTACACATAGTGAATATGTGTCACACCTTAGGAATCCTAGGTTAAGAAAATCTCAATCTCCCGAAAGACCTGCTAGTCAACCTGCCCAACTTTTATCCTGGAGGGAAACATTATCTTTATTATCTTGGAGAGCAAATAAATCTTCCCTCTGCCCTAGACAGAGACACACACTCTCTCTTTTCCAAGGCTATTTACCATACAAACATCCTTGAAAAGACAATAAGGAACAAAGCTATCAATACCTTTGTTCAGAAAATGGGCAGATGCAAGAGCTACCTGTGAATAAATGTCCCCCCAACAAACTTATATTAAAGCCCCTCACCGGCCCTCTTATTATCTACCAGATAAACTCCTCCTTTCCTCACTTACTCAACCTATATTTATTTATTGCTTTTTATGTGCTATTAGATTTGAAAGATTGTCAAATATTTGCAAAAACCAAGGTCTAATAGATGAAAAAGTTTCAAAAAACACTCAGAGTAAAAAATAAGAGAATTCTGATCATTTCCACAATAAGGACTTTGAGGAGCTAATGGATCTTCTTAAGAGAACTTAGTTTCCCCAAGTCTCTGACAATCATGAGATCTGGATCTTTTGGGGTCCAGGTTGCACATATTACATTTACTTACCAAGTGCCCTGATTTGAGGATTAAGTAAAATATAATTATAAAAAAAATTTAGTCTCTTGCTTTAATATGGCATTTTTATATCCTTTTTCTGATGGTAAATAATAACACACTTACATAAAGTGGCATTTAACATCAAATACATTTCATAAAACATGTCCAGATTGTATAAACTCATAAACGCATATTGAACCCTTCATATGCATGTTGGTTATATTTAAACATCTGAAAATCCATTTAGTGTACAACTAGTACCCTGATAACTCTATAAACTAACTTTTTAAACAGTTGTGCAGAAGAGCTTCGTAATTTAGGATAGCAAAAGAAGATGGAAACTACATACAATTTTAGCCTTCAGGAGAATTTAGGTCAGTTAGAGGTCATTCTCCAAAATTGAATCAAAAAGGAATTCCAAACTATTGCCCAACTAGGGCCCACTTTGGAAGAGTAAATTTGTGCTGTACTCTGTGATTTGTAGAGACCTCAGAGGGTCCAGGTTTGGCTCACTTTCCAGCTAACCATAAACACAACTTGGGAATAGATTGTCACAAGGAAAAGAGTGCTACCCACTAAATGAATCACAGCCCATTTCCTGCAGCTCCTCCGTGTTTTTGAATGTCTTAGTCATCACACTCTTGACTTACGGGAATCGGTTCCCAAAGCTCACATAGATTGCACTTCTATGGTAATTTGATAATTTTCTGTCTACTCTAGAATAATCAGCCAGCATTTTGAAAGTCATTTTATGTGACCATATGGTATGTATAAAAGAACAAGCACTTAAAACTAGCGATCTGGACATAAGTCCTAGTTTTACCATTATTTGCCACTGGGCAAGTCACTGAAGCGTCCTGGTCTCCTCACATGTAGAATGGCAAGACAGGTAAAGAGGTTATGATTCATGACCACTAAAGACTTTTCCAGTCTTACCTTTGTATTATTCTACCTCATTTAAGACCTGGCCTTGCAAACTGTGTACTAGGAAGAACACATCTAGGCACTTTGCAGCATCTGCTGCTATGACTACTTTATCAAGTAAGTTGCTTGGTGCCCCATTCAAAGAGCATTATGGACAGAGCTAAAGAAATGTGTGTAGCTATTTGTCAGCATGGGTAACTCCTCAGTGACACTTGGATCTCATGACTTACTTCTTTTTTCTTGGGTGACTCAAACTCTCAGGGTCATCCTCCTGGGAGACATGTCACATGGTGATATAAAGCATGAGGCAGATATCATCAGTTTACCCAGAAGGTAAAGGAAAAATACAATCATCTTCCAGTCCACTCATTCTGAATCTTCTCACAGCATCAAAGGAAAGCTCAAAGATGGATTTCTTGCAATTTTCCCCCTTGACAGTGTGGGATACTTCAGTCAGATGAATAATACATGCAGTTGCAAGGAACGCAATTTTAAAAGGATCTGGCATTTACAAAGCAGCTTTACTTCTGGAGATAGTAAAGCCTTTGAATATTCTGTCAGTTTGAAAAGAGGTTCTGTGTCACCCTATCAGGTCACACAAACCATCTGATCAAGTGCCATTTGATGAAAGCATTTATTAAAGTCAGAGTAAGAAAAATCAGTTTGAGGGATGGAAAAAGCCTAGAGGATTTATTTTTACACCTTTGGGAATGAAAAGCAGTGGGGAGATTTCTGCTTCTAGAGTGAAATACAATATAGAATTTGGATTTGACTGAACGGGGGAGCCTGAGTCCTAAATAAGTGAAGAACTGTTTCCATTTTTTTGTTTGTTTGTTTTTGTTTCTGTCTTTTAAGTCTTGAGACTGCTTCCAGGAATAGGAAGTAGATGATGAACATTTCCCTATTCCTCCCACCAAGAGTACTGAAAATCTTGGGGCACACAAGCAATATGGACAATTTCTAAGACAACAACTGTTCTATCCTAGTCAAACAACACAGAAAAAAAAAACTGGTCCTATCCTCCATGTCACCAAAGACTAAATGGGTAACACTGACTCCGTTCTCTCCTGCCTATCAAAAGGTGTGCCCACAGCCCCAACAAAGTGGTATCAGAGAAGACCAAGTAGAGAACTGAGACCTTCATGACCTCCATCAGTGTTAGTGGGCCCAGCCCCCATCCCAGTGTCAATGGAGAACACATGGTGAGCCTGGACTTCCACCCCAATGCAGCAGCAATGAGGTGCTTCTCCCATTCCTCCCTTTGGTGTTTGTAAAGGAGGCCCAGGGATCAGTCAGGACTTTCAACATCACCCGTTTAGTAACAAGGACACCTGTATATGATGCATGATGTACAGAAAATATATTGTAACTGGAAAATATACAAGCGGGGGGCTGAAACTCCCATATCCACCTAACATTAAAGAGGGTTCCCCCACCTCAGGTGGCAGTGGAGACTTGGACTTCTACTTCCTGGACTTCTACTTCCACCTGGTAGTAAAGAGGCAGACTCTGGAGCGTCGTTGGAGAATTCCAGCTACAGCAGAAGGTTAAAATGAGATTGTGAGTGTTAACATTTTAAAAGTGCACATTTCAATAAAAAAAAACTCATATTAAGAGCCAGAATGAACATGCTAGCATCAAGATAACAGAGATTTGGAATGATTTGGCAAAGATTTTGAAGCAGTCACAATATATTTGCTTTAAAATCAATGAACATGCTTGAAATAAACTGAAAACTAGAAAAGATCAGCAAAGAAATTGAAAGCCTCACCAAAGACAAAGAAAAAATAAAGAAGAACAAAATGGAAACTTTAAAACTGAAAAATACAACACACAAAATAAAATGCTTAGTGGATAGGCTCAATAGCAGGATAGAGGGGCAGAAAAAAACAATCCATGAACTGGAATAGAGAAGAATAGCGAGAAAATAGACTGAAAGAAAACAAGCCAAACCAACCAACCAAACAAAAAATGCCTCCATGACTTATGGGATTATAAAACATGAATTAACATTTATGTCATCTGAAAAACTGAAAAGAGAGGGAAGAAAAGGTGAGTCTGAAAAAGTATTTAATGAAATAATGGGCCTGGCATAGTGACTCATGCCTGTAATACCAGAGTGTTGAGAGGCCAAGGTGAGAAGGTTGCTTGAACCCAGGAGTTTGAGACAAGCATGAGAAACATAGTAAGACCCCATCTCTACAAAAACAGAAACAAAAAATTAGTTGGACATGGTGGCATACATCTGTAGTCCCAGCTACTCGGGAGAGTGAGGCCAGAGGATTGCTTGAGCTCAGGAGTTTGAGGTTGCAGTGAGCTGTGATTATGCCACTGCACTTCAGTCTGGGATACAGAGTAGACTCTACCTCAAAAAAAAAAAAAAAAAAAAAAAAAAATTGAAAACTTCCCAAATTTGATGAGACATATATCTACAGATTCAAGACACTAAGCAAACACCAACTATGACAACCCCACAGATATCCATGCCAAGACACATCATTATCAAGCTTCTGAAAACCCTAAAACACTGGAAAAGCAGGGCTGGGCATGGTGGTTCATGCTGTGATCCCAGTGATAAGGGATGGGGGCAGTGAAGTGCTGAGGAGAAAAGGGTGTGGTCCTTGGTGAGGGCTCCACCCTCCAGCCTATACCCAAGAATCTAGGTTAGGACAGGCACTCCTGTTTTCACACCCAAATAATGCATTTTCCAAAACCACTCTGGTCTGCCACACCTCCCATCCTGTCCCTATAAAAACCCCGAGACCCTAGCGGGTATGCACACAATTGGCTGGACATCAAGAGGAACACACCAGCAGAAGAGCACATAGGCGGTGAATGTCGAGAGGAGTAGAGGAGTGGCAGAGCATACAGAGAGACACCAGCAGATGCCAGCAGGCCATCTACAGTGGGACAACGAGGAATCTGGTTAGGGGCAGCCAGACTCTAGGGGAAGACCACTTTCCCACTTCATCCCCTTCTGGCTCCCCATCCATCTGCTGAGAGCTACCTCCACTCAATAAAACCTTGCTCTCTTTCTCCAAGCCCACGTGTAATCTGATTTTTCTAGAACACAAAAGCAGGAACCTAGGATACAGAAAGCCGTCTGTCCTTGTGACAAGGCAGAGGGTCTCATTGAGATGATTAACACAAGCCACCTGCAGATGGCTAAGCTGAAAGAGCACACTGTAACACACACACACTAGGGCTTCAGGAACTGCAGACAGACACCTAACAACAGACGCTGGTATGAGGTTGGAGCCACAAAACCTGCCCATCTGCATGCTCCCCCTAGGGGTCTGAGCAGTGGGGCACTGAAGAAGTGAGCCACACTCCCATCGCATGCCCTGTGAGGGGAATAAGTGACATTTTCCCATTTCGGCAGCACTTTGGAAGGCCAACACGGCCTGATCACTTGAGGTCAGACCAGACTGGCCAACATGGTGAAATCCTGTCTCTACTAAAAATGCACAAATTAACCGGTCTGGTGGTGCATGCCTGTAATCCCAGCTACTTGGAAGGCTGAGGTGGGAGAATCATGTGAAGCTGGGAGGTGGAGGTTGCAGTGAGAAGAGATCAATCTCGCCACTGCACTCCAGCCTGGAAAACAGAGCGAGACTCTGTCTCAAAAACAAACAAAAAAAACAAAAAAACCTGTAAAAGCATACAGAAAAAACATCACCATATCTAAAAGGGAAAGGGAAAACTAATTTGAATATCAGATTTCTCATCAGAAACCTTGGAGGTCAGAGGAAGTATCACAATATTTTTCAAGTGTTGAAAGAAAAAAAAAAAAGTCATCCCAGAATTCTTTATCCCATGAAAATATCCCTTAGGAATAAAGAGGAAAGCTCTCAGATGAAGGAAACTGAGGAACTTGTGGCCAGCAGACATGCACTAAAAGAATGGCTGAAGGAAATTTCCTAAACAGAATAGAAACCATAAAGGAAAGAAATTTGGAACATGAGGAAGAAAGAAAGAGCATGGCAAACAAAAATATGAGCAAATACAATATGACTTTTGATAGTTAAGTACTGTTACTTGGCCTCTATTAGTCTAGGATTCTATCATTCCCATTGCTAAGAATCTTAGATCTGTGATAACAAGCCCAGCTTACAAAGGAGAGCCACTACTGACCACAACTGACAATAATGTTGGACCCCTACAGACACAGACACACAGACACACACAGACACACACACACACACACACACACACACACACAGTGTACTAAGTGGGTAAATACAGTGTCCCATGGGCTGACAAGATGAACACAATTGGGGAAATCTGTGAGGAAATAAAGAAATCAGGATCATGGGGAAGAATAAATCAAACAAATATTTGATTTTCAGTCTTTATCTCATTGAGAGCTCTGGAGTGCAAATGGCACCACAAAGTTGTTCCATCTTGATGCACAAGGTTGTTTACCCTTGATTCAGTTAGCTCTAGCTATAAGCATCCTCTGGGCAATTCCATAACTTCCCAGACATTTCAGGGTAAGAGATTTCCCATTGGCCAAGGACAATTCTTCAGAGAAGAATTCAGATGTTAATCACTGCAACACTTACAGTAGCTGCAATATGGGCACACCAACCCAGTAAGTAGTTCTAGGCAGGGCGCCAACTGTGTTTACTGTAATTCAGAGAAGGTGTAAAAATCCAAGTGGGCTACACTGGGAACAAAAAAAAGCTATATAGTGAGATTGAACATAAGAAATGGTTAGAGTTATTTAGTGGGTAGAACAGACAAGTGATATATTCAGCAAAGGGATAGAGGCAAGATTGATTATAAAATCAATCTAAAATTATTAGAGAGTGCAGAGCTCCAAAATCCAAATACGGTCTAATCAAATGTTATATCTCCTTTTGGTAATTAAAATTTTTCTTTCTTTTAAATTTGTAACATAAATTCATATACATTCAAAATTCCAAAGGTACACAAGGTTACACAATAAAAAAAAAAAATGCCCTTTCAAACTTATTTATTGCTCTTCCATTTCTCTTATACAGAGTCAAGTTCCTATCTCATTTCAGAGAAAGTCTATATATAAACACATAAATATTTTATGTTTGCCTTCTTATTTATGTAACTGTAAATATATGTTTGAGATCAATCCATATTAATACATACAATTGACAGTTGTTTACATTTCTAACAGTGTTGGGGAGGATAATTTGTCATCTATCAAATTTGCAAATATGTGGTCAGCTGTTCTGGGAAATATTTTAAATATTTGCTTCCATCCCTATGGGGAGATAATGATATATCCACACCCCACTGATGTCAGCCTTGACCACATGACTTTCTTTGTGAATAGAAAGAAACTTCATAATACTTTTGCAACTTCATAATATTTTCATATGACTGCATTATATTTTGTTTGGCCAGTTCCATACTGATGAGCATTTAGTGTGGTCGTAATAGTTTATTATTACGTATAATACAGTAACAGATATCTATGTATATATACCATTTCATATAGTCCTGAGTATAGTTACAGAATAAATTTAAACAAGTAGAACCACTGAATTAAAGGCTATAGCTTACATCAAACAGATTATACTAAATTATTCCATAATAACAAATGATGTCAAACCCTTGGTAGCTTATAACATTAAAGATTTCTCTCTCACTCATGTTACATCTCTATTGCAGGCTACTTGGGCTTGGGCCAAAGGAGCAATCCCTCTCCAGGACATGCTAGGTTTTTGGTAGAAGCAAAAGAGGACATGACTATCCATGTGATGGCCCTTAAAGTTTCTGCTTGGAAATAATAATACATGTCGCTTCTATTCACAAAGAAAATCATGTGGTCAAGGCTTGAATCAATTGGGTGTAGATATATCCTTATCTCCCCATAGGGATGGAAGGAAATATTTAAAATATTTCCCAGCACAGTTGAGTACAATGAGTAGGCATATATAGAAATTTGATAGATGCCAAATTGGCCTCCCCCAAACTGCTAGAAATGTAAACAACTATCAAAAATATAAATTTCGCCCATTTCCTCACTGGTACATTATGACATCAGACTCCTTAATCTTGGTCATTTCAAAAGAGAATATATTTTAAAATGACCCTAATTTTAATTTATCTTGTCATGAGTGAAATTCAGGCTATATTCATGTTCATATTTAAGTATGCCTTGGCAGAGAAATATTTGAGAGTCTTCTTTCATTAAGTCTTTTAACTTCTGTTATCGGGATACCACAATTCCATTAATTCAGTCTATGATTATTAATTTTCTGTTGTTTTTAAGTCAGCTCATGTCTACAAAATCCAGATTTTTTTCACATACTGACAGTTGTTAAGCTCTGTTCCTTCTAGCTGACAAGCCATGTCTGCACCATTTTGTATTTTTAGCAAATTTCAAAAAACAAAACACAAATGCATATTTTTGTATCATTCTTCTGGATAGAATCCTTTTGTATTCAGTCCAATATTTCAACCTATGCTGATAAAAATTTACATGTTTTAAAATAAATTTTCTTATTAAAAGCTAATGTAAGTAGATATGTTGAAAATCCAGGCAAGGAAATAAAATAGCCTGTCTGTTACTCAAGGACGAATATTTATTTTGTCACCTTTCTTGTCAGTCAGACCACCTAGAATTGAGTCATCTGGGATCCTGATCAATATCCTTTCTAAGACTTTACTCATACCCTCAAAATAATTAGTAGTGTTAAGCAGGTTTCTGGCTTTTCCTCTAGCTTCTTTTCAGTTGGCAATTTTCAAGCAAATGTATAGCAATTAAAATCTAACACATCATTCACATAAACTTCTCTTTCCATAATGGGGTGTCTCTTTCCTTAGGGTTTTGGAGAGTGATTAAGAATTATAGGATGGGGCACAAAGTAGCAAAGATTGAGTTATTGGGGCTGGCAAAAAATTTTTTTCCAGAGGTAAAGGAAAAAATTTCAAACATTAATCAATTCTATAAAGCCAAGGTCTGCAAATAGAAAGGATCCGCTATGAATACAAATCCTAGAAGGTCCACAAATGAGAATCAAAGTTGGCAGTAGAGAACACTTGAGTTCAGATTCATGCAAAGGCAAGACCAAGCCAACTGTTGTTTATGGGGCAGGGAAAACTCAAAACGTGGTCAATTGCTTTGAATATTTAACTTGCTCTTACGGGCCAGGGAGGATGTCTGGGGCACAAAGTTTTTCTGTCCTGTTCTAAGGGTTCATTATGTCAGAGCCATCTGACAGCCTCCTGTGTCTCCTCTTCCTTAGATCTAATAGATATTTCATAAGGATGTTTGCATTTATATTTGCAAATAGAAAATTTTAAAGTATAGTGTAGAGTTCTTAAATAGGACATGAAAGACATTGCAAATTGCCCATTCATTCACATCTAACAATACTTTCTAACTTTGATAAAGTTCAATAAATTTCGGTAGAAGAAACTTCAAAAGTAATACCATTGTTTTAGTTTTCGTTGCTATAACAAAATACTATGAGTAGCTCAACAACATTTATTTTTTTTTCCAGAAGCTATGAAGTCAAGATCAAGTTGCCCCCAGATCTGGTGTCTCCTGAGATCAGTCTTCCTGGTTTTCTCACACGGGTGGGTGGGGAGAGAGAGAGGGAAAGAGAGAGAGAGAGAAGAAAGGAAAGAAGAAAAGAAAAGAAGAAAGAAAGATGAAAGAAAGAAAGAGAGAGAGAAAGAGAGAGAGAGAAAGAAAGAAAGAAAGAGAAAGAAAGAAAGAAAGAAAGAAAGAAAGAAAGAAAGAAAGAAAGAAAGAAAGAAAGAAAGAAAGAAAGAAGGAAGGAAGGAAGGAAGGAAGGAAGGAAGGAAGGAAGGAAGGAAGGAAGGAAGGAAGGAAGGAAGGAAGGAAGGAAGGAAGGAAGGAAGGAAGGAGATCTCCCATCTCTTCTGATATGGACATAATCCCATTGTGAGGGCTGCGCCTTCATGGCCTAAGTGCCTCCCAAAAGCTATCTCCAAATTCCATCACATTAGGGATTAGGGTTTCCATCATATAAATTTGGGGTAAGGGGAGAGGAAAGACATAAACATTCAGTCCATAGCAATCCTGGTGCTTGAATATCAATGTCAAATATTCAGAATCCAATCAGAATATTCAGAATCCAATACAATCAGAAGATTTTTGCGTAGAGAAATTCACGCAGTTAAGTCTAAAAACAGGAAGAGATACCATCAAAGGTTTGCTGATCCCTGAAACCTGATATCTTGATCTTCCCCTTTCAATTTCTTATTTGCAAATTCTGTGAATAAGTGATCAGGGTTAAATACAACCTAGACATGTAATTTGTTTTCTGTCATAACCTATGATGTTGAAAACAATTTTCTTTGTATTTATTTCCAAGATAGTTGTCCTGTAATTTTGACAAATACCTTATGCCTGTCCTTGTAAGGAAAAAGAGTACATGGCAGTTTTCCTAATGAGTCCCTCCTTATATCATTTTCCCACTTCAGAGGATTATAGCGACAGGTGATTGACAGAAGAGAAATTGAGTATATAAAATGTTTATTTCACAAAATATAACCACGAATGAGGTCCTGAACTGGGCTGTGAGTTTCCTTGAAGAAAAGGAAAACTGACAAAATTAAGAAATTGTCCTTGGGGGTTGGGGGAGAGATGCAGGGAGAGGGAGTAGTCAAAGATGATTAGGGTTTTAAGTAAGGTGAAAGAAATAAAGTAATAACAGTTGATTTGATTGAATGCAATGAAAACTTTAACAGATGAACAAAATGTTTTGATAAACATCATTGTCATAATATTGAAACTGTAAAACTTGAATAAATTGGATCTCAAATTGACCATGAAAATCTTATTGAAAATAGTTCAATAAGAAATGCTACTGTAACTTGTAATAGAAATGTCTTATATTTGCTATATGGCTGTGCTGGAGACTGGAAGAAATTATTCATTGCATTTTCTCTATATGCTTTTAAACAAAGAGCCATACCTTAACAAAACGACTGGCAAACTATGGTCTATCAGTCTCTCCCACCTTCTGCTTCCAAGTAGCCTGTGAGTGAAAACAATGATTTTTCCATTTTTAAATTGCCCTAAAATATCAAAAGAGCAATATTTTGTGACCCGTGATAATTATGTAAACTTTAAACCTTAGTATTTATTTATTTATTTATTTATTTATTTATTTATTTATTTATTTATTTTTTGAGACGGAGTCTTGCTATCACCCAGGCTGGAGTGCAGTGGCTGGATCTCAGCTCACCGCAAGCTCCGCCTCCCAGGTTCACACCATTCTCCTGCCTCAGCCTCCGGAGTAGCTAGGACTACAGGCGCCTGCCACGTCGCCCGGCTAGTTTTTTGTATTTTTTAGTAGAGACGGGGTTTCACCGTGTTAGCCAGAATGGTCTCAATCTCCTGACCTCGTGATCCACCCGTCTTGGCCTCCTAAAGTGCTGGGATTACAGGCTTGAGCCAAAACCTTAGTATTTATAATTAAAGTCTTACTAGAATACAGCCATGTGCATTTGTATGGATGCTACCTTTGGCCGCTTTCATGCCACAATGGTAGACTTTACTAGCTGCAAGAGAACATATGGCTACAATGGTCTACAATTTTGCATCAAATGCCTAAAATATTTATTATCTGACCCTTTACAGAAACATTTGCTGAACTCTGCCCTAATATAAGTAACAGATTTAAAGATAAGTTAGGAAACAATAACACTAGTTGAAAGCCTAACTAGAAAAATCTGTGGTTTAACTTAATCACATTTTCGTTCATCTATTCACTCTAAGTATTTATGGTGAGTCTATTGTCTGTCAATCACTATGTGAGGTGCTACAGATAGAAATACAAAACAAATGTAAACAGTAGTCTATTTCCTACTAGGGAAACACTCTCAAAATGAATTCTTTTCATTATTTCTAGCAAGAGAATATCAAGGAAATAGACTGCAGTTAGAATAGAGGGCTGCTTCTTAAGGCTTAATGTAACTTGCCAGAATTAGAGTTTGGGCAAACCAAAAGGGAGAATGTGTAGTGAGTTCAATTCATCCCAAATTCATAGATTGAATTTGTATTCATTTAACAACATGTAGCAACTTTGGCAAATCTAATGTATTACAAAAGAGCATATTATTAAGAATCTACCTTCCTAGTATTGAATTGGTTTTTATTTCTAACCCTTTAAACAATTCAGTGAAGTAGGTATCCCACATCATGAGAAAACTGAAATGGAATAAATTGCTAAGCTTTTCAAAATAGTGTACTTTTAATATATTTGGTACATTCTAACCCTGAATATAATCTCTCTCATTATTTTGGCATCAAATCATAAAATCTAACCTATAAATGTTTATAAATAATATCAATTTTGTTGGAAGATAGATAAGCATGTTACATTACATGGCACACAATTATTAACTTTTTAAATATTCCTTTTCAACAACTCTTTTCCCTAAAGATCTTCACAAAGTCTTCACTTTAAAAAATTACACATAAAACCACTGATGGTTTTTTGTTGTTGTTGTTGTTTTGTTTTTTTGAGACAGCAGAGTCTCAGTCACACAGGCTGGAGTGCAGTGGCACGATCTCAGCTCACTACAACCTCTGCCTCCCAGTTCAAGCAATTCTCCTGTCTCAGCCACCAGAGTACCTGGGACTATAGGCATGCACCACCACAGCTGGCTAATTTTTGTATTTTTAGTAGAGACAGGGTTTCGCCATGTTGGCCAGGCTGGTCTCAAACTCCTGACTCAGGTGATCAGCCCACCTCGGCCTCTCAAAGTGCTGGGATTACAGGCATGAGCTGTAATGCCCACGATGGGCTTTTTTTTTTTTATAAGTTACTTATAGAATGACTTATATAGTAATTATATATATGTGCATATATATGTTTCTTGTGTATAAATGCTACAATATATCTAGCTAGTTAGATTTCAGTCTTGTTATATTCTGGTCACACTGTTTTGAAAAATTTGGGAAAATTATTTTAGAGACTTAGTTTTCCTATATTTAAAATGGAGGCAATACTTATGCTGCTGAATGATCATAAGAATTAGAAATAAACAAGCAAATATCAATTTATTTTACCAATTCTGATAATTTCTTAATTTCTATTTTCTAGTTCAGCAAAACAAGGAGCTCTAAGACTATTTCAAAGGTAGAAAAAAAGTAATGAAAGGAATGACAAATGTCTACGCAATTAACTCTTATTTTTAAACAGGGCAGGAGTAAAGTGCAGATGTGTGAGTCCAAAGCCACCGCCTTTTAATGAAGGCAACAGTTTTTAGACTCTGTTTTATGGAAACTGGGTGTTCAAAAATGGTCATTTAAGTAGGTTCATAAATATTTTACATTTTTTATACATATATATAATATGTATACATGCATATAGTTACATTGGAATAAATATATACTACTCAAACTGTCATTTAAAGAGACAGTCTGTCCATATATATTTATTTCTGGTCCCTCACAAAACTTCTAAAAAATAAAAGTAAATATATTTTAAGGTTTAACTCATAAAAATAAATAGTATAAATCAAAACATATTAGGCAAAACTTTTTGGAATATGAAATGTGCAAGAACAAGTGATCATGGACTTATAAGACCCAAAGATGCTGAACACTTAAGCAGCAGTGGGAAAACCAAGAAGCAATCTAGCGATGCCTCAGAATTCCTGAAAGGTAAGAAATGAGTCTGGTTGCATAACCCCAAAGTGTAAACCCATCACTTTGGGAGGCTGAGGCAGGAGGATCACTTGAGGTTAGGGGTTTGGTACCAGCCTGGTCAACACAGTGAGATCTCATCTTTAGAAAAAATAACAATAATTATTAATTAAATAGTTGGGTGTGGTGGTGCACACTTGTAGCCCTAGCTACTAAGGAGTCTGAGGGGTGGATCACTTGAGCCCAGGAGTTCAAGGTTGTGGTGTGCTAAGAACACATCACTGCACTCCAGCCTGGGTGAAGAGCAAGACCCTATCTCTAGGGGGGAAAAAAGGTAAGAAATGGTAACAGCATAAATATCTAAGGAGAGGGCAAAGGGGGTGGCGAACAAAAAATTGGAATTTGATGAAAGTCTATTTGAGAAATTGTTGAAAATCCAGATCTCACTCAACATTTCAGCAGAAGACTCTTGGAGGCTTATTTTCTAGCAAGAATGGAATGGACAGTCCCTGGATGTTTCAAGAGAAAAAGTAGGAGAAAGAATGCTACACTCAAATAGGAGCAGCCGGTGAGTTCGTACTCAACTGACTACATTTCTCTCACCATTCAGTTTCTAGAAAGCTGGCAGCCAGACTTGTAACTTTAGGCAAAACTGCTCGTCCCTAGGCAAAACTACTCTTCATGCAAAAGTATCCTTCTTTTCAAAAGAAAAGATACCGTCATTTGAGGTTTCCCAGCCAAAGATTACAACCAGTTCATCCATCAGGGAATTGGTTGTAATCTTTCAACCAAAAAAATTCAACAAGCCTATAGCTTTTAAACAGTTTTTGGTGCCTACTTCACAGAACAGATGTAAAAAGGATTAGTAGACACCTCATGAAAGCCTGTAACATGAATGATAGAAACAAAACTCACAAATATACAAATAGAGAAAAAGCACTAGAAGGAAACAGACTATATAAGGAGACAAAAACCTCAAATATAGATGTATTGATAATCCCAGAAAAATTTAAAAAGGAAATTGCATTCATGACACAAAGATAGAATCATATACATATATGTGTGTGCTTAGAGAACAAGAAACCTGTTAAAAATGTAAAGTATGATATTTAAAAAAATCTCAGTGCAACAGTTGAAAGACAAGATAAAAAAAATAGGGTGGGGCCAAGATGGCTAACTGGAAGCAGTGGCGATCAGAGGGTCCCATCAAAAGAAACCTTAAAAAGCATGTAAATCCTTCACCAGCAACCAAGGTGTGCAGGTTCTCTCATCAAAATTGACTAGAAGGCTGGTGTGACCTGTGAAGAAAAAGAAGAGCAGTGTGGTGTGACAGCCCACCTGAAAGCCACACAGGGAAGGGGAACCCCCTCCCCCCAGTCAAGGGAGGCGCTGAGTGAGTGCATTACCCAGCCGAGGAAACTGCTTTTTCCACGGAATTGTCTAACCCATGAACCAGAAGATCCCATCTGTGAACCCACACCACCGGGCCTAGCATCCCAACCCCAGAATGCACAGATTCTCACAGCCTCTCAGCTAGGATCTGCTTAAGCCTACCAAGCTCCTGGGGAGGGGGATGACCAGCACCAGCTGCAACTGCCTGCTGTCTAAGCCATTTGTGCTCCTTGGGGGAGGGGCAGCAGCCATCGCCGGGACTCACAACTGTCTAACATGTTAAGCTCCTTGGGTAGGTAAAGGGCAGCACCCATTTCTATAGGTCCAGAATGCAATTATCCCCTGGTAGAGCTAGGGAGGCTGGACAACTTGGTCACAAGACTTATCCCCATAGCCAAACACACTGGCTGTGGCAGTCTGCGGCCAGAGGGCCTCTTTTAGGCCCAACCCTGACCCATCTTTCCTCACCGGGCAGGGCCTCCCTGAAGGATCTCCAGTAACTCCAGCCAGAAGCTCAAGGACAGAACCCAGATCTCTCTGGGCCTGAGCCCCTAGGGGGAGTGGTGGGAGTGGTGGCTGCAGTCTCTGCAGACCAGCAGACTTAGCCTCTGATCTTGGTAGTTCTGAGGAATCCAGGCAGCCCAGATGAGTGGGTTTCCCCTCAATGAAACACACTGTTCACCAAGGGACAAGTGCTTTGTTAACTGGGTCCTGCCCCCCATGCCACCCAACTGGGTGAGACCCTCCAACAAGGATTGTCAGACACCCTATACAGGAGCGATCCTACTGGCATCAGTTTCGTGCCCCTTGAGGTCAGAGGTCCCAGAAGAAGGAGCAGGCACCCATCTTTGCTGCTCTCCAGTCTCCTTGAGTGACATATCCAGGCATGGAGTGAATCATGAATAGGCCCTGAAGTGAACCCCCAGCAAGCTGTGGTAGCCCTACAGAAGAGGGACCTGACTATCGAAAGAAAAACAAACAAGCAGAAAGTGACATCAGCAAAACAACAAAAAGGCTCCCACAAAAACCCCATTTAAGGGTAAGCAGCCTCAAAGACCAAAACTAGACAAACTCACAAAGATGAGAAAGAAAAACAAAAAAATGCTGAAAACCCAAAAGACCAGAGTGCTTCTTCTCCTCCACATGATTGCAACATCTCTCCATCAAGGACACAGAACGGTGTGGAGGATCAGATGCATGAATTGACAGAAGTAGGCTTCAGAAGATGGGCAATAAAAAAGTTCGATCAGCTAAAGAAGCATGTTGTAACCCAGTGCAAACAAGCTAAGAACACTGATAAAAGTTTAGAGGAACTGCTAACTAGAATAACCATTGTAAAGAGGACCATAAACGAATTGACGGAGCTGAAAAATGCAGCACAAGAACTTCATGAAGCATAAACAAGTATCAACAGCTGAGTTGACCAAGCAGAAGAAAGCATATCAGAATTTGAAGACCATTTTACTGAAATAAGACATGCAGACAAGAATTGAGAAGAAAGAATGAAAAGGAATGAACAAAGCCTCCAAGAAATAATGGGACTTTATAAAAAGACTAACCCTACGATTGACTGGAGCACCAGAAGTAGATGGGGAGAATGGAAACAAGCTGCAAAACACACTTCAGGATATTATCCAGGAGAACTTCCCCAAATTAGCAAGACAGGCAAACATGCAGATTCAGGAAATACAGAGAACACTGTTAAGATACTCCATGAGAAGATCAACTCCAAGACACATAATCATCAGATTCTCCAAGGTTGAAAGGAAGGAAAAACTGTTAAGGGCAGCCAGAAAGAAATGCCAGATCACCTATGAAGGAGAGCCCATCAGACTAACAGCAGACCTCTCAGTCGAAACTCTATAAGTCAGAAGAGATTAAGGGCCAATATTCAATATTCTTAAAGAAAAGAATTTCCAACCCAGAATTTCATATCCAGCCAAACTTAGCTTCATAGTGAAGGAGAAATAAAATCCTTCCCAGACAAGCAAATGCTGAGGGATTTTATTATCACTAGGCCTGCCTCACAAGAGCTCCTGAAAGAAGAACTAAATATAGAAAAGAATAACTGGTACCAGCCACTGCAAAAACACACCAAAGTATAAAGACCAATGACACTTTGAAGAAACTGCATCAACTAGTGTGCAAAATAACCAAATAGCAGCATGATGCCAGGATCAAATTCACACATAACAATACTAACCTTGAATGTAAATGGGCTAAATGCCCCAGTGAAAAGACACATATTGGCAAATTGGAAGAGGAATCAAGACCCATCAGTGTGCTGTATTAAGGAGACCCATCTTACATGAAAAGACACACACAGGCTCAAAATAAAGTAATAGAGGAAAATTTACCAAGCAAATGGACAGCAAAAAGAAAAAAAAAAAAAAAAAAAAAAAAAAGCAGGGGTTGCTGTCCTAATGTCTGACCAAACAGACTTTAAACCAACAAAGATCAAAAAAAAAAAAAAACAAAGAAGGGCATTACATAATGGTAAAGGGAACAATTCAACAAAGAACTAACTATTCTAAATATATATACACCCAATAAAGGAGCACCCAGATTTATAAAACAAGTTCTTAAAGACCTACAAAGAGACTTAGATTCCCACACAGTAATTGTGGGAGACTTTAACACTGACTGTCAGTATTAGACATAGCAACAAGACAGGAAATTAACAAGGATATTCAGGACTTGAACTCAGCCCTGGATCAACTGGACCTAGTATATGTCTACAGAAATCCCAAATAAACAGAATATGCATTCTTCTCAGTGCCACGTAGTACTTATTCTAAAATCGACCACATAATTGGTAGTAAAATATTCCTCAGCAAACACAAAAGAATGGAAATCATAACAGTCTCTGAGGCCACAGTGCAAGCAAATTGGAAACCAGGATTAAGAAACTCACTCAAAACCATGCAATTTCATGGAAATCAAACAATCTGCTCCTGAATGACTGCTGGGTAAATAATGAAATTAAGGCAGAAATCAAGAACTTCTTTGAAATCAACGAGAACAAAGAGACAATGTACCTGAATCTCAGGGACACAGCTAAAGCAGCGTTAAAAGGGAAATTTATAGCACTCAATGCCCACATCAGAAAGCTGTAAAGATCTCAAATTGACACCCAACATCACAATTAAAACAGCTAGAGAGGCAGGAGCAAACTAATCGAAAACTAGCAGAAGACACGAAATAACTAAGATCAGAGAAGAATAGAAGGAGATAGAGACACACACAAAAAAATTTCCTCTAAAAAAATCAACAAATCCAGGAACTGTTTTTTTTGGAAAAAAAAAAAAAGTCAACAAAATAGATAGACCACAAGCCAGACTAATAAAGAAGAAAAGACGGAAGAATCAAATAGACAAAATAAAAAATGATAAAGGGGATACCACCACCAACCCCACAGAAATACAAACCACCATCAAAGAGTAGTGTAAACACCTCTATACAAATAAACTGGAAAACCTAGAAGAAATAGATGAATTCCTGGATGTATACATTCTACCAAGACTAAACCAGGAAGAAGTTAAGTCCCTGACTAGACCAATAAGAAGCTCTGAAATCGAGGCAATAATTAATAGACTACCAACCAAAAAAACCCTAGGACTAGACAGATTCACAGCTGAATTCTGCCAGAAATATAAAGAGGAGCTGGTACCATTCCTTCTGAAACTATTCCAAACAACTGAAAAAGAGGGACTCCTCCCAAACTCATTTTATGAAGCCAGCATCCTGATACCAAAACCAGGAAGAGACACAACAAAAAAAGGAAACTTCAGGTCAATATCCCTGATGAACACTGATGCGAAAATCATCAATAAAATACTGGCAAACCAAATCCAGCAGCAATAAAAAAGCTTATCCACCATGATCAAGTTGGCTTCATCCCTGGGATGCAAGACTGGCTCAACATACTTAAATCAATAAAAGTAATCCATCACAAAAGCAGAACCAAAAGCAAATACCGTATAATTATTTCAACAGATGCAGAAAAGACCTTTCATAAAATTCAACATCCCTTCATGTTAAAAACTCTCAATAAACTAGGTATTGATGGAACATACCTCAAAATAATAAGAGCTATTTATGACAAACCCACAGCCAATATCATATTGAATGGGAATCTGAAAGCATTCTCTTTGAAAGCTGGTACAAGAAAAGGATGCCCTCTCTCATCACTCTTAATCAACATAGTATTTGAAGTTCTGGCTAGGGAAATCAGGCAAGAGAAAGAAATATAAGGTATTCAAATAGGAAAAGAGGAAGTAAAGTTGTCTCTGTTTGCAGATGAGATGAATTGATATTTAGAAAATCCCATCATCTCAGCCCAAAAACTTCTTGAACTAACAAGCAACTTCAGCAAAGTCTCAGGATACAAAATCAATGTGCAAAAATCACAAGCACTCCTTTACACCAACAATAGGCAAGCAGAGAGCCAAATCATGAGTGAACTCCCATTCACAATCACTACAAAGAGAATAAAATACCTAGGGATACAGCTAACAAGGGATGCAAAGGACCTCTTCAAGGAGAACTACAAACCACTAATTAAGGAAATAAGAGAGGACACAAACAAACAAACAAACAAAAAATTCCATCCTCATGGATAGGAAGAATCAACATCATGAAAATGACCATATTGCCCAAAATACTCCATAGATTCAATGCTATTCCCATCAAATTACCATTGACATTCTTCACAGAATTTTGAAAAACCTACTATAAATTTCATATGGAACCAAAGAAGACCCTGTATAGCCAAGACAATCCTAAGCAAAAAGAACAAAACTGGAGGCATCATGGTACCTGACTTCAAACTATACTACAAGGCTACAGTAAGCAAAACAGCATGGTACTGGCACCAAAACAGATATATTGACCAATGGAGCAGAACAGAGACCTCAGAAATAACACTACACATCTACAGCCATCTGATCTCTGACAAATCTGGCAAAAACAAGCAATGGGGAAAGCATCTCCGATTCAGTAAATCGTGCTAGCAAAACTGGCTAGCCATTTGCAGAAAATTGAAACTGGACCCCTTCCTTACACCTTATACAAAACTTTAACTCAAAATGGATTAAAGACTTAAATGTAATATGCAAAACCATAAAAACCCTTGAAGAAAACCTAGACAAAATCATTCAGGACATAGGCATGAGCAAAGACTTAATGACAAAAATGCCAAAAGCAATTGTAACAAAAGCTAAAATTTACAAATGGAATGTAATTAAACTAAAGAGCTTCTGCACAGCAAAAGAAACTATCATCAGAGTGAAGAGGCAACCTAGAGAATGGGAGAAAATTTTTGCAAGCTACCCATCTGACAAAGGTCTAATATACAGAATTAACAAGAAATTTAAACATATTTACAAGAAAAAGAGAAACAACCCCATCAAAAAGTAGTCAAAGGATATGAAAAGACACATCTCAGAAAAAAATATATTTATGTGGCCAATAAGCATATATAAAAAAGCTCAACATCACTGATCATTAGAGAAATGCAAGTCAAAACCACAATGAGATGCCATCTCACACCAGTCAGAATGGGAATTATTAAAAAGTCCAGAAACAATAGGTGCTGGCAAGGATGTGGAGAAATAGGAACACTTTTACAATGTTGGTGGGAATGTAGTTCAACCATTGTGGAAGATAGTATGGTGATTCCTCAAGGATCTAGAACCAGAAATACCATTTGACCCAGCAATCCCCTTACTGGGTATATACCCAAAGGAATATAAATCGTTCTACCATAAAGACACATGCACATGTATGTTTACTGCAGCACTATTTATAATAGCAAAGACATGGAACCAACCCAAATGACCATCAACCATAGACTGGATAAAGAATATGTGATACATATACACCATGGAATACTATACAGCCATGAAAAGGAAGGAGATCACATCCTTTGCAGGGAAATAGGTGAAGCTGGAACCATCATCCTCAGCAAACGAACACAGGAACAGAAAACCAAACATTACATATTCTCACCCATAAGTGGGAGTTTAACATTGAGAACACATGGACACAGAGAGGGGAACAATACACACCAGGGTCTGTTAGGGGTCAGGGGGTGAGGGGAGGGAACTTAGAGGATGGGTCAATAAGTGCAGCAAACCACCATGGCACATGTATATCTGTGTAACAAATCTGCACGCTCTGCTCATGTATCCCTTTTTTTTTTAGATGAATTTTTTTTTAAAAAAAGATGAAAAAATAGCCCAGAAAGAAGAGCAAAGTTTTTCCTGAAACACGAGGGTTTCAGTCAAGGTCCTGCTGCTCACAACACAGAAAGTCAATCACTGACACCAAAAGTATTGCCAAGGAAGAAGGATTTAATTGGGTGCTGCAGCTGAGGAGATGGGAGCTCAATCTCAAATCCATCTGCCTGACCACTAAAACTTGGGGTTTATATAGCAGGGAAAAATAATATAATACGTGCGAGAAAACAGGGACTAGGGAGGGGCAAAGAAGCAATCAGGATGAATGTGGGGTCCAAAGTCTCATTGTCTGGCTGTGGTGATCTCATGAGTTTCGGTTCTTTGATACTTTTATTCTCCAGATGTCGGAGGGTCCTTTGCTGAGGAAGGAATTCACATAAAACAAACGTAAGCTTCAAGCTTTAAGACGAGAAAGGTCAATTTCTATGTTTATCCAAAAGAACAGTCTATGGGACTATTGGATCAGTTTCAATGTGACAAAAAGATTAATTATATGAGATTTATTCGAAAAGCAGTGAATCAGCCCAAAAGGCATAACTTACAAATGCTAAAGAAAACAGAGCACAGTAAATCATTAAATAATCAAGAAGATTTCTCTGAACTAAAAGACAAGAATTCCAAAGTCGAAAGATTCTATTAATATCCCATTAAGTGGAATAAGAGTTTACCCCAGAGAACGTCAGAGTGTAAATTCAGACCCACGGATGAAATAGAAAGATTCTAACACTTTCAGAAAGATAAAATAGGTCACATTTAAGGAATGAGAAAGCAGATTGGCTTTGGACCACTTAAGAGCAGAGTTAGCAACTAAAATACAATGAAGACATTACTTTTTAATTGAGGTTAAAAAGATTTGCCTCTTGTGTTTTTTTTTTTTTTTTTTTCCTACTCTAACTGACAGATTAATGGTTAGGAGAGATTGAAGACACTTTCATACATTCAAGTGTTTCACAAATTTTGCTGCCAAGCATCCTTCATGGAAAACTTCTAAAGGATTGCTCTATGAAAATGAGAAAATAACCAAGAAAAAGGGAGATACGGGATCCAGAAGATGAGATTTCTTTGCCTTTTTATTAAGGCAAATATAAAGGCAAAGAAAAGCTCCAGGATGAAGATGATAGGAGGTACCAGGAATGCAACAGTTCATTGGACAGAAAGATCAAGAATGGGGAAGCTTTGAAGGTTCTAAGAAGATATTCTATAAGAAAATTAGAATGATAGAATAACTTATGTAACCGGGAGACTTTGGGCATCTTTCATCGGTTAGTACATAGAAAATAAAGCTAACAACAAATAAGATGATTATTAACTACAGAGGAAAAACATGCTTTAAAAAGGCAAAGTAGAGCCCGGCGCGGTGGCTCACGCCTGTAATCCCAGCACTTTGGGAGGCCAAGGCGGGCTGATCATGAGGTCAGGAGATGGAGACCATTCTGGCTAACACGGTGAAACCCTGTCTCTCCTAAACATACAAAAAACTAGCCGGGCGAGGTGGCGGCGCCTGTAGTCCCAGCTACTCGGGAGGCTGAGGCAGGAGAATGGCGTGAACCCGGGAGGCGGAGCTTGCAGTGAGCCGAGATCGCGCCACTGCACTCCAGCCTGGGCGACAGAGCGAGACTCCTGAATCAAAAAAAAAAAAAAAAAAAAAAAAAAAAAAGGGGAAAGTAGTCACAGTTTATACATAGCTTACCTGTGAACAGTGCTTGCCTGAATATAATAATTTGTCCTGAATACTTCTAATCAAAATTATCTAATAATTATAGAGGGAAGATAGAGAATTGAGAAGTATGTATGTTTTCTCTCTGGAACATAGTAAAAGAGCTCAATGCTTTTCTTCCATTGTAGAAAGTGGAAAAGATTAAGAAACAAAAATATCATATTCTTCTTGTTATCGACAATTGTTATTATTATTTTTACTTATACCAGCGGAGGAAAAATACCAGAAGTAACAGCTAAAATAGTTGAAGGTTGCCTCTGAGAAAATGGAAATAGAACGAAGGGTAGGGGCAATTGCTGTTTTTCTTAATAAGACTTGTAGAACTACTTGACCCTTTTAAATATGTGCAAATGTAATTTTGACTATCATAAAAATAAAATTTAAAGAAAATTTATGATTACACTAAAATGTGTTATTTTTTCACAATTAGAAGTTGATTCATTGACTTGCATAGCCAGGATAATGTTTATAGAAATATTATAGTTTCCATTAAAATATGTATTCATATTACACCACTTATTATAGCTGGGCCATTAAAAGATTGTAACTTGGTACTGTTCTTATCATTATTATTAAACTCAGGATTACATGTGTCCTTTCACCTAAAATTTTGTGATTACCCATCAACTATTTCAGTATGTGAAACAAGTTTTTTTTTTTCCTCAAAAGCTAATATAACATTGAGAAAAAATAGAAATGCAGGAAGAAATATAAGGATGTCACTATCATCCATAGTCTTCAATTATGAATATTTTTGTTTACTTAAATAACTATGTTGCTGAAATTACAAAATTAAAGAATTATAGAACCAATAGTGAAAAATTTGTTATCATGATGACGTAGGTCCTGGCAAGACCTAGTTGCTTTCTTGTCATGTATTAGACCTCAAATGTAACGTAGGTAAAAATTTCTGGCTGGGATCAAATGTAGCATACCTATGTAGACTGCTCAAGAGAAAAATAGGGGCACTTACCCCGTGGTCTATGTGGTGATACTTAAGGAATTATTTGTGTATGGCTGTGTGTGTGTGTGTGCGCTTAATTCTTAGAGAAATAAAAAGGACCAAAATGGCTTGGAAATTCTTTAAGTATATTGACTACATGATAATAAGCTCGGCCTCTTTTAAAAGGATGTTATTTACTATTGGTCTCCTAAATTAACTGATCTTTTATAAGTGTTTCATTTATTGTTTCCATTTTATGGTAAAACAATGGAAGCAGTAAGTCATATTCTTAATTAGAAAAAAAAGATTAGTAAAATTTAATGAGTTGCAACACTTAGGGAAAACCAAAAAGATACATACTAGAGAGGATGAAGAGAGCAGTAAGGAGAACAGACCAGGCTTTTGTTTTACCTTTTCTACGTCGTTAACTTGTACAACATTATCTAATCGTTTTATAATTTTTTCTGTATTCTAAAATACCAACAAGGAATATCAGCAAGAATCTGAAATAGCAGATTCTCTCTCCTACAAACCAGGTGTCGAAAAGTTCAGTGAAGTGTTTTGAAATAATAAAGCAAGTAAGAAAAAAATAAAAGAAATGGATAATGAGGCCAAAAGAAAATATATTTCCAAATGAACTTTCAAATCAAGAAAGGACAATATGAGCTAGATATTGAAATAAAGAGTGATGGAAGTCATTTAGAAAACTTGTACGTAAAGATTTTTTATACTTTATAGAAGTGAACAAAGTGCCAGTGAATCTCAAGTTCAATAAGTATTACCTGAAGTCAAATTATCTGTGAAGTAGGAAAATATGATTCCAAAGTCACTTATGGCTCATTTCTCTGTACTATCAATAAGCATGGTTGACTTCTTCTCTATTGCATGCAACATCAGCACGCCTTCAGGTCACTTACAAAGTTACAGGTGGCCCAAACTTATCCTAGCAGCTCTTTGGAATGAGAGTCCTGTGAGAGAAAGCACTTTAAAAAATGTAATCCAATCCTTAGTCTATCTATGCCAGCTAAACCATAAATAGCATTAAAATAATTATATTGATTATATAAAGAGTAAAGCATCCAATTTTACAATTTTAAATAAAGTAAAATATTCCTAAAACATAGGTGGCAAATACCAATATTAATTTACTTTTAGGGTTTCCAACAATAAGACACTGTGACTAAGGTGAATGCAAGAGAAAATGCTGTAATAAAACATAACCAGCATTAACTATCTTAAATTTATAATTAATTTTTTATGTTCAACAGATAGATATTTATATAGATGTATACATAGATGTATATACACACACACGGTTGAATGAGTCAAACATTTCCATTAAAATTGTGAAATAGAGTCCGGGCGCGGTGGCTCAAGCCTGTAATCCCAGCACTTTGGGAGGCCGAGACGGGCGGATCACGAGGTCAGGAGATCGAGACCATCCTGGCTAACACGGTGAAACCCCGTCTCTACTAAAAATACAAAAACTAGCCGGGCGAAGTGGCGGGCGCCTGTAGTCCCAGCTACTCGGGAGGCTGAGGCAGGAGAATGGCGTAAACTCGGGAGGCGGAGCTTGCAGTGAGCTGAGATCTGGCCACTGCACTCCAGTCCGGGCGACAGAGCGAGACTCCGCCTCAAAAAAAAAAAAAAAAAAAAAAAAAAAATTGTGAAATAGAAATCCATCACTTCTCTCCCTAACAACTGCGTTTCCCACACCTCAGAGTTCACTTTCAACATTTGTAGATGTCTCTTTACCTACATATTATCAAATAACGTTGTAATATTGATGCTTTAAAAAAAGTTAAATGTCAATTTGTTGATTTTCCACAAGGGGGAATGTGAATTTAGCATTATTTTCACCGTCTAACCCTCTCTACTGCACAAATTTCTGCATGCTTCAAAGAGAGTTTTAACTTTACTTAGAGCAATATTCAAGGTTTACATTATTATTATATTTTTTCAAATTCTGCCTGGGCTACATTTTACACTAGAATTATTTTTCTTTTCTTGAGAAACTCTCTGTATACTTTGTTGGTAATAACGGTACTATTTTTTGTTGGTTTAGTTTTCTGTGTCCTAACTCTTCCTGAGTTGTTGGAAATTCATAAAAATTGTATCAAGTTCCTGAATGCAACTCTTCAGAGGCCTCTGATCTGCTCCAACTAGCTTGGTTGTGATCCATGCCTTGGAAATTCCATGATCCAGAAATTTACCTTCAACTTCAACCTGGAGCAATCTCTTTCTCTCTTTTCTGAGTTGGAGCTTCCATTTCCTGCATCCTATGTTTTTCTCTTTCTTGATTTACTCTCTCATTAGGGGTGAAACAACTTTTCCAATAGCTTTGTAAGAAAGACAGCATGGGCAATAAATTACAGTCATGTACCGCATAGCAACATTTTGATTAACAATGAACCACATATAGACAGTAGCCTCGTAAAATTATAATGGAGCTGGAAAGCAGCATCCTAGCCCAATGCATTACTCATGGTTTGTGCTGATGTTGGTGTAAACAAACCAGTTTACACCAACTCGCTGCCAGCTGTTTACAAATATAGCACATACAATCACCTATAGTTCATAATACTTAGCAATTATAATAAATGACAATGTTACTGGTTTATGTATTTACTACACTATACTTGCTTATTATTATTCTAGAGTGTACTTCTTTTACTTACATGAAAAATAGTTAACTGTAATAAACCCTCAGGCAGGTTCTTGGGTAGCTATTCCAGAAGAAGATGCTATTATCACAGGAGATGACAGCTCCATGCATGCTTTTGCCCCTGATGACCTTCCAATGGAAAAAAACATGTGGAGGTAGAAGACAGTGATTACTGATGATCCTGACCCATAGTAGGCCTAGGCTGATATGTGTGTTAATGTCTTGGTTTTTAACAAAAGTGTTTAAAAAGTAAATAATAATAATAAAATGCTTCACAAATAGAAACTTATAAAATAAGTATATTAAAGTATTTTCATACAACTATACAATGTGCTTGTATTTTCATACAACTATACAATGTGCTTGTGTTTCAAGCTAAGTGCTATTACAAAAGAGTCAAAAAGTTTAAAAAGTTAAAAGTTTATAAAGTAAAATGTTACAATAAATTTATTTTAATTTATTTTTAAAGAAAATGTTTTTATGCAATCAGTGTAGCCTACGTGTAGAGTGTTAATAAAGTCTATAGTAGTGTACAGTGATGTCCTAGGCCTTCTCATTCACTCACCACCCACTCTCTGACTCACCCAGAACAACAGCTGGTCCTATAAGCTCCATTCATGGTAAGTGTTCTATACAGGTGTGCTATATATAGTATTTTATATTGTATTTTCTTTATTTAGATATGCAAATACTAATCATGATGTTACAATTACCTACAGTATTCAGTACAGTAACATGCTGTACAGGTTTGTAGCCTAGAAGCAATAGGCCATTCCACCTAGCCTTGGTGTGTAGCAGGCAGCCTCATCTAGGTTTGTGTAAGTACACTCTGCGGTGTTCATACAACAACAAAATTGCCTAAAGATGCATTTCTCAAAACATGTCCCTGTCATTAAATGATGTATGACTATACTTGAAAGATTTCAGGTTTGAAAATATCTTTAGTCTACCCTCACACTTGACTGATATAGCTTTGCTGGATTTAGTAATTATTGATTCAAAATTATTTTATTCTCCACATCTTGAAGGCATTCTGCATTGTCCTCTAGCTTTAATGTAACTTCCATAGATCATGAGCCTTTCTAATTATTGATTATCTTTATATTCTTTCTGGAGGCTTTTAGAATCCTTTTCCTTTGCCCTCAAGTCCTTAAATTGAATAATCATGTAGTGTTTTTCACTAAATAACTGTTAGGCCCAGTTTCAGGGAAGTGTAAGAATATTTCCCTTTTACTTTAACATTCTTCACCTTATAGGCATCAAAATAGTTTTGCTAAAGGAACTGGTGGGTTAAAACACAAAATAATTCAGACTCCACTGGTAAGATGGTGAATTTAGTGCCAAAAGCTTTTAGAGAAGAGCACTTATTAAAAATCAGTGGCCTTGGTTCTTGCATTTACTCCCAGGGAATCTAAACCAGAGGTTCTCAAAAGGGCCTCTAGAAAGCTGGGGGAAAGGGAGAGCCCTATTGTCTTTAGTTTTCACAGTGACAGAGTAAAGTTACTGAAAATTAATATGGGGCCAAATATCTGACAATGAACAAGAATAGTCTGGTCCACACCCTCCTGTCTACATTATTTCCTTTACCTTAAGGCTGCTAGGAAAATTATCTCTTAAGGAGTAAGTTTAGCTTTAAGGCACAAAACCCACACTTTGTGAAAGGAAAAAAGTCCACAGTAATTTGCTTTAATGAGATTCATTCACTTCTACAATCATGATTCAAACAATGGAGAAAAATCACTTGAACTTTAAAGTGAAAGCTAGGAATATAGGTTGACTCTAAACATCTAGTAATATATGGTATAACCTTGGGCTAGTTATTTACCCTGTCAAGCAACACAAATGAAGACAATGCTGATGTCACTGTAAGAATATCTGAATACCAGAACAATGGTGAAGTACACTTGAAAATGTAATCTTATATTTCAGTGTGTAATTTTATACTTAAATAACCATGTGCTGCCCAGCTGCACCAATACTCAGCAGTCGCTAAGGTTGGAAAACAAGGAATAAGCCGAGTTATAGTATCAAACATCGTGGGCTTTCCCACCTTGTAACGATGCTTCTGATTTATAAGCATGAGATTCATGCCTCTGGAGCCTGTCAATAAATTAAGAATAAATGATGTATTTGCCTGATGTGTCCTACGAAGTCCTCATTTTAGCTCCTCTCTCACAGCCTGAGGGAAGAAGAGGCTTTTAGACTTTTCCATAACAATGGTCTTTTTCAGAGAGTTAATGAACTACAGATATAGTTTGCAATAAAAACAAGACCAGTTGTTTTCAAAACAATTCTGTCCTCAATGAACAGGATGCTAGCTCCCCTGCTGCAATTTCAAGGCATCTATTTTAGCAAAGCATGCCAGGACTACCAAATTTCAGGCACCAAATCCTCAAATTGAACAGATGTGTATATCTGACAGAGATTTACACAAAAGATCACCTACCTGTAAGTCGGCGTCTTGCGTTCTTGTCCCAAATCTATCTTCATTAGTTTTGTTCTCTGGAGAAAGTAATTTGTTGGGTCTTAGTTTTCAAAAATGTATAATAAAAGTCAAAAAAGCGTTCAGTGTGTGGCATAATAATAACAACTGATGGTTAATACACAGATCAAACTCTAAGTATCTACAGGCACTAGGCTAAATGGTCCTCTTGTTATATTATTTTATTTAGTTCTCTCAACAATGGCAGAAGGTGAAAATTAGTTTTCCACATAGTAAATGGCTGAGTAACTTCAGAGCTGGTGTTCTTAATCACTAATCTAACCATTCCAGAATGTTACTATTTGTTCTGAGTGGGATAAATTTAATCTAATACATGAATATAAATTAAGAGTAAAAAGAATTCTACAGGCTGGGCGCGGTGGCTCAAGCCTGTAATCCCAGCACTTTGGGAGGCCGAGACGGGTGGATCACGAGGTCAGGAGATCGAGACCAACCTAGCTAACACGGCGAAACCCCGTCTCTATTAAAAAATACAAAAAACTAGCCGGGCGAGTTGGCGGGCGCCTGTAGTCCCAGCTACTTGGGAGGCTGAGGCAGGAGAATGGCATAAACCCGGGAGGCGGAGCTTGCAGTGAGCTGAGATCCGGCCACTGCACTCCAGCCTGGGCGACAGAGCAAGACTCTGTCTCAAAACAAAAAAAAAAAAACAAACAAACAAAAAAAGAATTCTACAAATATAAGTTGTTATTTGAGGTACTAAGGCAGTGACCTGATAAACAGAATCTGCTGATCCAACAAGATTAATGCATTTAATGTATCTAAGGGGGTTGCCAGGTAAAATCAAATCGTATTTGTTAGCTATTTAATAGTAAAGACCTGAGACAGGAACAAATGAAGAGCACAGCTAGAGGACTGCCAATGAGTGAACAGAGGAGCCTTTCCTTCAGCTCTAGGATCAGTTCTTTCTGAGACTTAGAAAACCATGTGATTTGCCTTTTTTCTTTGGGCACCTATAGGCATTTTATTTCATTTGTAATCCTAATTACTATTAATGTCCTCACCACACCAGTAAACAAAGGCTTTCTGGCCGTTCCCTAGGAAAGTGCTCTTGACAAGAAGGCCAAGGATGGGGAAGGTAGACCCAGGAGAGCATGATGGCAATGTACAACCAGTCACCACCCACGAAACACTGCTGATGACTATCAATTCCTACACCAGGGTATTTTTCTTTGAGTTTCAGCTTAACTACAAATTAAAATATGCACATTTATGACTATAGACTAAATGTTTGTAGATGATTTCTTGTACTGAGACTTTGCTGAGCCTCCAGTTTTTGTAAAATGAACATATAATTGAAGGACCAAAGTCCACATAATCCTCTAGGATTTTAGAGCCTGTCTTCTCCACGTTTTTAAATTCATGACTGAGCAACTATTATTTGCCATCAGATGTAAAAGACTCCCTAATCTTTCTTCCCTGAGAGCCTAATAAGTCACCTAAACTCCATCTCCCATCACACTCTGTTGGCCAAGTCCTTCCTAAGCCCCGTCAGACACTGCCACAGGACAAACTCCATTCTGCAATTCATCAGCTGAAGCTCTGTATGTTGTAGCATGGGTCCTGGGCCTCATGTCAACATCTCACAGCAGTAATTCTTAATTATTTTTTGAGTCATGGACTCATAGAAACTCTAAACCCTATTCCATAGAAAAATGCACACCTGTATATGTATTCACAATAAAATCTTCCATTTCAGGGAATCTGAGGACTTGCTGAAGCTAACGTGTGGATCTAAATTTAAAAAATGAAACACAAAAACATGTCTTAGAAGCTTTTCCATCTCTACTGTCCTAGTGCTCAGCTTAGAGCCAAGAGCCCATTATGGGCATAAATATTTCCTGGAAAATAATTAAGTATCTCTCACATTCCCTACTTCTCCAATATACACAGTTGATTTTCATTATTCACAGTATTTACATTCCATAAAGTTGTTAAAATATTGAACCATTGCTTCTAGGGAAAATTTAGGGTTAGGTTCCTGGGAGCCTCTGGTTACAACAATTCTATTTATCAATCAATACAAAACCTTGTTTTATATGTGTATTTACTTAGAGATGCCTCATTTAATATATATTGATGACTCATTAACATTGAATTCACAGCCAACAGCCCTATAATTCATGCCTGAATGAAGCTTATCTAGCATATGCATTTTCTTCCTAAGATACGTTCATCTTCAAATATTTTGGAACTAGACAGCACATCAGCCCTAAGCCTAGGGGTGATTTTAAACAGTGAAATCAACAACAAAAAGCATAAAAATGTGAGAAATGTTGCACAAAACAGACCATGGAAAAGGTACTTGTTTACAGTATGAAACAAGTAGGCAGAGTATTGTCTTGTTCAACCTCAACTGGCAACATGTGTAGGACACCTCAGATGTTTTGCTGTACATGTCCACGATGACTATGAAAGCACAAATATTGATTTCTGCATCACTATAGACTGAATGTTTATGCCCCTCCCCTAAATTCATATGTTAAAATCCTAACCCCAACTGTGATGGTATTAGGAGGTGGGGCCTTTGGGAAGTTATGAGGATGGAACCCTCATGAATGGGATTAGGGACCTTTTAAGAGAAATCCTAGAGAGCTCCCTTACCCCCTTCCACAATGGGAGGTCACAATAGAAGACAGTTGCCTATTGAGAAATAAAAATAAAATCCTAAGCCCCTCCAATCAACTGAATGGACACCCTCTTTGCCAAGGGAACCCCAGAGACACCCTAAAAAATGAGTTTTCAGACAAAATGGGACCAGAGGTCAGAAACATTTCATTAGACCCCTTCTTTATTAACCTTTTTTTTTTTTTTTTTTTGAGAGGGAGTCTCACTTTGTTGCCCAGGCTGGAGTGCAGTGGTGAGATCTCAACTCACTGCAACCTCTGACTCACTGCAACCTCCTCAATCAAGTGATTCTCCTGCCTCAGCCTCCCAAGTAACTGGGACTACAGGAGCCCGCCACCACACCTGGCTAAATTTTGTATTTTTAATAGAGATGGGGTTTCACTATGTTGGCCAGGCTCCTGACCTTGTGATCCCACTGCCTTGGCCTCTCAAAGTGCTGGGATTCCAGGCATGAGCCCCCCAACCTGGCCTGTTTATTAACCTTTAACCAGAAATTTCTCCTAAGGAGTAGACAGAAACCAACTCCAGAAAACAAAAAGATGACTCATTCTTTTATCACCTTTTGCCAATCATATGAGGTCTTGACCAAACTCTCCCATCCTCTTTGCAGTTTTGACATGATAGCTCATCAATTTCACAGCACATCCCTTCCTCAGAACTGACCACTGAGGTTTCCTCTTTTGGTTTTGGAGCCCCCCTCCCTCTGTCTCTGTACAGGGGAGCTTCTTCCTTCTGTCTTCTCCCTTCTTTCTTGCCTGTTAAATGCTCCACCCTTAAAAATAAAAAATAAAAAATAGATTTTAAAAACTGGCCACTATCTTCAGACACACATTGGCCAACTCACAGAGGATGCACAGTGAGGGTTTTTGTGTCCTCCACTTCACCTTTTACATCAAAGAGCCAAAAATTGCACCCTCAGATCACACTAATGCTACCTTTTTTTTTTTTTTTGTCATGTAACCTTTGAAGCAGCATGGGGTGCCATTGCATGTACACATGTATTTTCTTTCTTAAACATTCCTGACTCCTCCTGTAACTTCAGTATTTATATTTGGCCATCTCACTTACCACAAATTCCTATTCCTTTTACCCCTCCCTTGAAGTGCTTGCACTCTGGAGGCAACATTTCCCAGCCTGTGGGATGGCCAGCCAGCAGGCTGCAACTCCTTATGAGATATATGGTTCTCCTTTCCAAATATGAGCCTCACGATTCTTAAGCTTACACTATCAACCAGGAAGCAGGACCTCCCCAGTCACTGAATCTTCTGGCACATTTCTTGGACTTTCCAATCCCCAGAACTGTGAAATAAGTTTCTGTTGTTTATAAGTTGCCCAATTATGATATTTTATTAGAGAAGCCCAAAAAGACTAGGATAGGTTTACAAATACATTTTAGCAAGTAGGAAAATTCACAAATACAGAAACTGTGAATAATTGGGATACATTGTATGCTCCCCTGTTAGTTTATTATTACTCATATTCTATGGGGCTCTAAACATTCCACCTCCTAATGTCAATGCTCTCACTTCCCATGTTTGGAACCCTTCAGTATACTATATTTACAAATCTTGAGATTGTATTTTGGAAATAACCACCCAAGAGGACACCAAATTTGTCCCAGTTAACCCCTAACATTGTGAGCCCTATAACCCAGAGGTCCGCTAGTCTCTTCTCTTCAATTCGTGATACTTGACAACACCAAGCATATCATTCTTTGCAGTTCCATGCCCAAGTCACTCTTGTGAGTTAATTTCAACAGTACTAAAGTTTCTCTATTCTTTTATTGGAAAATGGAAATATAGAAATTCTTTAAAGAAATATGAAAAATGAAAGAAGGACTAAGTGGAAGGTTAAAATATAGGTATGTGGATACAGACCTTATTGTTCAGTTTTAACTCAATCACTTTATCTATTGATGGCACATTTTAATACACCATATAATACTCGATATTGTTAATGGCTTATCATAACTGAGAGTAAAATAACTGGGGTCTTCAGAGGAGAAGTAAAATTTCTTTCTTACATTTTTTTTAGTGTTGTGATTGTGACCCAAGTAACAATTTGCAGTAAATAGAAAGAAGCTTTAAAATATAATTATGCTTTGTTTTTTTAAATGAAAATCACACATTTTTCATTCAAATATAGGACTAAACTTATGCTCATAATAGAAGCCAATGTTGTTTTATTTCTTTTGTGCCACCTAAAAGAATATCTTGTAAGATGTCTTATGACAGACCCTTTGTACTAAAACCCCATTAGAAATTCATAGATGACAAAGGATCTGAGCCTTAGATATATGAAAACTCATCATTGTGGCATCTATAGTGGCAATGTGGCAAAACAGAACTCGGAATCCTAGGTTGCACATTACACATTAACAGAGTATCAGTAGAACTTGACTCCAGTTCTACTTTTGACCTCAAGCCCAAAAAATCTAGAGAGCAAACAGTGCCTACAGCTTTCAAGGAGAAACACTTGTGGCCTCTTTATTAATCAACTTCACAGTGATTTAAAAATATTTATGTTACGTCAATTGATACGATGACTGGGATATATTCTATTTTCTTAAATATTCAAGGTAAGAGGCATCTAAATTTACATTGATGTTTTCTTGGACAAAAAGATATTTAAAAGATGTGAAAAACATAACTGATTTTAAAGAGCAAAAGATTACAATTAAATTTTTGAGCTTTTATTATGAGTTCCTTCTTTTATTGGACTCAGTTGTAGATTAAGTCATATGTTTCATATATTGAAAATAATGGCAAAAACCACAATTACTTTGCACCAACCTAATACATAGGCTCTGCCTTCAGCGTATTTACAGTCCAGAGCTGGGCTGCCTAAGACACTAGACACATATGGCTATTGAAATTGAAATATAATAAGATTAAACATTTATTTCCTCAGCTGAACTCATCACATTTCAAACACTCAGTAGGTCCATGTGAATAGTTATCATATTTGATAGCGCAGATTTCCATCATCATGGAAATTTCTACTAAACTGTGATGATCTAGAGTAACGCTTATTCAAAGGCATTAAAATATAAGTAGTAAATCTGGCGTTCAGTTGAATGTTTAGTCTCTTAATTTTGAAAAAGTTAGGGTGGTTTATCATGGTTGGTAATCTCTAAGATGCAACAATATTTTTCTCTACAGTGGTAGAAAAACTTAAATGATTTCTAGAAAAATTTCCTTCCTTCCTTCCCTCCTTCCTTCCTTCCCTCTTTCCTTCCTTCCCTCCTTCCTTCCTTCCCTCCTTCCTTCCTTCCTGCCTCCCTCCATCCTTTCCTCTTTCCCTTCCTTTCTTCTTCCCTCCTTCCCTCCCTTCCTTTATTCCTTCCATTCTTTCCTCTTTTTTCTTTTCCTTTGTTTTAGTTTCCAAAAAGGATCTCAGTCATTCACACTGATGTGTGGGAAAGGGAGAGGATCATTGCAGATTCTCTATTGGGAGGAAATGAAACACGGAGAGGAACACTGGTTCTAAACACTTTCTGTGACTGATATGAGGGACCCTGGATTTATCTACTTGTACCTGCTGCTTGTGTGTGTCTTTTCTTTCCTTCTAACCTAACAGAGTTGGCCTTTTTTATTTTTGTGAAAATACTTTCCAATAAGGGATCCCATTTTCTTAATGGCTGATTATTCCATTACTTTCTTTACAGTAGTGAAGCCTTCCTATACTTTTATAGAAACTAAAATTACATCAGCTTCCAGTTTGTATCTTTGTCACATTTTAGACCTCCTTACGAATTAGTTGAGTTGTTAGGTTAGCACCTGATTTATGTTCAGTAAAAGGTTTTGCCACAGTGCTGCTCACATGATAGGTTATTAGTAAATGCTGCAGATTGTTTGGAAACTGGAATGATTATTGACCCTTCTCAAAGCATGATTAAATTGCTCAACATTAAAAGGTCCTTTTAAAACAAAAAATGAAACCCAATGTGTTATTACTAAAATGCAGTCTTTGCAAATCACTTTAAAAATATCATGGCTATAATTCTTGATAAAATGAAACTGCCTTTAATAAGAACTAATATATAAGAAGTACTTATTTTCTGCTGCATAATTATATTACAACTTTCATCATATCCACTTTATTTCTACTACTCCCCAGTTTGTATCATAGAAATATTAGGGTTTCTCGTGTATATTAGGATAGTTTCACTGTATTAAAACTCAACTCTTTGATCTAGCAAAGATTTCAAAGTTATACCAACTATCTATGCTTTGTATTAAATGTTTGCATTTGCTACAGTTTTGTTCTTTCTAATGTCTGTAAATTTTTATGAAAGTTAAATTTGCTTTAACCTGTAAGTTGTTAATGGGTATCTTGAATAATATTAATTTCAGGAACATAATTTTCTCCGCAATTCAGACAACAATCTTAATTCACTGAGTGTAATTGCCCATTTCTTCGGTACGGATACCTTCCAGATTCAGGAATTCAGTTATTCACAGTTTCAGACATTTGCTATGCCAAGAAGAGCTGTCAGATAAAACTTTATCACTTGCTCTTACTCTGACAACTACTACCATCTGTAGTGTATTTTGCCTTCCTAGTTAAAAGTATATTTATAGAGCACTAAACAAAGGTATTAAAGAAGAATAGGCACCCAATGGAATATCACAGGAGATAAGAGAATATTTTCAAAATAAAGTCACTTTTGTATGCTGCTGGTGGGAGTGCAACTTGCTACCTTTTTTCAAAGTGTGACTTCACAATGCACAGTCAGAAGTCCATCGAAAGAAGTGTTTGGGGTTTTGTTTCTCTTCATTTTTTCTTTTTCTTTTTTTGTAAGGGTAGGTACTTGAATAGCTATTCAAGAAATACTGCACAGAATGTGTAAATCGAGGATTTTTCTACTTGATGGGACTTACAGATGCTAATTCCAGGTCTCAAATGTGTCATCTCAATCTTACCTTTCTTGTGTCCCCAGGATGTTTAACTCCGCTACGATGGAGGACATGTTCGTACTAAAGAACTTATCCTTCTCAAAAACTACTTTGTTTAACTGTTGATCATGGGAGAGTAAATGGAGAACTGCAAGTTTATTTGGCAGAGTGCACAAATATCTGCTGACTATAATTTAGTTAGCATTTTTTTGCAAACTCTGGATCACTGTTTTCTACAGTTTGAACCCGGAGACAGAAATTGTAGAGATTTAATCTGCTGGACCTGCGAAGATTAGCAGCACTATAGGTCAATGTTCTTGACTTGCTTTTGCAGATTTTTCAGGCTGTTCTGATTCAGTTCTGGAAAGAGTCCTTCACAATGTTCAAAATTTGAATAAGGCATTCAGGAAAGATGTCCTACACATTGATCTGTTCGAGGACCACTCATAATAATGGGCTCTGGTGATTACTCATTTATTCATCTTTGTTATTTTTACCAGTATAATACTTTGTGCTCAGTATTATGGTTTCAGCTATAACATTCATTTTCAAAGAAACACTATTTTTTATATCCCAAATGATAGGTAGATAGGGGTATTAAAATATTTGTCCAAAGTACCAAAATGTGTTTTTCAAATCAATCTTTTACATGTAAATTAAGTAGGCTTTAGGCACATCTATTCCACTATAGATTTCAAACTTGCAGCAAAATCTTAAAGTAATGAAATGATTGTTTGAGAAAGTTCTCAGTCTTTGGATGTCAGCTGGCACTGCTTAGCAAAGTTACATGAACTTAACATAGAACACTAATCGTCACTGCTCTTAAGAGCCTGGACTTAGCATCTTGCTTATGATTTGATGATTTCCAGAAGTCCTGTTTCTAGATCAGCACCTCCTCACTCACTCTTTAAATTTTTCTTAATTGCTCAGTACATTTTTAAGATGGGATGAAAATGAATCATCCCACCATAAAGACAAATATTCTTTTATACGCAGATGTTACATGTTTATAATTTTATTTACTATGATATTAATTTGGTTCTTCAAAAAGAGGGAAGTGGGCCTGGACATAATATTTAATGAGCTGTGTTTCTAATTATAGTTATGAGTTATTAATATGAAATTAATTTTATTGCTTTTGATAAACAGTCCCCAAAATAACTGCTTTATGAACAGTAACCCTTCCTCTCTTAGTCAGAAATAATGATTTATATTTTCCCATGAGTTTGTCTAATAGGGTACTGTTTCTATTAGAAAAAGTCTAGTTGAGTACGTTTTGGTTTTTTGGGTTTTTTTAATTGGCCACTGAGAACTTCCAACTACTTTGAAATTTTTGCATTTTGTGGGACCTAATGATGAGAACACAGGAACAGATAGAGGGGAACAACAGACACTGAGACCTGTCAGAGAGCAGAGGGTGGGAGGAGGAAGAGGATCAAGAAAAAATGACTAATGGTTACTAGATATAATACCTGGGTGACAAAATAATCTGTACAACAAACCCCCGTGACACAAGTTGACCTGTGTAACAAACCTGCACGTGTACTCCTGAACTTAAAGTAAAAGTTAAACTTAAAACAATTGCATCTTTATGTATTTTATAATTTGATATAAGCTGCCTTATATTATTATTTGAACAAAACAAGATACTTTTAAAAACATAATTTCTTCCTTTTCATTGTCATATAATTATAAGTCATCTCCTCTTGCAGGGGAGAAGGGAAAGATAGTGAAACTCTTTATATCAAGGTTATAAGCATGGATATTATATTCAAATATTTCTATTAAAACTTTACTTGTGTAACTGCAATGTTCTAGTACAGTAGCAAGAGTAATTATTTATACATCCTTCGATTTAAGACAGTAGGCTAAAAATTATAAAGCAAGAATGTTGCAAGGGCTATTAGTTCCGACTTATGTAGGAAATTGTAAATAGCATAACCCTAGAAAAAATTATGACGTATTTTATTATAAATCAATTTCCATGTGCCAATATGTGCAGTAGAAACTAAATGTTGGGAATATAAGGGGTCTAGAGAAGGGAAGACGCATCATCTTGGATCTGTTGCAGCTACTGAAATAATTGCCCTCATGTGAGTGCTTGGGTTATACACTGGCATAAAACCAATAATTGAAATAGTTCCAACTTTCTTCAGTGTAGAGTCATTGACCCAGTGAGCTGTATGCTTACCGATGTCAATATCAACACAAGCTCATAGTGTATATACAGTAGAAAAGAGATTCTGTATACACGTGTGCTTGTGAGCTTTTATGCATGTGTAATGTCTGGCTTTTGGAGAAGCACATTGCTAATACAGGAAAAGCACAGGACAAGGACTAAACTATTATGTGTTCTAGTTTTGAGTCCCATTAAGTGGATATGTGACCCTGAGTAAATGATTCAAAAACTCTTTCTGACCCTTAATGTCCCTCCCTATCAAAGAAGTTAATAATACCTACCTTATCCAGTTTAGGGGATGTTTTGTGAGTATAAAATGATGTACGGAAAGGGTTATACAAAGGATAATTTTTAAATAATTTCTCTTCATTTCAGAATTAAAAATGGAAAAATGTTCAACAAAACCTTGTAAGTTACTCAGCCATCTTTATTTCACATTCAAGAGGGAAGACTCAGAGAAGATAAATGACCTGACCAAGATGATAATATTCAGTTATAGGTCTTAGAGTTTTCTGATCCAGAAGTGTTTCAGAATTATGATTTTTACATTTATTCCAGTTGTGTGGGTCTTTTTCTTTGGCAAAATACCCAATTATTTTTCCATATTACTTATAAAGATCTATTATATTAGAAGAAATAGAAATACATTAAATCCCTGTTTATGTAATTCAACATTTTATTCGTGAATTGAATATTTCGTAAAGGCTTCTGACAAGAAAAAGAAATATCTGATTTGTTTCAGCGAATGACTAAATGGTAAAAAGTAGATAGAGTACCTCAAAGAAGGAAGGGGGCCTGTTACAGTGGCTCACGCCTGTAATCCCAACATTTTGGGAGGCTTAGGTGGGAGGATTGCTTGAGCTCAGGAGTTTGAGACCAACATGGCCAACACTGCAAAACCCCATCTCTACTAAAAAGACAAAAGTTAGCCAAGTGTCTTGGTGCATGCCTGTAGAACCAGATGCTGGGGGGCTGAGATGGGAAGATTGCTTGAGTCCTGGAGGTGAAGGTTGCAGTGAGCCAAGATGGTGCCACTGCACTCCAGCCTGGGTGATAGAGTGAGATCTTGTTGCAGAAAAGGAAGGAAGGAAGGAAGGAAGGAAGGAAGGAAGGAAGGAAGGAAGGAAGGAAGGAAGGAAGGAAGGATGGAAGGAAGGAAGGAAAGAGGGAGGGAGGGAGGGAGGGAGGGAGGTAGAGGAGGGAGGGAGGGAGGGAGGGAGAGGAGGGAAGGAGGGAGAGGAGGGAGGGAGGGAGGGAGAGGAGGGAGGGAGGGAAGGAAGGAAGGAAGGAAGGAAGGAAGGAAGGGAGGGAGGGAGGGAGGGAGGGAGGGAGGGAAGAAAGGAAGGGAGGAAGGAAACAAAAGGCAAAGAGCTTATATAATCTATAGACTGAAGATTGAAATCTGTTAGTGAAGATTTAATTTGTCATGCTCTTTCTTTTCAAATACTTTTGTATAAGGGAGCAGTACATAGAATTTGGTATTCTTCTGTCCTTCAGAAAAGTTTTTATTATCTGTGTCAATCTTTCTTGTCAATAATGGGTAGGTGTATTTCTTTTTTAGGAGTGAATGGAATTTTTAAGTCATTATCTGATTTAAATAATACTTTAATCCATTTATTAAATAAATCAGAACAATCCACACTGCAGCCTAGCACACATCTATCTATTCCTTAGTTTGGCCAAAGTCATTTGAGCATCTACCATGTTACATACTCTGTTACATGTTTGTATGGATGCAAATGTGAACCAGAGAGAAACCCTGTCCTCAGGAAACTTATAGTTTAATGTAAGAGAAATAAAAAAGAGCACAAGTAGACATAACATAATGTAAAAAGCGTGAAATACTTTTTAAAGAAAGCAATAAACTAGTTATTTAAGGCTAGATAGGTTTTGTACATGTAATTGGTAGCATAACAAATGTACAGCAGTGGCAAAGCAGGTAGGTGTAAGTGGAAAATAGACTTTCTAAAAGCAACTGGTAGAAATAACTGTTTTCCAATTGCTTCTTTGGACCCTGACCCTTCATACCCCCAATTCACTACCCCTGCCCAATTACCATGTTTGAATTATGTTGCCCATTTTCTTTTTTTATCATGAGAGCAGTATAGACAGTTAAATTGGCAATGTAAGAAATTCTGTATCATTGATTATGTACCCCAAAAAGCATAGAAAATTCTCTTAGAATATATTAAAATATGTATTTTTAAAACATAGCAGCCAATATTTGTAGTATATATTATTGCTTTTCTTTAAGGAAAAAAACAATTTTACCTACCATAACTAAAGCAAGGAAGCCTCCAAGGATAAAGTTAACTTCCTGTACCACTACAGAGTTATAAACTTACCTTCTCTATCAACAGCTTGCATTTCACAGGACGGGTTAAATCAGTGTGAAAAAGAAGAGGAGCTAAAAAGTGGCTATACAAATTGCTAGAGTTGAAAAAAGAAACATCTAAAATGTTACAACCCCATAAATATTTTGAACCTATTTTCTATCATTATCATTTTGGATCTAGCAAGATTCTATAACTTCTTCAAAACTAGCTGTAGTATAGTCTGTATGTTTCTGGGAAACAAGGTGAGATTTCAGGACAATCAACGCTGATATTGCTCTAAGATGCCTAAGAAAAAGAGAAAATTGTATGGATTACTACAGCTCAAACACTTTACACTTGGTGTTTGTGCTGGGAAATTTGGACGACTAGATTTATGTCCAGTTTCATTTACCTTTTGTATTTATAGAGACTATAAATGGAAGAAAACATTTTTCTGCATTTTAAAGATATGAAAATAACTGTTGCAGTTTTTTATTTAAATACAATTTATTGTGTGGCTAGATTGCAAAACTTAAGAATCTTAAAGAATAAGCACCAAAATGTGTGACTCTGCACATTCCCTATGGAGACACATAAGTACTCAATGATCAGTATTTGCTGGAGCAATGAATAGAGGTGTCCACATCAGCCTCTACACAAAGCACAGATCCCCACTGTAAATGGGAGACTGCCCTTTAACACATAATACACTCTGATATGGTTTGGCTCTGTGTCCCCACCCAAATCTCATCTCACATTGTAATCCCCATAATTCCCACGTGTCGAGGGAGGGACCTGGTGTGAGATTTGGATTGGATCATAAGGGCTGTTTCCCCCATGCTGTTCTCATGATAGTGAGTTCTCACGAGATCTAATGGTTTTATAAGTTTTGACAGTTCCTCCTTCACACAGTCTCTCATTGTCTCTCTCTCTCTCCCTCCCTCTGTGTGTGTGTGTGTTTGTGTGTGTGTGTGTGTGTTTCTCTCTCTTTGTCTCTCTTTTTCACCTACTGTCATGTAAGATGTGCCTGCTTCCCCTTTGGCCATGACTGTAAGTTTCCTGAGGCCTTTCCAGCCATGCAGAAGTGTGAGTCAATTAAACCTCTTTTCTTTATAAATTACCCAGTCTTGAGCAGTTCTTTATAACAGTATGAGAATAGACTAATACACACTCTGACACTCTGACCTAATTTGGTAAGGGAAGCACCAGAATTGGTTAATAATAGTGATGGTAGAGTCCATCATATTCAGGTACATGTACGTACCAATAACTCTAAAGTGTTTGTTTCTTTTAACTTCATGTTATATTAAGACGATACAAAGATTGAGAAGGACCTTTAAAAGCTATAATGAGTGTATGGTGTGTTTTGATATTAGTCAGTGGTCCCTATTTACAAAGCTATATACACTCCTTAAGAACAGAGATGCTACTATGTGACAATTTTATTCTTAATACCTATCTAAGTACCTGAAACACAGATAACCACTCAAATATTTTTAAATAAATATACAAATTAATGAACAAATAAATAAAATTAAAATGTGTAATTATCAATAAAGTTATGAAAATAGTTCTTTCCAGTATCCAATTCTCTTCCATATATTTCAAGTTTTGGAATCTGTATCTCATGCCTATTCTTGAAGACACTTTAATGTAAACAAAGCTCTGAGAAATTCTCAGGAAAGGTACCTCTTTAACTTTTCTATCGTGTCTTAGTTTGTAGAAAGGGATCAATATTCTTTAGTTCTAGCAAGTGCATTTTCTCCTGCAGCCCAAGACAACTGAGAGGATAGGTGGGCTGAAGAGAAACGTGGAAGGCAGAATGCCTTTTAGGGGAAATTATCTCTATTTGGAGTCTTTATTGAAAATTCATCTACTATTTTCCACATCATAAAACCTTCTATATGGTCAAGAAGTAAGATGGCTCACTCAAACAGTTGAGAAGAGTTTGATAAAGAACTATGAGCAAAGGCAGAGTTTTAGGAAACCATCAAGGGGAAGAGTGGTACTCAGGGCTAGTGACAGTAGCATGGTTATATCTAGGACTGAAGGGGCAATCACACAAGGATGGTTGTAAGGGAGTACAGCCTGACAGGAACCATGACCTGTGGTAGAGGCACATGGGCAACACACAGCAGCCCAAAAGGGATGGACCCAGCAAAATAAACACTCATTCTCTCCTCCCACCTGGAGATCTTTGATCAGTATTAATAAGAAGCCAGAAGGTGAGGTAGTCTTTGATAAGTCCATGAGGTCATTCTCCCCAGATCATGGTGTGTCTGGAGTTGGTTCCTTCCAGTGAGTTTGTGGTCTCGCTAACTTCAAGAATAGAGCCACGGATCTTTGAAGTGAGTGTTACAGCTCTTAAAGGTGGCACGGACCCAAAGAGTGAGCAGTAGCAAAGTTTTTGTGAAGAGTGAAAGAGCAAAGCTTCCACAGCCTGGAAGGGGACCCAAGCAGGTTGCTGCTGCTGACTGGAGGCCAGCTTTTATTCCCTTACTTGTCTCCTCCCATATTCTGTTTCTGTCCTATCAGAATGCCGTTTTCTCAATCCTCCCCATGACTGGTTACTTTTAGATTCCTGCTGATTGGTGCGTTTTTACAGAGCACTGATTCGTGCATTTTACAATCCTCTTGTAAGACAGAAAAGTTCTCCAAGTCCCCACTGGACCTAGCAAGTCCAACTGGCTTCACCTCTCAATGGGTCTGAACAAGCAAGAGTCAGCTATCTCACTAGACACTACTTCCCACCAATCTATCTCCACTCCCACACTAGGCCCCATAGTAGTTAAGGAGGATCTTCAGAGAAATGAAGTTTTTTTACGACATGGGTAATCCTATGGTTTAAGAAAATATGACTAAGCCAATTCTGATTTCCAGAACAGATCAATGAAGAAATGATTACTCACAATCCAAAAGAATTTACACAGAACTCCTTTTACAAAGAGCTCCCTTAATGAGGTTATGAAATGGATTGAAACAATTTTAGGTACATATCATTTAGAGTTCTGATAAGTGGAAATCCACTGCTCATACACTTAGCAAACTTTTGTGAATTACATCTTCCAGTTTCTACGACTCTCTCAGCTATTTTAGATGACTTACTGCCAAAGCAATGTAGTCTTCTTGCTTATTTTGCTTTTTTTCCTAGTACTAGCTAAATGCCTTATTTATGGAAGTAAGTTTTTAACAGTCTTTCATCTTTTTTTCTTTCGTGTTGAATCACAATAGGGTGAAAAAGGAGGCTATCATGACTTCAGAAATAAGAGAACAGAACACTTGTCTTCTTTGACTTTTTTTTTTTTTTTTTTTTTTTGATAGAGTCTCACTCTGTCACCCAGGCTGGGGTGCAGGAGCGTGATCTCGGCTCCCTGCAACCTCCACCTCCCGGATTCAAGCGATTCTCCTGCCTCAGCCTTCCAAGTAGCTGGGATTATAGGCTCCCACCAGTACGCTTGGCTAATTTTTTGTATTTTTACTAGAGATGGGGTTTCACCATGTTAGCCAGGCTGATCTCAAGCTCCTGACCTCGTGATCTGCCCACATTGGCCTCCCAAAGTGCTGGGATTTTCTTTGACTTCTTGATGGTTGAAGTATAGGCTAACTCCCATGGTTGTCTCTACAATATTACAAAACAGTAACTAACTGAAAAATGAAGAGAATATGACTGATATAAAAGCTACTTCTAGTAGTTTAGTGATATTCCTTTATCAAGAAAAGAGTAATGGAATAAAGGCCCAACATGAAAATGAAACAGACGGATTCCCTAGGAATTGTAACCCCAGAGATTCGTGGATTTTCAGTGGTAAAGTTATTTTTCCCTGCCCCTTTGTCATGCCTCCCCTTATAGTAATTCCATTTTGCTCTTAATAACAAACATTAGTTTTGACTATTATGCAATTTCTCTATTTCTTTCAGAAAATGGAAGATTTCTCCTTAAAAGACAAAGAGAGAGAAATATGCTGAAAATGAGAATAGGGAATAGAGGCTAAAATCAGAATTAGTATTCAGAAATTCCTAATGATGCTGAAATTCCCAGAGGGAAGTATTTATTTATATAAGTATATTTGGTTGATTATTTATAGAAGTAAAACTCAGGAAAATTCCACTCTCACTGTTTTTATCTACATACACTGTCCCTAGAGAACTTGTATGTGAGTTTCCATTCTCAGAATCAGAAAGTCCCTGTTTGTTCTTGTCCTTGATATCATTTTATTTTCAAATAAAATTTGTGAGAGTAGTGATCACACTAATTTTTCTCTGTGTATAGAAGGCCCACTATTTTAAAGACTGGTTATTCATATTTTAAAAATCACATTGTTTTCATATATACAGGAAAGACATAAATTTGGAATGCCTTAATAAAGTTCAAAAGTCAGGATATGTGCTCATTTGGCTGACATCATCAGCTGAAATGACACCATCCAAGACTTAATGGCCTTGCTGTCGATGTTTGATGTATGCCAGGCACAACCTTATTCTCAACAAAAAGCCAAGGAAAGACCCAAGTAATATCAAACTCAGAGAATGCGAGGCAAGAAAAGGAGAGCGTGAAGGTAATCATTTATTGAAAACACGTGAAGCTTGGAATTTTCTTTTTGCAATGAAAGAAGAGCAAGGCACTGTTAAAATGTAGCAGGTTTTTGATGGTAAAAGCATTCTAAAAATATCAAGTGTTTTATGACAATATTTCCCAGAAAATTATAGCATTCCTCAGGCAAGAAAGGCACTTCCTGCATGAGTAGTTTCCACTTTTGTACACTCCATTTCTTTTTTCTTTGATTTAAAAAATTTCCATCTGAAAAGTTATAATTTTATAATGGCCACTCAAGTGAAAAGTATTAAGAGGAATCATCTCATGCTAATAAAAATAAGAGTCAAGGGTACAGATCACTCCCACTCACTCTCATGTTTTAATGCAAGGGCCTTTAGGGATCACTCTGAAAATTTGTCTTAAAAGAGCATAATAGTAGCCATTACCTATTCAAAAGCAAATATGAAACATGGTGGTCTAAAATACTTTATTAAAAAGATTTAGGCTTATAACAGAGAAACACAGCGTTATTGTGCCCTTTATATAATCAATAATCTCTAGTTCAATCCACTGAAGCAATATTTTACTTAAAAGATTAGGTTTGTATCAACACTCCCTTTATAATGCCTTAATAATACCAATAATCCCTGGTTCCATCAATTGACTTAAAGAATTTTCACTTTAGGGAAAAAAAAACAATTATTCTTTTTATTGATATCAAATAGGAAGGTCATTGCTATCCTTACTATGTACATCTTTCTAGTCTGATGTAAATAGCATGCAGAACCCAAACATGAGCAAGATTGTGATTCAAAACCTTTTTTTTTTTTTTTTTTTTTTTTTTTGAGACAGAGTCTCACTCTGTCGCCCCAGGCTGGAGTGCAGTGGCCGGATCTCAGCTCACTGCAAGCTCTGCCTCCCGGGTTTACGCCATTCTCCTGCCTCAGCCTCCCGAGTAGCTGGGACTACAGGCGTCCACCACCTCGCCCGGCTAGCTTTTTGTATTTTTTTTTTTTTAGTAGAGACGGGGTTTCACTGTGTTAGCCAGGATGGTCTCAATCTCCTGACCTCATGATCCGCCCGTCTTGGCCTCCCAAAGTGCTGGGATTACAGGCTTGAGCCACTGCGCCCGGCTGTGATTCAAAATCTTTAAATGTGTTGAACAGGTTCCCATACTGACAATGTTCATTTTCATATTTTCTGGAACAATTCAAAGATTACTCAATTCTAAGAGAAAATGATAGGGAAAGCAAGCCAGAATTCTGGGTTGAAAATTGCTTTCATTCTTCAAAACATGGCCTTCTATGTGTTGCAGTTGAGTGTCTGGAAATGTCAAAAGGGAAAGAGAAAGATGTTTACCAAAGTTAGGAAACCACTTCGGAGAGAATGACATACAGATAGTCTGTGAAGGTATTATCCTCATAATATATGACACCCTTGAAAGAATTATTTATAGCTATATTTTCAAAGCTTTGCCAATCTTAGTGTCAGCTATGCTTTTTTCTTCTGAAACTCTACCAAAACACAGTACTAATCTCTAAAACGATATGTAGTTTGATGGATTTGTGACTATACTCTAAAATGGTATGTTGAAAGACTTATAGTCTCTGCTCCAAATAGAAAAGGATATGAGAACATCAGAAATATGATGGAAATTGCCATTGAAACGAGTCAAGGCCTACCCTCTGGTGACTTAGAAAGAGCTTTTGTGAACAAGAATATTTCAGTTGTAGAACTGGCACAGAAAATCAGCAGTAATGGGTAACCTTTGGCAAGGAAAGGGAAACAATGATCTGGGGCCAGTGCCCAAAAAGAGAAGGACTGGGACTCAAATGAGATTAGCTGAAAAGAAAATTTCTAGGCTTAGCACATGCATTAAAATTCTAGGAAATGCTAAGAGACTAAAAAAAGAAGTAAGAGTATCTCAAACTTCACTATACTGCATGAAAAAATGAACAAGCCATTGGTGAGTTTTTCCAAAAATTTTGAGTCCAGATGTAGATGCTATTAATTTTTTATAGTTTAGATAGTATTTTCCCGACGACCTTTTTTGTTCGTTTGTTTGTTAGAGACAGGGTTTTGCTCTATCACCCAGGCTGGAGTGCAGTAGTTAGAACTACCGGCATGCACCACCACACCCAGATAATTCTGTTTTATTATTTTTTGTAGAGATAGGGTGTATTAGTCTATTCTCACATTGCTATAAAAAATAATTGAGATTGGGTAGTTTATAAAGAAAATAGGTTAAATTGGCTCATGGTTCTACAGGCTGTTCAGAAAGCATGGCAGCATCTGTTCAGCTTCTAGGGAGGCCTCAGGAAACTTACAATCATGACAGGAAGGTGAAAGGGGAACCAGTGCTTCACACCATAGCCAGAGCAGGAGGAAGAGAGGACGAGAAGAGGTGCTACAGACGTGTAAACAACCAGATCTCGTGAGAACTCTATCATAAGAACAACACTAGCTGGGATGACACTAAACCATTAGAAACTTACCCCCATGATGCAATCACTTTCCACTAAGCCCCACCTCCAACACTCAACATGAGATTTGGGTGGAGACATATCCAAACCACATCACAGGGTCTTCCTACATGGCCCCAGCTGGTCTTAACTCCTGGCCTCAAATGATCTTACCTCCTTGACCTTCCAAAGCACTGGGATTACAGGTGTGAGCCACGATGTCTAGCCAAATTTCCCTTTAATTAATATTTCAGTTGTGGCTAATAGTACTTATTCCCAAAGGTACTATGAATGGAGCGGTGGAGGAAATATGCTATCCAGCAATATTCCATAAAATTAATTATCTGGCCGAATTTAGGAAAAAGTGTGAAGATGGGTACATTATATATTGTAAATATATTTAAATTCAAGATTGATAGTTGCTGCTATCAGTGCTTTCATATTCATCATCCTTACAGACCAAGTCACAAAGAATGTAAGTCATTTAACTGATATTACACATATTCTAAGAGACCCCAATTAAATTCATACTATTATATTCAGATTCAAGCCCCAGATCCCCCATGCAATTTATCATGAATTATATAGTCCAAGGTATGGGAAGGAATTTGCATACATCACTATGGAAAAGCTATTAATGATAGTTTGGTTATGTTTAAAATCTATCTTGTTGGCCTCAAAAAAGATAAAATACGAATTCTCTTTATAATAAATTTGAATTCTAGAAAGAGGGTCCAAAACTATGACACACATACATGAAAACATTTAGAGTAGGATTTTAGATACATGATTTGTTAATATTTAACACAGGAAGCTGGTACTCACCAGGAAGCAGTATGGATACTCTAAAGACATGACAATCTTTTCAGCAAGGCATCTGAGGAATTGTCCATGTAAGATAAGCTAGAACAATATATGAACTCACCTGGATTTGTAGCCAGTTGAAAAAATCTTTTGTAAAGAGGATTAAGACAACATATAGGTTATTTTCTGTTGGAAGAGCAAGACTCACTATTTCTTCTTGTTTTATATTTCTATATAAATACACAGATGATGACAAATCATCCAGAACTATCAAGAGTCAAGATCAAGACCAAAACCAGCAAGGTAAAATTTAATAGATCTAATATTCTGCATTACTCTTCAAGTAAGTCAATTAAATAATTCACTTAGAAAAAGAAATAAGCATTTTAGTCACCTCAAACTCAATATAAGCCGATATATGCGATTGGTTACCAAAAACATTCATAAAATCCTAATCTGTACTAACAGAGGAAAGAATGAACTTAGACCTGTGCACTCAATCTTGGTCAGATCATATGTAGTGTATTTTTTTAATATATGTATTTTTTTTATTTTAGGGGGTACGCAGTAGGTATATATATTTATGGGTTACATGAGATGTTTGGATACAGGCCTGCAACGTGAAATAATCACATCTTGAAGAACGGTGTATCCATCCCCTCAAGCATTATCCTTTATGTTACAAACAATCCAATTATATTCTTTTAGTTATTTTTAAATATACGATTAAGTTATTACTGACTGTAGTCACTCTGTTATGCTATCAAATAGTAAGTATTATTCTTTCTTTCTGTTTTTGTGTACCCATTAACCATCCACACTTCCCCAACTATACCCCTACTACTCTTTTCATCCTCTGGTAACCATCCTTCTAGTCTCTATGTTCATCAGTTGTTTTGGCTTTTAGATCCCACAAATAAGTAAAGACATGCAATGTTTGTCTTTCTGTGCCTGGCTTATTTCATTTAACATAATCTCCAGCTCCATTCCGTGTTGCTGCAAATGACTGATCTCATTCTCTTTTAAGGATAAATATTTACTCCTTTACGGATGAATATTTACTCTTTTAAGGATGAATATTTACTCTATTGTGTACATGTACGACATTTTCTTTATTCATTCATCTGTTGATGTACACTTAGGTTGCTTCCAGAACTTAGCTATTATAAACAGTGCTGCAACAAACATAGGGGTGCAGATATCGCTCCTATTGACTGATTTTCTTTCTTTTAGATATATATCCATCAGCGGGATTGCTGGATCATATGGTAGCTCAGTTTTTAGTTTTAGGGGTTTTGTTTTTGTTTTTTTTTGAGATGGAGTTTCACTGTTGTCGCCCGGGCTGGAGTGCAATGGTGCGATCTCGGCTCACTGCAACCTCTGCCTCCTGGGTTCAAGTGATTCTCCTACCTCAGCCTCCTGAGTAGCTGAGATTACAGGCATGCACCACCACGCCTGGCTAATTTTGTATTTTTGGTAGAGATAGGGTTTCACCACGTTAGCCAGGATGATCTCAATCTCTTGACCTCGTGATCTGCCCACCTTGAACTCCCAAAGTGCTACGATTACAGGCATGAGCCACCACACTGGGCCAGTTTTTAGTATTTTTGAGGAACCTCCAAACTGTTCTGCATAGTGGTTGTACTAGTTTACATTCCCACTAGCAGTATACAAGGGTTCCCTTTACTGAACATACTTACCAGAATTTGTTATTGCCTGTCTTTTGAATGTAATCCATTTTAACAAGGGTGAGATGATATCTCATTGTAGTTTTGATTCTCATTTCTCTGATGATAAATGATTGTTTGGACACCTTTTCATATGCCTGTTTGCCATTTATATGTCTTCTTTCAAGAAATGTCTATTCAAATATTTCACCCATTTTTTAATTGGATTATTAGATTTTTTCCTGTAGAGATGTTGGAGGTTCTTACATATTCTAATTTTAATCCCTTGTCAGATGGGTAGTTCATAAATATTTTCTCCCATTCTGTATGTTGTCTCTTCAATTTGTTGATTGTGTCCTTTGTTGTGCAGAAGTTTTTTAACTTGATGTGATCCCATTTGCTCGTTTTTGCCTTGGTTGCCTGTGCTTGTGGGGTGTTGCTCAAGAAATTTTTGTCCAGGCCAATGTCCTGGATATTTTCTTCAATGTTTTCTTGTAGTAGTTTCATAGTTTGAGGTATTAGATTTAAATTTTCAACACATTTTGATTTGCTTTTTAATATAGTGAGAGACAGGGGACTAGTTTCATTCTGCATCTGGGTATCTAGTCCGGCACTGTTTATTGAAGAGATTGTCAGTTCCTCAATGTATGTTCTTGGTACCTTTGTCAAAAATGAGTTCACTGTAGGTGTGTGGATTTTTTTCTGGGTTCTCTATCCTGTTCCATTGGTCTGCATGTCTGTTTTTATGACAGTACCATGCTGTTTGGGTTACGATAGCTCTATAGTATACTTTGAAGTCAGGTAATGTGATTCTTCCAGTTTTGTTATTTTTGCTTAGGATACTTTGGCTATTCTGTGTCATCTGTGGTTCTATGGAAGTTTTAGGATTGTTTTCTCTAGCTCTGTGAAGAATGCCATTGGTATTTTGATAGGGATTGCATTGAATCTGTATATTTCTTTGGGTAGTATCAACATTTTAACAATATTTATTCTTTCAATCCAAGAACATGAAATAATTTTCCATTTGTTTGTGTCCTCTTCAATTTCTTTTATCAGTGTTTTATAGTTTTAATTATAGAGATCTTTCACTTATTTTACTAATTCCTTGGTAAGGCATTATCACATTATAAATGAGATTACATTTTTAATTTCTTTTTCACATTATTCACTGTTGACATATAGAAATGCTGCTGATTTTTGTATGTTGGTTTTGTATCCTGCATTTTACTGAATTTGTTTATCAGTTCTAATAGCTATTTTGTGGAGTGTTTAGGTGTTTCCAAATACAAGATTATGTCATCTGCAAACAAGGATAATTTGACTTCTTCCTTTACAATTTGGATGCACTTTATAACTTTCTCTTGTCTGACTTCTCTAGTTGGGACTTCTGGTATGATGTTGAACAATAGTGATGAAAGTGAGCATCCTTGTTATATTCCAGATCTTAAGAGAAAAGGCTTTCAGTTTTACCTCATTCAGTATAATACTAACTGTGGGTCTATCGTATATGGCTTTTACTATGTCAAGATATGTTCCTTCTATACCCAATTCTTTAAGTTTTTTTTAAACATGAAGCAATGTTGAATTTTTTCAAATGCTCTTTCAGCATCAATGTAAATGGTGATATGGTTTTTATCCTTCATCCTGTTGATATGATGTATCACATTGATTGACTTGTGTATGTTGACCTATCCTTGCATCCCAGGTTAAATCCTACTTGGTCATAATGAATGATCTTTCTAATGTATTGTTGAATTTGTTTTGCCAATATTTTGTTCATGATTTTTGCATCAATATTTGTCAGGTATGTTGACCTGTAGTTTTGTTTTGTTTTTGATATGTCTTTGGTGTTGGCATCAGGGTAATACTGGCCTTGTAGAATAAGTTTGGAAGTAGTCCCTCCTCCTCTATGTTCTGGAAAAGTTTGAGTGAGATTGGTATTAGTTCTTTAAATGTTTGGTAGAATTCAGCAATGAAGTCATTGGGTCCCAGACTTTTCTTTATTGTTATTGTCCCTTTGAGTAAACTTTATTTTAATCTGTTATTATCCCTTTGAATAAACTTTCTACCTCTATCTCTTTCTCTGCCTCCTCTTTAAGGCCAATAGCTCTTAAATTTGCCCTTTTGAGATTATTTTTTAGATCTCATAAGTGTGCTTCAGTGTTTTTTAGTCTTGCTCTTTTGTCTCCTTTGACTATGTATTTGCAAATACTTTGTTTTCAAGCTTACTAATTCTCTCTTCTCCTTGATCAATTCTGCAATTAAATGACTTTGATTCTTAAGTATGCCAATTGCATTTTTCAGCTCCAGAATTTCTGCTTGATTCTTTTTAATTATTTCAATTTCTTTGTTAAATATATCTAAAGGCTTTCTGAATTCCCCTTCTGTATCATCTTGAATATTTTTTAGTTTCTTCAATATATCTATTCTGAATTTTCTCTCTGAATGGTCACACATCTCTGTTTCTCCAAGATTGGTCCCTGGTGCCTTATTTAGTTCATTTGGTGAGGCCATCTTTTCCTGGATGGTGTTGACGCTAGTAGACATTCTTTGGCGTCTGGTCATTGAAGAGTTAGGTGTTTATTGTAGTCTTCATTATCTTGGCTTATTTGTACCCATCCTTTTTGTGAAGGCTTTTCAGGTATTTGAAAGGACTTGAGTGCTGTGATATAAGCTGTTTCTGCTTTTGGAGTCACCCCAAGACCAGTAATACTGTGATTCTTGCAGACTTGTAGAGGTACCACCTTGATGATGTTGAACAAAATCTGGGAAAATTATCTATATTACTAGGCAGAGACTCTTGTTAGCTTCTCTTACTTTCTTCCAAACAAAGAGTCTCATCTCTCTGTTCTGAGCCACCTAATCCTTATAGTAGAGTGACACAAGCACTCCTGTGGCCACCACCACTATGACTATGCTGGGTCAGATATGAAGCCAGCACAGCCCTGGATCTCACCCAAGAGATACTGTAACTACTCCCTGGCTACTGCCTATGTTCACTCAAGGTCCTGGACCTCTACATTCAGCAGGCAGCAAAGCCAACTAGGCTTGTGTCCTTCCCTTCAGAGCACCGAGCTCTCCCAGGCCTTGGATGGGTCCAGAGATGCTATCCAGGAGACAGGAACCAGAGCCAAAACCCCCAAAAGTCTACCTGGTGTTCTACTGTACTGCAGCTGAGCTGGCACTCACACCACAAGATGCAGCTGTTCCCACTCTTTCCAAAAATAGAGGAGCTTCATCCCACACCCACTGCTACCACAAGCCACAAGGAGTACTGCAAGACTATTGCAGATGTTCCCTTAAAGCCCAAGGTGAATTCTGCCTGGCCTGGGACTCACTCTTCAGGGCAATAGGCTCCCCTACTAGTCCAGAAATGCCATCCATGAGTCAGTTCCTGGAATTGGGACCCCAAGAGCCTGCTTGGTGCTCTACGCCCCTGTGGCCATGATGGTACATAAGGTGTAAGACAAATTCCCCTTTACTTTTGCCTCTGCTTTTCACAAGCCAAAGGAGTTTCACCCCACAGCCACTGCGGCTGATGATGTGCTGTGTCTCACCTGAAGCAGGGAAGACTCAGAGCCTCACCCAAGGTCCTCAATATAGTACCTGGGTATTGCTGCTGGTTATTCAGGGCCCAAGAGCTCTTCAGTAAGCAAATGATGAATGTTGCCAGAGCTGGGCCCTTCCCTTCAAGGTAGTGGGTTCCCTTCTCACCAAGAGTGTGTCTGGAAATGTCTTCCAGGAGCTAGGTCTTGGAATGAGGGCCTCACAAATCAGACCAGTGCTCTATCTTTCTGTGGCTGAGCTGGTATCCAAGATGCACAACAAAGTTCTCTCCACTCTTCCCTCTCCTGTCCTCAAGCAGAAGGAAGGGATCTCTTTTGAAGCAGGCTGGGATTAGGGGAGGGGTGATGCCAGCACTCCCTTAACCACTCTGGCTGATGTCTCAGTAGGTCGCGTGCCCTCCACCCAATCCACTATGTCTGGGCTCATTTAAGGACTAGAACTTACTTAAGAATTGCCGTCTGTATGGCCTACACTGCCTTTTACGTTTACTTAGAGACACAGAGCACTGTGGCCCTTGGTGGCAAAGCTTGTGGGAAGTCAAGTTCAGACCTCTGGAATTGGCAATTATCCTCCGGTGAGTGCGGGTTTAAATGCTCCCTCCATGGGTGGGTGTCAGATGAATTTGGTCTGGTCTTCCGTTCTGCTTAACAGGACAGCATTGAGTTCAATGTCTCACAATTGCTGTGTTCTCGCACCCGCAGGGCCCAGAGATGCTCTTTGCACCATGCCTTGGCTGCTGGGGTTGTTGGAGGAGCGGCGTCAGCAATTCAAGGCTGTTTGTTTTGTCGATGTTGTCTGTGCCTATTTCAGTGATACAAAGATGAAACCAGGTATGAGGAAGGCTCATCTGATTTCTGGCTCTTATGAAGGTGTTTTTTCTGTGTCAACAGTTGTGTCAACCGTTGTTAAATCGGTGTCCTTGAGGGAGGAGCGGAGCCTTCTATTCCACCATTTTGCTTTACCTCTTCCGTGAACTGTACCGTGTATTATATTTATATCTGGTTACCATGTTTTAAATGAACTGTGATAAAACTGTACAGAATTTTGAGAATGGTGGCTATAACACTAAGAGACCTTGCTGTTTTATGTAAGAAATATTATAATAAACTAGAATGTTTACACTGGAATTGAGAATACTTAATGAGAATGTGAGAGCAGTCCTAAAATATAGAAGAGGTGCTTATAAAAGCAAAACCAGAATTACTTTAAAATTGGTAACCTCAAAGCAAGCACATACCAATGTATGGAAGTTTAGACAAAGACTTCGTATCAATAACAGAGAACACAATCTTATATTCCATAGTAACATAACAATGAATGAATGCATTCATAACATAACATAATTGTTTTCTTTCAGGTCCATAGGCTCCCTGTCACTGGATGATCAAAGCAGGTGTTCTACTAGAGAGAACATAAAAACGTGGTCTGTAAGGTTTCTTCCAAAGTTAAAGTTGTGTTTTATATGCATTTGGATTCTGCTTTTTTGAATGAGCAGCTTGTTCTAGACAGTCTACTTCTGTATGGTTTCACTGACCACTGCAGGGTTGTGTGCAGCATTCAGCAGAGACAGAGGACACTAATATCAATGCCAGGGAAGTCACTGAAGGAACAATGATCTAAGGAGACCCAGCAGTTTTAAGGCAAGTCTTTGAAGGGCTCCACTGTGTGGAAGCCTCAGATCTTATTTGACTGGTTCGCTGTAGCACTGAAGAGTTGAGATTCTTTGAAGTGAGAGGTCTGCAACTTAACTCTTCCTGATTACTTTTTCCTCTGACCAACTGGCTTTCTTATCTTACTGTGGCAATGAAGTTAAATCCAGTTCAGTGTGTTTTAAAGAGCAATAACAACACTCCCTACTTCATCTCCTCTACACACAAACTTGCACAACCTTTCTAAATAATGCATACCTGCGCAACTTCAGATAAAACTTTCCCCTTTCATCTAATCCTTTGTGCTTGTATAATAAGTAAATCTTGTAGGAAAAAACTGAAAGCTTCAAATGTTGATAAGCCAGTAACATTCCTCTTTTAGCAACCTCTGAATTTTAATACATTTAATTTTAATAAACCAGCAGACTATCTTTGCTGGCAACACTTTGTATTTCCGTATTTGAAGAGCATCGTAATGGAAATTGATTTATTAAAAACAATTCCAAGCATATAGCATCTGATGCTATTGATCATAACAATGTTAACTTGGTAAGAAGTGTAAGGTAATAGTAGAGATGTTAGATTTTTTTTTTGCCAACAGTCCTTGGGGGACCTTTTTTTTGCGAAAATTTCAGGATAGAAACTTTAAAACTCAAAATTATAAGTTTCTTTGCAGGCTAGTGAGAAATTATCTAAGAATAATATTCAAGTCTTTTTCAAAGAATTGTGTGAAATACGGTCAAGAAAATGACCATAGCATTGTGCCCTTGGGTGATTATTTATTTTATTTTATTATGTTTGTGGCATACAGCTTTTTTTTTTTTTTTCACTTTAAGTTCTGGGATACATGTGCGGAACGTACAGGTTTGTTATATAGGTATACACGTGCCACGGTGGTTTGCTGCACGCATCAACCCATCATGTAGGTGATTATTATGGAGGAAAATCATTGTTGTTTAACATTATCATAAAATACTGAAAACTAGCCTCGATACCCTCAGCCACTTTGTCCTTCAGGTAGGAGGTAAGGATTTCCAAAGATAATACAAGTTTTGGAAACTTATTAGTATAGAGCGTAGAATGGATAATTCTCTCCTCTTATCCCGTGAGTCTACAACCTGGGTCTCTAGGAGATGATTTGGGGCAATATCCACTGAGAAGGGGACACCAGAGGCCAACCAGGTGATGCTCTGTTAATTCCACTAATCCCTAACAAGCATTAGGCATGCTGATGCATAAAATGCCCACCTCCAAAGGTAAAGGATAAAGGTCTAAGCACTGTGTAATAATGTCCTTAAATAAACCTGATTTAAAGTTAATAAACCGATACTAACCTTCATAGTTAAAGTTAATAAACCAATACTGATTTTCATTTTATCTACCTATTTTAAATCAATTCAACAAACACATTTGATAATTGTCTAGGACAAGCTTTGGTTGATTTGTTTGTTTGTTTGTTTGTTGTCTAGGCTATGCTGGCTTCTGAGTCCTCTCGTCAGTATCATGAAAGGGCCTCTGAACCCTCTAGCTCTCCCTGCTCTGCATGCATCCCAGGCTCACTCTCCAACAGACCTGCTGACTTCCTCTCTTGCTACTCTCAAAACACAAAGACTACCACACCTCACTTCTCATGTCTTGAGCTAGATCTACTGCCACAAAGAGAGGAAACTTTTTTTTTCCTTCCAACTCTTATAGACCTTTAGGTTTCCAAATTGCCACCCTAAGTTTCAGTTTTATCGTCTTGCTTATTAGGTAATTGAAGGAGTTCTATAGGAATAAAATCAAAGAGAATTAAAGGTTACAGAACATTTTCCTTATTGATCATAAGCTACTGTCTCAGGTCAGAAAACAAGCTTAAAAATCCCCCACTCCACTCCCATCCTCAGGATGACCTCTTACATAACCTTATCAGAGTCATTTCTGCTTTCTCTGATATTCTAAGGGGACTGATTATTGGGCACTGTATTTCCTTGCTCTCAGGAAGCCAACGAAACACTCACAAAAATAGGACTCCAGATTAACCTGTTATCTCAGAATTCATAACTGGGGGTATCATACAAGACCACCAGGACATTCACTTCATTCTCCAGAACTCTTTGGTAGTTATAAATATGATGACCTGTAATTGGAGAAATAAAGAACCAATGGAGCAGCAATCTTCTCAGATTTCATATATGTTAACTTTTGTTTGAACTGTTATCCTGATACTACATACTCATCTAATCAACATTATCAACACCTTTTATTCATATCTGTTTTCTCAAATGCTTCTCCATAGTTCTGACTCTCCTGTTCATCTCTTCTCTGATTTTCCTTATTTCAGATTATGCAAAAAAATAGAAAGATGCTGTTAAACCCTAACATTATCTCTTGATTCTCCAGAGCTAAATGCTAAAATTAACAATAACCAACAATCTGACGTGATTTTAATAATTTTATATAACATGTAGAGACTCAATTGTTTGTCAGGGTAAAAACCAAGTTAAACAGTTTTTATTCCACCAAAACAGTGTAGCCAGGCTACTGAGTACCTGTCAACCAAACCGTGCCTCCTTCCCTCATACCAGGCTGCTAGAAAAACCTTATCAGACCATTTGTAACAGAGTTAATTTATTTTTATTAAAATAAAGAGTTACTGCTTAAAATTAAAATAGAAAATAAACGTTGTATGAAAATGCACATTGATATAAATACCATGTCACATCTGTAGGCTATTTAAATGTCTCATAAAACATATTCCAAATGGTTGTGAATTAATCATTAATTCCCAAGATGAAAATAATTAAGAATAACAGATTTGAACAATTAAAACTGAGAAAAACAAAGACAATCAGATAGAAGCTTTCACTGAAAAGAAAAAGTGTTTATACTATATTTAGCACAGATCTCAGAGCAAGAGAGCTCTGTACTTATTTTAAGTGTTAGAAACTGGTCACATTTTAGACTAGAAAATGAAGGAAAAGTCAGATATGATTAAAAATGACATGTGCCTTGAGGATAAAGGCTACAACCCTTTAGCTGTCTGAAATGCTTCTGATGCTTGGTTCTGCCAGAGATCTTCAGAATCCATAAAGAAAACCTCAGAATGTCAAGATTTTCGAAAGTATTGCCCAAGGGAGGGCTACAAACACAATTTAAAGATCATTGAGCTGTTTCTCCATTGACATCTTTTTCTACCAGCACTTTTTGCAAATTGGAAGCATCAATTTTTTAAAACTCAGAAATATTTCATAAAAGCTCATAATACTTTCTCTAGAACAACAACATAACTATTACCAGCACATGATCATCTCACCTTTTAGATAATTTTTAATGAAAAACAGTTGCATTAATATTATCTTACATCATGGATTTTTTCTTTATTTCTAAATTACACAAGTGTTTACTAACCTGTCAATTTTATGATTATCTTGAATCTACAACAACTTAATTATTTATATTTGTATTGCTCTCACATATTCCAATATACATAATCACCTCTATGGTCAAGTAAGCATTACAATTTCCATTTATTTTTTAATTAATAAATTATATTTCTTAGAACAGTTTTAGTTTCTCCCAAAACTGTTCAGAAAGTACAGAGGGTTTTCATATATACTTAACCCCATCCACACGAAGCTCCCTTTCCCCACTGTCAACATCCCTTACTGGAGTTGTACATTTGTTAAAATGAACCTACATTGACCCATTATTATCAGTGAAAGTCCACAGTATACATAAGGATTCACAACTGACGTTATAAATTCTGTATGTTCTGAAAAATAGATAATGACATGCATCCATCATTGTAATATTATTCAGGATAGTTTTACTGCCCTAAAATTACTCTGTGCTCAGCCTACTTATCTGTTTCTCCTCCCTCACCCTGCCCAAGCCCTGGCAGCCACTAATCCTCTTTTACAGTTCCATAATTTTGGCTTTTCCAGAATGTCATTTAGTTAGAATCATATTTTTCAGATTGGTTTCTTTCACTTAGTAATATGCATTTAACTTTTCTCCTTATCTTTTCATGACTTTATATATAGCTCATTTTTTTAGTACTGAATACTATCCCTTTGTCTAGATGTGCTACTATTTATTTATCCACTCATATACCGAAGGATGGTTTGAATGCTTTCAAATTTGGGCAATTATGAATACAGCTGTGGTAAACATCTGTGAGCAGGTCTTTCTGTGGACATACTTTTTAACTTATGGTACTGGGCAAATATCTTTGGGTAAATACAAGGAAATGCAATTGCTATATTGTATGGTAAGAATATGTTTAGTTTTATACAAAACTGCTAAACTGCTCTCCAAAGTGACTATACCATTGTGTATTCCCACTAGCAGTGAATGAGAATTCCTGTTGCTCCACATTCTTGTCAGCAATGGATATTGTCAATGTTTTGGGGTTTTGCTGTTCTAATAAATGTAATGGTACATTGTTGTTGTTTTATTGCATTTCTCTAATGACATATGATGTTGAACATCTTTTTATATGCTTACTTGTCATCTGTATATCTTCTTTGGTTTAGTGTCTGTTCAGGTCTTCTGCACATTATTCAATCAGATTGTTCATTTTCTTACTGTAGAGTTTTAAGCTTTTTCATGTATTTTGGATAACAGTCATTTATGTGACATGTCTTTTGCAAATATTTTCTCCCTATGACTTGTCTTCTCATTCTCTTGACATTGTCCTTCAACGAGCAGAAGTTTTTAATTGTAATAGAGTCCAATTTATCAATTATGTCTTCCATAGATTGTGCTTTTGGTGTTGTGTCTAAAAAATAATTCCGTATTAAAGATCATCTAGGTTTTCTCCTATGTTATTTTCTAGAAGGGTTATAGTTTTGCATTTTATATTTAGGTTTATAATGTGTTTTGATTTACTTTCAGAAAGATGTAATATCTGTGTCTAGATTCTTTTTTTTTTTTTTTTTTGACATGTGGATGTTTACTTGTTCCAATGCCATTTGTTGAAAAGACTATCTTTGCTCTATTATACTGTCTTTGCTCCTTTGTCAAAAATTGTTTGACTATATTTATGTGGGTTTATTTTCGGGCTCTCTATTTTGTTCCTTTGATCTATTTTTCTGTTCTTTTGCCAATACCACAGTCTTGATTACTGTAGCTTTATAGTAAGTCTTGAAGTTGTTGTTAGTTCTCCAACTTTGTTCTTCTCTTTCAATATTGTCATTCTAGGTCTTTTATCTCTTTATAAAAACTTTTTAACCAGCTTATCAATTATGAACAAACTGTCTGGAATTTTGACTGGGATTACATTGAAGCTATAGATCAAGTTGGGAAAAGCTAACATACTGACAACATTGAGTTTTTCTACTGCCAATACGGAATATCTTTCTACATGTATTTAATTCTTTTTTTTTTTTTTGAGAGCAAAAACACATTACCATTTTGGGGTGCTAATGCAAATGGTAATGTGTTTTTGCTTTCAAATTCCACTTTTTTATTGCGGGTATAGAAGAAAGTGATTGACTTTTGTATATTAACCTTATATCTAGCAATCTTACTATAATAACTCTTAGTTCCAGGAGTTTCTTTGTCAATTTTTTAAAATTTTTACATAGTCTGTGGTCTGAAAACAAAAGCAGTTGTATTTTTTCTTTCTCAATCTGCTTACCTTTTCTTTTTTTACAGCATTGTCTGGGACTTTTAGTACTATATTGCAAAGCAACAGTGAGAGGGAATATTCTTTCTTTGTTCCTGATCTTAGCAAGAAACCTTCAAGTTTTTCATTATTGAGTATATTGTTAGCTTCAGGTTGTTCATAGATATTCTTTATCAAATTGAAGAAATTTCAGCTGTGTTTCCAGTCTTCTGGGAATTTTTATCATCAATGGGTGTTATATTTTCCTATATGCTTTTCCTGTATTTATTGATATTATCATGTTGTTTTTCATCTCTAGTCTGTTGATGTGGTAGATTGCATTAGTTGGTTTTTAGTTGAAACTGCCTTGCATACTTGGAATAAATCCTACTTGATCATGTTGTATACTTCATTTTACATTTTGTGTTTAATTTGCTAGTATTTGTTGAGTTTTTTTGCATTGTATTAATAAGAGAAATTAATCTGCAACTTTTGTTGTAATGTCTTTGGTTTTGTTATTAGGATAATGCTGGCCTCATAGAATGAATTCGAAAGTGTTCCTCCTGCTTCTACTTTCTGGAATTGATTGTAGAGAACTGACATAATTTCTACTTAAAATATGTGGTAGAATTTACCAGTAAACTCATCTCAGCCTGGCACTTTCTGTTTTGGAAGATTATTAATTATTGATTCAGTTTCTATAATATATATGCCTATTCAGATGATCTATTTCTTCTTGTCTAAGTTTTGGCAGATTGTGCATTTTATAGAATTGATCTATTTCATCTAGGTTATCAAATTTGTGTACAAAGACAGGTTCATCGTTTTTTTATTATTCTTTTAGAATCCACGCAATCTATACTGATGTTCTTTCTCTCATTTCTGATATGAATAATTTGTGTCTTTTCTCATTTTTCTTTGATAATTTAGGTTTTCTTCTATGCTATTATCTAGTTTTACAGTTTTGCATTTTATATTTATGCTAAAGGCTTATTGATTTTATTGATCTTTTCTAATAACCACCTTTTGGTTTTGATAACTTTTTTACTTCCTATTTTTAATTTCACTGATGTCTGCTCTAATTTTTATTTATTTTCTTCTGCTTACTTTGGATATAATATACTCTTTCTAGTTTTCTAAAGTTGGAGATTGCATTATTCATTTTAGATCCTTCCACTTTTCTAATATATTCATTCAGTCTTATAAATTTTGCTGTAACAGCTGCTTTCACTGCAACCCACAAATACTGATAATTGTATTTTTATTTTTATTTAGTTTAAAATATTTGGGGAGGATTCCTCAGTTATCTTTTTGTAGCTTGACTTCTGGTATAGTTTCAGAGCAGATATTGTCTTACTTCTATTCTGTTGAACTTGTTAAGGTGTTCTTATGGCACAGAATGTGGTCTATCTTGGTGAACTTGAGAAGAATATGTTATCTTCTGTTGGTTGGAGTAGTCTATACATGTCAATTATATCCAGTCAGATGTTGTTGGTGCTGTGTAGCTCATCTACAGGCATACCTCTAAGTTATTGTGAATTTGGTCCCAACCACAATAAAGCAAATATCATGATAAAATGAGTCACGCAAATTTTATTGTTTCTCAGTACATATAAAAGTAATGGACCCGGTGTGGTGGCTCATGCCTGTAATCCCAGCACTTCGGGAGGCTGAGGTGGGCGGATCATGAGGTCAGGAGATCGAGACAATCCTGGCTAACATGGTGAAACCCTGTCTCTACTAAAAATACAAAAAATTAGCCAGCCATGGTGGCACACACCTGTAATCCCAGTTACTCGGGAGGCTGAAGCAGGAGAATCACTTAAACCTGGGAAGCAGAAACTTTAGTGAGCCAAGATCATGCCACTGCACTCCAGCCTGGGTGACAGAGCAAGACTCCATCTCAAAAATAATAATAATAATAATAAATAGTAAAAATTAAAAAACTAATGTTTACATCATACTGTATTTTATTAAGTGTTTAATACCAGATGCTGGCAAGGACATAGAGAAAAGGGAACTCTCATATACTATTCTTGGGAACGTAAATTAGTACAAGCACTATGGAAAACAGTATGGAGATTTCTCAAAAAAAAAAAAAAAAAAGCTAAAAATAGAACTACCACGTGATCCAGCAATCCCACTATAGGGTATCTATCCAAGCGAAAATAAATCAGAATATCAGTTGCACATTTATCCCAGTTCTATTCAAACAGCAAATATATGGAATCAAAATAAGTGTCCATCAGTGGATAAATGGATGAAGACAGTGTGGTATATATACACAGTAGAATGCTATTTGGTCAAAGAAAAGGAATGAAATCACATCATATGCAGCAACATGGATAGAACTGGAGGTCATTATGTTAAGTGAAATAAGCCAGGCACAGAAAGATAGATATCATATGTTCTCACTCACATGTGGGGGCTAAAAAATTTAATCTCATGGACATACAAAATAGAACAATAGATACTAGAGACTGGGAAGGGTCAGGGGTTGGGGAGGAAAGAGAGGTTGGTTATGGGTGCAAACATACAATTAGATAGAGGAAATATGTTCTAATATTTGATAGCAGACTAGGATGACTATACTTAGCAACAATATTATGTATATTTCAAAGTAACTAGATAAGAGAACTTGAAATGATAACACGTACAAATGGTAAACACTTAACGTGATGAATACCCCAAATAACCTGATTTGCTCATTTCACATTCTATGCTTGTAACAAACACTCACATGTACTCCATAAATACGTAAAATATTATATGTCGGTAATAAATGCACATATCTTAATTTAAAAATATTTTATGGATAAAAAATGCTAAAGATCATTTGAGCCTTTAGAAAGCCATAATCTTCTTGCTGTTGGAAGGTCTTGCATTGATGTCAATGGCTGCTGACTGGTCAGAGTGGTGGTTCCTAAAGGCTTGCTTGGCTGTGGTGATCAATTTCTTAAAATAAACAATTAAGTTTGGTGCATGTGTTGACTCTTCCTTTCATGAAAGGTTTCTCTGTAGCATGCAATGTTTCCTAATATTTTACCTACAATAGAATTTCTTTCAAACTATAAGTCAGGATTTCCAAACTCTGCTTTTTCTTTATTAACTAAGTTTATGTAATATTCTAAATTTTCTTCTTCTTAAATTATTTTAGATTCGGGGGTACATGAGCAGGTTCGTTATGTGGGTATGTTGTGTAATGTTGGGGTTTGGGCTTTTGTTGAACCCATCACCCAAATAGTGAACACAGCATCCAATAGGTAATTTTCAACCCTTGCCCTCCCACCAGAGTCCCGGTGTCTATTGTTTCCATATGTATGCTCCTGTGTACCCATTGTGAAGTGCCTATTTAAAAATAAGAACATGTCCTAATTGCTTTTCTGTTTCTGCATTAATTCACTTGGATAATGGCCTCCAGGTGTATTCATGTTGCTGCAAATAACATTCTTTATTTCTTTTTTGTGACTGTGTAGTACTCCATGGTCAATATGTACCACATTTTCTTTCTTTCTTTTTTTTTTTTTTTTTGAGATGGAGTCTCGCTGTGTCGCCCAGGCTGGAGTGCAGTGGGGCGATCTCCGCTCACTGCAAGCTCCACTGCCTCCCCGGTTAACACCATTCTCCTGCCTCAGCCTCCCTAGAAGCCAGGACTACAGGCGCCCAACACCACGCCTGGCTAATTTTTTTTGCGTTTTCAGTAGAGACGGTTTCACCGTGTTCGCCAGGATGGTCTCGATCTCCTGACCTTGTGATCCGCCTGCCTTGGCCTCCCAAAGTGCTGGGATTACAGGCATGAGCCACCGCGCCCAGCCTGTACCACATTTTCTTTATCCAATCTTCTATTGATGAGCACTTAGGTTCATTCTATGACTTTGCTATTGTAAACAGTGCTGCAATAAAACACAATGCGTGTGTCTTTTTTGGTAGAATGATTTCGTTTCCTCTGGGTAGATATCAAGTAGTGGGATTGCTGGGCTGAATGGAAGTTCTATTTTCTAAATTCTTTGTTGTCATTTCAATGATGTTCATTGTGTCTTCACCGGGAGTAGATCCCATCTCAAGAAACCACCTTCTTTGCTTTTCCATAAAATGCAACTTCTCATTTGTTCAGGTTTAATCATAAGGTTGCAGTAGTTCAGTCACATCTACAGGCTCCACTACTAATTCTAGTTATCTTGGTATGTCTACCACATCTGCAGTTACTTCTTCTACTGAAGTCTGTAACCCCTTAAAGTCATCCATAAGGTTTTACATCCATGTTCTTCAAACTTCAAACTTAATGTTGATATTTTGACCTCCTCTCATGAATCATAATGTTCTTAGTGGCATATAGAATGGCGAATGCTTTCCAGAAGGTTTCAATTTACTTCACCCAGATCCATCAGAGGAATCACTATGGCAGCTATAGCCTCAGGAAATGTATTTCTGAAATAATAAGACTTGAAAGTTTAAATGACTCTGTGATTCATGTGCTGCAGAATGGGTATTGTGTTAGCAGACATGAAAACAACATTGATCTTCTTGTACATCTCCATTAGAACTCTTGGGTGACCAGCTGTACTGCCAATGAGCAGCACTATTTTGAAAGGAATCTTTCAAGGCAATATATCTCCACAGTGGGATTAAAATATTCAGTAATTCAGGCTTAATGTTCCATTTATAGAGTACAGGCAGAGTAGATTTAGCAAAATTATCAAGGAGTTTTGGGATGGTAAACAAGCATTGGTTTCAACTTAGTCATCACCTGCATTAGCCCCTAACAAGAGAGTCAGCCTGTCTTTGATGCATTGAAGCCAGGCATTGACTTCCTCTCCTTAGCTATGAAAGTGCTATATGGCATCTTCTTCCAATACAAGGCTGTTTGGTCTACACTGAAAATCTGTTGTTTAGTCTCGTCACATTCATCAATTTTCTTAGCTTGCTGGATAACTTGCTGCAGCTTCTACATCAGCACTTGCTACTTCTCCTTGCATTTTATTATGAAGACGGCTTCTTTTCTTAAACCTCATGAACTAATTTCTGCTAGCTGCAAATGTTTCTTCTGCAGCTTCCTCACTTCTCTTACTCTTCATGGAATTGAAGAGTTGGGGCCTTGTTTTGAATTAGGCTTTGGCTTAAGGGAATGGTGTGGCAACTTTGAGCTAACCAGACCACTAAAATTTTCTCTGTATCAGTAATAAGGCTGTTTTGCTTTCTTATCATTCATGTGTTCACTGAGTAACACTTTCAATTTCCTTCAAGAACTTTTTCTTTGTATTCACAACTTGACTGTTTGGTGCAAGAGGCCTGTTTTTGCCCTGTCTCAGCTTTAGACATACCATCCTCACTAAGCTTAATCATTTCTAGCTTTTGATTTAAAATGAAAGACATACAGCTCTTCCTTTCACTTGAACATTTAGAGGTCAATGAAAAGTTATAGACTGGCCTATTTTCCACATTTTTGTGTTTCAGGAAATTGAGAAGTCTGAGGAAAGGGAGTGAGTGCGAGTTCTAGAGAACCCTGACTAATACAGATTTAGCATCAGAAACACAACAGATTGATTCTAGTGACCTCCACCCCCAACAGCTGAACCTGTAACAGATTTTACTAATATCCCAGGTCCAGCCACCTTACAAATTGCCCCATTGGAACCTCCTGTAGAATTCAGCTTCTTCATTTCTCTTAACTCTTGTTTCCTGCCTCACCTTAAACTGATGGCTTCCCAATTATGCCCCAAAGATATGCAATGGATCATCCTTTCTAAACCATTTGTTAGGACGCCCTAATGTATGTAAAAACAATTAAGGAGGAGATGCTATTAACAGCTTGTAGTGACATAACAGACCCTGATTTACTTCTATGTTTTACAAAAAATAAAAATAAAAAAATAAAAAATTGTGCTCCTATTGGGCATATTTACTTTAGTCAGTGGGGCAACTCAGCATGAGCCTCCAGATCCTTAGAGACTTGGATAACAGAAGGCCAAAATGGGTTGGGATATTTGACTGCTCTATTGTCAATAGACAGTAGATCTGAAAGTTATGACTTGAACAAGCATTGGACTAGCCCCCTGTCACTACATGAAAAAGTCAAATGTGAGTTACCTGGTGGGTTCAGAGACTCTGGATTTGTATCCTTTGGCAGAACTTTTGTACCTTGGTAAGGTGTTGCTACTAATGAAGAAATGATTTTTTTAAATGTGTCTGCTACCCTAGCAATTTTTACTGGCTTGATTGCAAAAGCTATCACCACACAACAGCACGTGATAGTTTCTCTTGCCAGGGTAATCTTAGATAATAGAATCGTTCTTGATGGTCTATTAACGAGCAAGGTGGTATCTCTATTCTTGCTAATATTAATATTATATGCTGTACCTGGATAAGCTCCTTGGGAGAGGGTGACAAAATAAGAGACAAGTTATATAAAATAAGAGAACAGCCACCTGGCTACAAGTATCATGTAGTTCCCTATGGTCATTTGATCTTTTCAGCTGGTTGCCTTTAAGTCTAGGTTCATGACTTAGAACCATTACACAGACTGGGATTGTCATATTGCTGTTATTTTCACTTTATATTTTTCATTTTAAACCTTACGCCTGTTATCTGACATCACTGCAAAATACATTTCTTGACAAAAGAAAAAGTTGGCCCAGCTCTTTGAAATGATAACCAACACCCATGTAACAGAAAAATCCAATTTAACAATAACTTTAAGATGAATTAGGCCTGAGAGTTTCTCCTTCTGGCCTTCTTATTGCTCAAATATGGCTAAAAGGGTCTTAATACTAACTTCCAGCTGTCCATCACCTCCCTACAAAGTGGAACTATATCAAACTAACCAGGACATGCCCATCAGAGATCCAAGAGACAATTAAAACCTGACTACAGGCTAATTGATCAGCAATGCTTTCAGAAAAAAAAGATTTTGGTCAAAAGGAGGAAATGTAAAGGTTGCAGATACCAAGATGAAGTCACTCTTGTCAGATACAGACAAAATAGGCCCAAAAAGACACAAAGGGTTGGGGCTCATCTTTGCATGTCTGAGATACAAACTCTTTCCAAGAATTTTCCTAAAACCCCATAATGAATTTCTTCACATCTTTCACATGTCTCCTCTTGTGCGTGGCTTGTACATTTTGTACATATGCCCATATTTCTATGACAAGGTTTATTACCAGACATTAGTTAAGACTGCAATATTCAGATAAGATGCTCTAGAAAGAATTCTTGTCCCATAATGGCACCTCCACCCATGAACTGGTGCCATTTCTGGCTTTAAGCCTTCAGGATCATGATCTCTATTTTTAAGCAGCTTATGTGAACTCCTTTTTGCCACTAAAAGCTTCCCTTTCCATTTCCCTCACCAGATGCACATGTGGCTTGCAATGGCCATGCATCTGGATTATAATCCCCTTTTCTAATTTTCGAACAAATTCAACATATTAAGAGATATTTTTCTCTACTGTCTTTGTTTTAGGCTGACAACTTAAAATTTCTTGTTGAAAGGTGGACATGATATACTGATTAAGAGGGGTTGTAGTGATAAGATGTGGGGCATGGGGAACATTCTACCATCTTATGATTAGATCTCAGCCTTTTGGGAGGCCTGTGCCTCTGGACTTTGAACTTCATTCAGTGCTTTTCAATGTATCACCCTCCTACGTGGTTCAGGGTGGCCTGAAGGAGCTAGAGTTCTGGGTTTTAATTTCCTCACATGGAAAGCCAGGGAGAACTAGGATTGGGTATTTCCCTTTCCCAGGTAGAGTAGGCTCTACTAAAATCCCAGCGGGTTAGGTTCTGATAAAATAGTTTCTCTAGGGGGCTGACCTCGTTAAGATCATAAAGCTCTGACGTTTTAAAAAGTGGTTTCCTTTTCCCTCCCTCTGTAGAAGCCTAAGGGAATTTTCCTCTAGTATTCGCTGTGAGGAGCTGGCAGAGATCTGGGAGGTAAAACTCACAAAGGTATGCGGGGCCCTGACAACCGGGTCCTCCTGGAGATTTTAAATCTCACGGTTGTCTACACTAAGTCCCCAGCAATCCATCAATTAGGATTCAGGTTTCTCTACCCTGACAGTGGTTCCACAGATTTCTGCTCATGGGTTTCTGCTCTGAGCAATAGTTCTTTGCATCCACCTGTATGTCTCTCCAATTTTAGGGGTAGCAGTGTTCCTGATCCCTCAGCTTTGTACTTGTTTTTAGAATAAAGTGATGATCTCTAAGCTCCTTACATGCAGGACCAGAAACCAGAAGTTGCCATTTCCATTTTAAAATGAGATAACTCAGAATCACAGGAGGTACAACATGACTTCCCAAAAGGCATACATGCGTTGGAGATAGCACTAAGACCTGAGCCTAGTGACACTAAGTCTGAGAGACTAACCTGTTGTGAAGTTGCGTAAAAGACTTGCATTTTACCTATCCATTTCAGAAAGAAATTGACTACATTGGGATACTGATTCAACTTCTTACATTCAGGAAAGAAGGTCATTAAAACAGCATTCTATTCCAAAAGGTTTATCTCACTCAAATTATGAAAACGTATCTGCACAGTTTATTACAGTGTGATTCATAACAAAAAATGTAAATACCTTTAATGGCTTTGAAAATTATATATGTGTATATATATGTTTACAATAGGATATTAAGAATAGAATGTACACTCAGAGTAAAATGTGTATGATGTCATATCAAGTGAAGAAAGTTGACATCAAAACTGTTTCTACTTAAAATGAACAATGAAGGTAAATAGTAAAAAATGCTAGTTGTGAAGGTTGAGCTTTTTAAAAATAATGTATGATGCACCAGGAGCAACGGCTCAGGCCTGTAACCCCAGCACTTTGGGAGGCCAAGGCGGGCGGATCACAAGGTCAGGAGATCAAGACCATCCTGGCTAACACAGTGAAACCCCATCTGTACTAAAAATACAAAAAAAAGAAAAAATTAGTAGGGCATGGTGGCGGGCACCTGTAGTCCCAGGTGACTGAGGCAGGACAGGAGACTGAGGCAGGACAATGGCATGAACTCAGGAGGCGGAGCTTGCAGTGAGCCGAGATCACACCACTGCACTCCAGCCTGGGCGACAGAGTGAGACTCCACCTCAAAAAAAAAAAAAAAAAAAAAAAGAAAAGAAAAGGATGTTTTTGATAAATGTGTATGCTATGGTTTGAATATTCCTCCAAAAAACTCATGTTGAAGCTTAACCCTCAGTGCAGGAGTACTGAGAACCAGGGCCTTTAAGATGTAATTGGATCATGAGGGCTCTGCCTTTATGAATAGATAAATCCATTTGTGGATCAGTGGGTTATCAGGGCAGTGGAACTGGTGGCTTTATAAAAAGAGAAAGAGAGACTTGGGCCAGTGCATTAGCATGCTCATTCCCCTGTCCACGTGATACCCACTAGGACTCTTCAGAGTCCCCACCAGCAAGAAGCCTCTCAACATATGGGACTCCTTGACCCTGGAATTCTCAGCCTCCATAACTGTAAGAAATAAATTCCTGTTCTTTATAAATTACCCAGTTTCAATTATTCTATTATAAGCAACAGAAAATGGACTAATACCATGTATAATAAGTAACTGAAAGAAATGCATTTATGATACTTTATGGATTGGAGACACTGGAATAGTCTTTTTGAAAAAGGAAAGCTTGTTTCTTACAACTTTAGTTTAAAATTTAGAATTATAAATATCAGTCTTTAGAAGAATATAAATGTCATTGTTTACATAGAGGAGTATGCTGGCATAATGGGTGCCAGGTTGTTCCTCTTGCTATAACAGGTACTAAAATAAATCGCTCCCCGGAGGCCTTATAAAATGGCATTGCATGTTCATTTAAACTAGGGGTTTATGGTACAACAATGTAGAGAATAAAAGGAATGGAACACTGGGCAATTTCTATAGAAAACGAAGGATTTTAGTAATGTGGTTGGGGGTGTAAGGCATCATCAATGCAGGCTTTTATTCCACCTCATTCATTCAGCACACAGTAAAAGATGCATGTGCCTAAATCCTAGAGAGTAGATAAACCTGACTTGAAATGTGTTTCTCTCTTTGGTATAATGTTTTGTTGTTGTTGTTGTTGTTGTTGTTCAGGTGTTTTTCAGTAATTCCTTGCAGCTTCAGCTTATATACAATGATTCGTTGGTTTCTTTATTGAAGGGGAAGAGAACGGGGAGAAAACACCACTTTTTAAAGCCAAAACTGAAGAAAATAATCTCTTTTGTGTAAAGGATCAATAATGGTCTCTGTTCATTCTATTTCTTGTTTGTACTTTCTATTGATATGTACCAAATCTAGACATTTGGATTTAAGTGTTGTTTTAAAAATTTTACAGAAAAAAAAATAGAAAAGAAAGCAGAGTAATTTTAACCATCCTTGACCTACTTTTTAAAAATTCTATTAATATACATACACAAACAAAAGGAAAAAATATTGATGTACGTCTGCAGACCAAAGTATTTACTAATATGCTTAATTATTTTCTGTAGGGTAACTAATGCAATCATAAAAGATGATCAATTGGAATTATTTTAAGATCAGGAATTTTTAATCATGATAATTATTTATCTGTAACCATGCCTGCTTTTAATTATTATGGGAAGATGATCATCTCACTCTGACCAAGTGGCTGAGTGGAATGAAAGAGGAGCATAGGCCCTCCATGCTGATTTTTTTTTCTTTCCCCACACTTGATCTCTAACTGCTTTTGTACCAAACTGGGAATAGAAATGCCCACGTCCATCAGAATGTCTTGTTTTGTCACAAGAAGTATGTATCAAAAAGTCATTTTCCTGAAAAGATGTGTAAACTGAAACAGCAAATAGAAAACAATAAATTGTTACATAGGTAGACTGAAGGATTTAATGACTTAAGAATCAGAGTCAGAAATGTCTACCTGGATTTAACTTACCTATTGCCAATAATAGCTAAAATACATAAAGAAGAGGCTCTTATAAAAGTAAACTCGATTCTGTTCTGATTGGAAATGCTAAACTTCATCTATTCTTTCATTTATTCAACAAATGTTATTCAGTGCATAGTATGTGTCCAGCACCATATTAAGACCGTGGGTAAAGGATAAAGAAGATGGCCATTATTCCTGACTTCTCAGAACTTAAAACCAAGAGACGAATATAAAAATTATAGAGTGATGTTCTATATAGAGAGACAGAGAAAGAGCTAAAAGCACAAATTTTGAATTGTAGCTACCTTGGAACTAGTGAGGAGTCAGCGTTCTCCAGTGAAAAAGAACCAGTAAGATTGAGAGAGAAAAAATTTATTAAAAGGAACTGGCTTACATAATAATGGAGACTAAGAAATCCATCCCGAGATCTGCAATTGGCAAGCTAGAGACACAGGAAGCCAATGGTGTAGTTCCAGTTCAAATCCAAAAGTCAGAGAACCAAGAGAGCTGATGGATATAAGTTCCGGTTGGAGGGAAAGGGAAAACTAGTGTTCCAGCTCTGAAAGTGAAGCTAAAGAAGTTTCCTCCTAATCAAATCTTATGTTCTCTTCAGGTCTTCAATTGATTGGATGAGGCCCACACACATTCAGGAGGGCAATCTCCTTTACTCAGTTTATGATTCAAGTGTCAATCTCATTAAGAAACACTCTTACAGACACACCAAAATAATGGTTGATGAAGTGTCTGGATACTTCATAGCCAAGTCATGTTGACACAGAAAATTAACCATCACCATCAGTTAGGTTAAAAAGGATTCCTGGAGGAGGAGACACCTATGCTGAACACTGAAGGACAGTATCTCATAAATAAAATATTAATTTACTTCCTAATAAGTAACTTTTATCAATAAAGTATATGATATCTATGTGTCTTCAGAAATGCATTTTTTCTTCCATTTTAACAGAAATGATTTGGATTTTTACTATATATATTACTCCGTTTTCACACTGCTATAAAGAAATACCTGAAATTGGGTAATTTGTAAAGGAAAGAGGTTTAACTGACTCACAGTTCTGCATGGCTGAGGCAGCCTCAAGAAACTTACAATTATGGTCGGAGGGGAAGAGGCATGTCTTACATGGTGGCAGGCAAGAGAGAGCATGTGGGAGCACAGGAAAAACTGCCATTTATAAAACCATCAGATCTCATGAGAATTCACTCACTATCATGGGAATAGCATGGGGGAAACAGCCCCCATAATCCAATCATGTCTCTCCCTCAACACATGGGGATTCAAATTCAAGAGAAGACTCAGGTGGGAACACATAGCAAAACCATATCACTCTATTAGTTTAAAATCCTCAAGAATTTAATATTACAATTGAGCTTATAAATTAAAGGTCTCACATGGCGTATTGATATGATATCAACAAAATATATAAGGATTATATTGCCACAGAACTACACAGTTCATAAAATGTTTTCATCCACATTATCTTATTTTAAACTGTAGGTTTTCAGTGAGATATTTCATTAGTGGGAAACATTTACATTAAAAAATCATTTGTTAGAAATAAATGTTTCAACTAGTCTCAGAACTAATGGGAATACAAAACTCTTGATGACTTTGTATTTGTGGATGGTGTTTGGATGTTCTTTCTAATAGTTTATAGGATAGAGAAATCATAATTGGGATACTCCTTAGGAAGTCTGTTTTATTTAAGTGATTACAGCTAAAAAGACAAAAACTCTGAGGCATTTTTCTTAAAAATCATCTAGAAAACATTAAAGTGTTTATTGATTTCAATATTTGATACAGAGAAGTAAATCAATGTGTTCAAAGTTCCCCAGTTGCTGTAAAATAAAACATTGCATTTTCTTTCTTTTCTTTTTCTGTTTTAATTTCTTTACTGCAGATTTCTTGGTGCTTCTTGTGGAAACAATAAATTCTACTGTAATTGAAAAGAAGACAGGGTAGCTGTTCTCTTTGCTTTTGATCTATGTGCCATTGCTTTCCTCATTTTTCCCTTTATTACCTTTTGTTAGAAGTAATCTATGTAGATTTTTAAACATTTATCGAGACTGTTTTATAACCTAGAACATGGTATATTCTGCTAAAATTACCATTGCATTTGGAAAGACTGTGTATTCTATAGGTGTTTGATGTAGTAATCTATTAAATATTAATTAAATTATGGTGATCGATGGTGTTGTTTAAACCTTCTATATATATAAATTTTTGTATAGCTCTATCAATTACTGTGAGAGAGGTTTTAAATAGGTGATTGTGCAATTCTCTCTTCCTCCTTTTAATTATGTACATTTTTGCTTTGGATAATTTGAAGCTCTATTTATACTTGTATATCTTCCTAATGAATTAACCATGAATTAATCTTTTTGAAGTGTTTCTTTTTATACCTGATGATATTTTTTGTTTTGGATCTAATTTATCTGACATTAATATAGCTACTATAGCCTTCTTATTCTTGAGGGTTGCATGGTATATCTTTTCCATCCATTTACCTTCAACTGAACTGTATTTTCATAGTTGTTTGTCTCTTAGAGGGAGAGTGTAGTTGAGTCTTTTTTGTATTTATTCAGAAACCTTTGTTATTCAATTGGAATGTTTTGGTTATTCATGATTAATGTAATTATTGAAATGGTTAGTGTGGTAGGCAGAAAGAGGGCCCGAAAGATGTCCACTCCTTAATCCTCAGAACTTGTGAATATGTCACCTTGCATGGTAAAAGAGATTTTGAAGAGGTGATTATGATTAAGGACCTTGAAATTAAAAGATTATCCTGGATTATCAGAGTCAGTCCATTCTAATTTTATAAATCCTTTAAAGCAGAGAACTTCTCTTACCTGTGGTCAGAAAGAGGTATAACCACTACATGGAAGAAGTTTCAGGAAGATGTGGGATAAGATAAAGTTAACTGGCCACTGCTGGCTTTGGAGATGGAGGAAGGCAGCCAAAAGCTGGTGACATCTAGAATCTGGGAATCGTTCTCAGTTTAAGACCAGAAAGAAAACAAGGATTTCTGGCCGGGCGCGGTGGCTCAAGCCTGTAATCCCAGCACTTTGGGAGGCCGAGACGGGCGGATCACGAGGTCAGGAGTTCGAGACCATCCTGGCTAACACGGTGAAACCCCGTCTCTACTAAAAACACAAAAAGCTAGCCGGGCGAGGTGGCTGGCGCCTGTAGTCCCAGCAACTCGGGAGGCTGAGGCAGGAGAATGGCGTGAACCCGGGAGGCGGAGCTTGCAGTGAGCTGAGATCTGGCCACTGCACTCCAGTCCGGGTGACAGAGCGAGACTCCGTCTCAAAAAAAAAAAAAAAAAAAAATAAGAAAACAAGGATTTCAATCTTACAAACTGAAGGAACTGATTTCTACCACCGACTTAAATAAATGGAAAAGAGATTATTTCCTGAACCCTTCAGAAAGCAATGAGGACTGTTGGCACCTTGATTTTGGTTTATTGAGACCCATACCACACTTCTGACTCACAGAAATATAACAATTCCTGATGCTTAAGCCACAACATTTACAGTAATTTACTAGGCCTACAATAGAAAATTCATATAGATTTTGGTACCTGAAAATAGAATGTTGTTGTAATGAGTAGAAAAATGTGAAAGTAGAATTGACTTTGGAATGGGGCACTAAGTGGAAACTGGAAGAATTTTGAGAAGGCAGAGAGAAAAAGCCTAGATTGTCTTGAAAAGACTGTAACTAGAAATACAAATATGAAAGGTGCTGCCAGTGAAGACTTAGTAGAAAATGAGCAACAAGTTATTTGAAACTGAGGGAAAGGGGATTTTTATTATATTGTGACAGAAAATTTAGCATAATTATGTTATACAGTTATGTGGAAAACAGAATTTGTTAAAAAAAAAAGTGAAACTGAAATTTAGTTGAAGAGATTTTTGAGTGAAATATTGAACGTATGGCCGGGTTGCTTCTTGCTGCTTAAAGTATGAAAAGAGACAGAAATTGAGGGAAAAGCTGTTAAACAAAATGAGGCTATGACTTGAGGACTTTGAAAGTTCTCAGTTATCTACGTTGCAAAAAAAAAAAAAAAAAGGCACAAAAATTAAGAGATTCATTATTAGGAAAGTGAGTAAGCAGAGGTATGGCTGCATAATCTTGTGCAAATATTTCAGAAAGATTGAAAGTATTCAGTCATATAAAAGGTTCTCCGAAGAGGTTAAGGGTGTTGCTCACAAATTTTTTTAAATAAAAGAACATTTTAGAAATTGAAGGGTTTTGCCTCCTCTCCCACCCTCTCAGCAAAAATCAAACATATCGGTGAGTTTATGCAGGAAAATCTGTATATAAGCCTTTTTTTCCAGTGAGTTGAATCCCTGTGACATACACAGGAGACCTGTAAAATTTCTTGAAAATTTTATACCAACAGAAACACTGACAGATTGAAATGAAAGAGAGAGAGAAAGTACAAAATGAAAGAAGATTGCCTGGCTTTCTTCCTACAGTCATGAAACAGACTGATAAAACTATGCAGCCACAAACATGTTCTACTTGTGAAAAAGAAGAATGACTCTGAGGATGCAGCCTCAAATCCAGAGGGTAAAGCCTAGTGCCACGGAGGATTATTCCTAGACATTGAAACCAAATGGAGCATGCCCAACTAGTAAAAATTACTAAGTTTCTGGAAACCTGTGAATTCTGATTTTAGTTTTTATTTTCCTGATAATTAATGAGGTTGACCATTTTTTTATAGGTATATCTGAGACTTTTGGAAAAGACCTGCTTATAAGACATAATTTTATTGAGTTTTCTGCCTTTTTATTATCTGTAGACGTTATTTATATATTTTGCCTATGAGTCCATTGTGAACTGCATGTATTTTATATTGCTAAAAGCTTTTCCCACTCTGGCTGCCTTTTATTTTTTGATAAATGTGAATTATTAATATTATTGTAATCCAAGTTATCAGTCTTTATCTTTATAGTTAATGCTTTCGTACTCTTTTAAAGAAATCTTTTACTACCCTAAGTTCATGAAGATAATTTCTCTATATTATCATCTATAAGCTTTTTTATTTTGCCTTTTATACTTAATCTTTTTAAATAGTGAAAGAGTAGGAATCAAGATTCTTTTTTTTTATATAACGATCTGATTGATCTAGCACCACTTTTTGAAAAGATCCTATTTTGCCCCACTATCACTTTGTGGTAATTATGTAACAACAAATATAAGCCTCTTTATATCATCTCTGATCTGTTTTACCTCTATTCTGGTTTGTCTCAACTCATGCCAATAACATAATGTTTTAATTTTGGTTGCTTTATAATAAATCCTGATATTCAAGTTTTTATTCAAAATTGTAATTGATAATTCTGGAATCAGCGTAACAATTTCTAAAAACTGTTGGAATTTTTATTGTGATTGTATTGAATCCATAAATCAACCTGGAGAAAACGGACATCTTTCCAATAGCTTCTTCAGTCTGTAAACAAACTATATCCCTTCACTTCTTTATTTACTTAATTTCTGTAAATAGTTTAGTTATTTTCAGTATAAGAGTCTTACAAATCTCTTAATGTATTTTCCCAGGGATTTAATGTTATTTTACTCTATTATAAATAGTATCATAGGCAGGGAGCAGTGGCTCACGCCTGTAATCCCAACACTTTGGGAGGCCGAGACAGGCAGATCACTTGAGGTCAGGAGTTTGACACCAGTCTGGCCAATGTGGTGAAACCCGGTCTCTACTAAAAATACAAAAATTAGCCAGGCTTGATGGTGCACACCTGACTCAGGAGAATAGCTTGAACCTGGAAGGTGGGGGTTGCAGTGACCTGAGATCACACCACTTCACTCCCTCCTGGGTGACAGAGTGAGACTTCGTCTCAAAAAAGTAAATGAATAAATAAACAGTATCATTTAAAAGTTTTGTTTTCTAATTGTTTATTGAGAGTATATAGAAATAAAATGGCTCCATACTGAAACCCATTTCTCCACCTCTTTCACCCAACAAACTCTAAAGTCACTGATTTATTAATTTACATGCTCGTTTTAAAGCCTCTCCCCGTTTGTATGGATAATCCATTAATTCACATGGCATAATCTTTTGTAAATATATTGCCCTAGTATTTTACCTTAACTAGTCTTCTAACAATTCTCTTAGCCTCTGGCTTAATATACCTCTAATCCATCTTTGCAAAAGCCCAAACGTATCATGTCACGCCCCTGATTTAGAAACTTCCATAATCTACAAATAAAACTCTTTAATGTGCAAGGTCATTGTTGATTTAACCTCCTAACCTATCTTCCACTTAGCTATGTGAATCTGTCATCAGCCAACCATTGGTAAACTACTTCTAGTTATTAAAATGAACACTACTTTTTAAATCTATGTGCTTAACCATGTGCTCTACCATGTGCTCTTTCCTCTATTGTAATGCCATTTTTTCTGTGTTTTATCTGATTGTTTTCTATTTATCCCTTTATTCCTCATGAACAGCACAGTGTTTGGCATAGTAAGCATTCATTAATAGCTTATTGAAGAATGCATTTGAGATAGTTAAGAGATGTGTAGATATAGAGTGCAGCAATACCTGTTTCAAGGAACTAATAGCACTCAGCCTTTAAGAGTTAATTCAAATGGCTGTGCTTCTGAATAGGCACCCCTGACCCCCAAGCAGATACAGTCACTGTCTCCCCAATGTGTTCTTTGTATAGCTAGAACAGAGTATATATCTATTTGTTAACATATGTCAGGAAGTATTACCTTGATTTACATATATAGGATATCTTAAAAAACATGAGATTGAACAAAAAATCCTCTGATTAAAAGCTTATGGTTATGTTGTAGCTTCAAATGTCTGCAATAAATTAACAAAGCTTTTTTTATTTTTCTATTGTGACTTCTTCCATGTGGCTTCTATCCTCAAGGCCACCTGTTGGCCCAAGAAGCCAGCTGGAGCTCCAGTTGTTCAGTCTGTTTTCCAGGTTGCAGGAAGAGAGATGGTAAGTGTAGTAAATGGACATGTCTCCCAGCTTTCTTTATGAAGTATTCCAGATGGTCCTATAATATATTTTTACATGCATGTCACTGGCCAAAAAATAATTACATGACCACACTTAGCTACAAGTAAGGATGGAGAATACAGTCTTTTGTTTATGTATTGCTCAAACAATTGTTCACTTAGAGTTGAATAAACCCAAGATGAGTATTGGATTGGCACTTAGCAGTCTATGCTCTATCCCTTACTGTCAGAAGCATACAAGAGATTGTTTTCCGTTTAACTCTTTATCCCTTGTTAACAACATAGTATCTAGCATAGTAGGCATTCATTAGTAGTTTATTGAAGAATACATGAGACAGTTAAGTGATATGTAGATACGGGGTGCAGCAATGCCTATTTCAAGGAACTAACAACACCCAGTACTTGAAAAGAAATATTTTAGGCTGGGCACTGTGGCTCACACTTGTAATCCCAGCACTTTGGGAGGCCGAGGTGGGCAGATCACCTGAGGTCAGGAAGTCAAGACCAGCCTGGCCAACATGGTGAAACCCCGTCTACTAAAAATACAAAAATTAGCCGAGTGTGGTGGCGGGCACCTGTTATTCCAGCTACTTGGGAGACTGAGGCAGGAGAATTGTTTGAACCCAGGAGGCAGAGGTTGCAGTGAGCAGAGATAGTGCCACTGCACTTCAGCTTGGGTGACAGAATGAGACTCTGTCTCAAAATAAATAAACAAACAAACAAATAAATATTTTAGGTTTGCTGAAGACTAATGTTTGTGTCCCACCCTCTAACCCCCATTCATATGTTGAAACCTAGTTCCTAATGTAATAGTATTTGGAGGTGAAACCTTTCAGAAGTAATTCAGTCATCAGTACTCTGCCCTCATCAAAGGGATGAGTACCCTCATGAAAGGGATGAGTATCCTCATGAAAGACACCCAGAAAACGTGATTGCCCCTTCTACCACATGAGGACACAATCAGAAAGGGCTGTTCGTGGGCCAAGAAATGGTTCCTTCCTCACCAGACACCAAATCTGCCAGCACCTTATTTATCTCCAGCACTTTAGTCCTGGAGGCTGAGCACTTCTTATCCTCCAGTACTGTGTGAAATAAGTTTCTGTTGTTTCCTAGCCACCAATCTATGGTAGCTTTTTATAGCAGTCAAAACGGACTAAGTCAAGATCTTAACCTTAGTAGCCCAGTTTTGCTTCATTGTTGAAGATTTATAAAATAATAGCCCTGAAATGTTAAGTACTCTTAGCAAATATTGATTTTGTTGGTTTGTAGTATATTTAGGCACACTTATCCCCTGGAAGAATTAGGAAAAAAATGGCAAGAAATGAAAAAAAAAATGGGACACTTATGCTACGAAAGTATACATAGACAGTAACTCAGTTCAACAGAATTTAGAAACTTTCTCATTTGGAAAGAACTTGTAATCACAATTTAAAATATTTCAATGATAAAATACTATGTAATCTGATAAAATAATGAGATATAAATGGAGAAAGGGATAGTTCACAAAACAATTATTAAGGTCACAAGAATTACAGTAGTCTCCTCTTTACCACAGGGGACATGTTTCAAGACCCCCCATGAATGCCTGAAATCATACACAGTACTGATCCCTCTGTAATCTGTGTTTTTCCTATACATATACACCTATTATAAGCCTTAATTTATAAATTAGACATGGTAAGAGATTAACATCAATAAGTAATAATAAAATGGAACAATTATAACAATATGCTGTGATAAAAGTTATGAGACTGCGGGGTCTCTCTCTCTTTCTCTCAACCTATCTTCTTGTACTATACTCATCTATTTTGGGGACTGTAGTTGACTGAATCCACTGCAGGTAACTGAATCTACAGAATGGGAAACTGTGGATAAAAGAGGACTACTGTGTAAAACCGAGAAACTATTACTAAACAGCAGAGTTCTGAAGCTTTATGTGGCTGATTGTTGTACAACTAATGCTTGATAGTTATTCAGTTTTCCAAAGGCAATTATTTACTTTTGAAACCTTTCAATTAAGCTAGATTATGTTTTCTAAGTTTCCTATGAATTATCATTGGATTGAAAAGAGTTGGTTTATCCCTTCAGGTTAAAAGGAAAGGAGGCGTAAAGAAGTTTAGTTAACTGGCAATGCATATTATTTGAATTAACCATTGGAAAGCATTCAGACAATTTTATATACAGGAAAGCAATTTAAATTGAATTTTTTTTTCTGCAAACATGAATATACTTTGCTCTTACATTCAGCACTTATTAATCACCTATTATATGTCAGACCCTGTGCCAGGTGAATGAGTCATCCTCTTGCTTATAAAGATCTAAGAGTCTATTAAAAGAGATAGATTTTAATAAAATAATCATGGTAGTGAATGTATAATTATGAACAGGAAATTGAATTGAATGAAACGAACATGATGCTAAGACAGCACATAAATAGGATCTTGACTGAAAAGGAAGATGGGGGAGGTCCAAATAAAACTTTCCTAAGGACATGGTTTTAACGTTATGGAGAAAAACAAAGAATTAACTATCGTTTGGAGGCTTTGATTAGTCAGTTGTATCTTGTTAACTTATAAAGTAGAAAGTTTAATAAGCAGGATCCCTTTAAAAGCTGGATTATCAAATCATGTAAATCATTGCAGATATATTAATTTTTTCAGGAACATTTGCTATAGAAATGTCTACAAAGTGGCTTTATTTTATTCTGAGGGTTAATATTATAAAGCTTTGTTACAATCACTTTTTCCAGCTATATTAGGATTTTTTCTCATCATTCAATTGTAGTTTAGTTCCTGCTGTGTGCTCTAAGTAGCAGAAATGCTATCTTTCAGAGATGGTTTTGGAACAGGCGACTGACTTTAGGCTGTGTGTCTTAGGTTACAAAAGCATCACTCCTGTAGTTTAGACTGATACTGTTCAATATGTTAGCCACTAACTACATGTAGCTATTTACATTTGAATTAAACTTTTTTAAAAAGTTAAAAATTGTATTCCTTAGTCTCACTAACCACATTTCAACTGCTCAATAGCCACACCTGGCCTGTGGCTTCTGTATTGAATGACACAGAATAAACCCATCACCAACAAAATTTCTATGAGACAGCACTGGTCTAGCGTTCATAAAGTGGGGTGGCATCTGCAATTCACAAGAAAATGAAATTTTCAATCATGAAATGGCTATATCAAAATCTGTGCTTGTTTGACAGCTGGGAGCAGAGGAATGCCGGTGACCAGCCTTACATTGATCCATTTCATGTGAGACTCTTACTCCATTTTTATTAAGAAAAACAACAAATAATAAAATGTAATCCCTGGTGAAAAATCAAAGATCATCTGTTAGTAAAGGAAGCAGAAAAAATATATTGTCTTGTGGCTCATTACACATTGATTATCATTTTTCTCAAATACATGATTAAGAATGAAGAATCCACTGGGACAGAATATAATATCTTCTTTATTTTGCCTTGGAAGTTTCTTATTGATTTCCCTCTGGCCTACACAGAAGATATTCACAGGTACTAACGATTTGTCTTTGCCTCCAGCTTCTAGCAAATAGAGCTTGAGGCAGGGATCAAAGTACTTACACCTTATTCAGTATGTGAAAGTCCAGGACAGTGAAGATGAAAAGAGTCAAGGTAAAACAAGATGCAAAGTAATATAAAAGCAGTAGTAAGAAGTGCAAGTGCACTTTGTAGAGAGGTAAGGTGGATCATTCAGCAAGTGTTTTCACTTAGACTGTGAGGTTTCTCTGGGAAGTTTGCAAGGAGAAGATATACACTGGAGCAGTCCATGTAAGGGAGAAATAAAGAGATATTTGCCTTCTCTGTTCTCTCCCATCTCCCTTTTCCCACTAGTTAAGGTTCACATCTTGGGGAGCTGACCCCTCACTTTCAAGTGTTATCAAACAGCATATCACTCCATGTAAGTCTGCAAGTGAAGGCAGTAGGGTATAGACAATGTATGGAATCTATAGAATATGCAGACCTCAAGATTCACCTTGGACTCCAACCAGATTCAGGAACGTGGCAAGGGCATTAGCAAAGGGGCAGGAGTGTCATCCAGGATTCATGTTGAAGTGAGAAAGCTTAAGATAGTGATTTGGCTGGTTGTATCTTCAAGGATTGAGCATGACTACAATAAGGGGAATGATTTTTTTTGATGATATAATCTTCAAACGGGCTGGAAATTTTTCGGAAGAATAGAGGGAGAATGTTCTGGAAATGTCATGATGAAGAAAAAGTTTTAAATGGAGAGAAAACACAACTACCACTTGAAAGAATCACAGAGAAAGCAGCATCCTCAGGGAGGAGCCTTTTTTGTGTGTTAAGATAAGCAGGGGAATGAAAACTTAGCAAGAGGTTAAACTTAAAGGGTAAGTCAATGATGACTGACTCAAGTTTCAGAGAACAGAATAGGGTTTGATGGATTGGGAAGTGTGTAAGCCTGGGTTAGAGTGGGAGAGGTACTCAGTTTCATGAGAGTGAGTGTTTAGATAACACTTAGGGAGGACTTGGGGGTTGGGGTGCCTTGTGGTGACTGACAAAAAGAAGGATTTGAGTCTTGAACGGATTGATAGTGTCTGTGGCATATTGTGGGGTGGGGCAGTAAGTGTTGGGGGAAGTAGAATGGGAGGGTATGTGTGTCCATTCCTCAGCCAGGCCCAAAGCCTGGCATTTGAGAGCAATGGCACCAGGAGCACATGGGGCTCAGAAAGCATTGTCTCCCCAACACATAGTTCTTCTAATAGCATAATTGAGACATCAGAGAAGGCTGTCTGTAGGCTCTGAGAGGGGCAATAGTGGGAGGGATGTGGGTGCACTATATGCTAATATATATTTTCAACAATATTAACATTTATGTGTATCACAGTTGAGACATATTTACCACTGAGATATATGCTGCTATCTTACAGAAAATAGCAATTCTTTCAGCAAAAACAAAGAACCATCTAAAAGTCCTGCTGTAACCACTTTCGGATTGATCATCCAAATTGTGAGGCAAAGATTCTGGTAATTTAATCACTCCTGGATGAATGAGAATACAGAAGTTATCAGCTTCTTTTATAAGGAGTGGGAGGGCAGTGGAGGGACTAACATAGAAATCCCCAAATGGTGTATTATACAAGGAACAGAGATTTTAAATACAAAGAAATGTATATTTATTTTTCTGGAATGAATTCTCATGCATTCATTATAATATCTCTAAACATATCAGAATTTGGCATACCAAAATATTTAAGTCAAATATAGTTACCAGAAAATATTTTTTTCTCATATTTTCCACTTCTTTGACTTTTTATAAAAATGTTTACAGAGAAAAGCACATTCTTTAGAGAAAGTCACTACAGAATGCATGGAGTATTATTATTACGTAAGTCTTCAATGTCTCCATTTGTGCTAATCAAAATGCACGGAACACAAGCTACAATCCTCCGAAAATTGCTAAGAGCTTACAACAAGGATAGATATTAATACTATTTGTAGAAATGGAAGAAAATTATGTTTAGCCCAAGTGACTTTATATCCCTTCCTAGGTACATTAAGCCTCTTTTTTAAACTAAATAAAAATTATGTTTAGCCCAAGTACCTTTATATTCTGTCCTGGATATGTGACTATTTTCTTCATTTTATCTGCAACATTTAGGTTCTGTTTAGGCAGTTGAAATACCTGTTGTCCAAGAATTAAAGAAAACATAAAATAAAATTGCCATCATGGTATCAAACCCTTTTGCTAATATAAAATTTCTGAACAAAGACCTGAAAGGATATATTCTTATGTAGCAAACAGATTTAAAGTCTGCTTTAACAATCTAGAAAACAGAGAACAAATGTAGAGAAATCTCAGGATGCATGTTAACTGCAAGCTACTGGTTTCCACAAAGAGAGACCAGAATTACAAGCAGGTAAGGTGCAGTAGAGGTTGGGACAAAGATCTAGGAATGTTTATAGAAAATTCCTCTCCCTTGAAACCAGAAGTATTTAAAAAAACATTTTCTTCTAATAATTAAATGTATTACTCAAGCAAGTAACATGATACACCTAAAGAGTGTGCTAACTAGTTGTAAACACATCATCATACAAATCATACAAATATGTTGGTGGGTTTGGTTTATTATTTCATTTGTTGAAAAAATGTTAAAAATCAGAGAAAGGTAAGTAAATATCACACATATACCTGCATCCACTACCCAGGATGATAAATACTAACTTTATCTCATATTGGCTTCTGACATGTTTTCATAAAATAAATGAAGTTATCATGAATCAACTTCATCCCCTTTTCTCCCCACAATCATTCTACTTCTTGACTATCCAGAGGCAACTACCATCACAACTGTGTGTGTTTAATCAGTTTATGCTCTTACACTTTATTTCATATATATGTAGTCACTATCAAAACATTATATATTTCAAATTTCCATAAATGATATCATGTGGAATCATTTACAATATGCTTTTTAAATTCAACATTATATTTTTGAGATCCATTGATGTTGATAAATGTCAATTGTAACAATATATCACATTTTATTTATCCATTTCTTTTTTGATATCATTTGTTTCTGATATTTCATTACTACAAATTATTCTACAATATGCAACTTTATATATATTGTTATGAAATGTGCAGGACTTTTTCTAGGATGTATGCTTGTGAGTAGAATTGTTGAGTCACAGGTAGGAGCATCTTGTTTCATGCTAGATTGTCAGATTATAAATTGGTCCTTAGTCTGTACTCTTTCCCCAGTATACAAGAGTTTTTATTTATCCACATTCTAAATTATATTTGGGAAGGTCAAACTTTAAAATTTTTTTCCATTCTTATTGGTGTAAAATAATACAGCATTTTAAACTAACGTTTTATTTTCTGGGTTATGAGATTGAGCGTAATTTTAATTTTTGTAAACATTCAAGTTTGCGTTTCTCTGAATTGCTTTCCATGTAGATGGTACACTTGTTTACTAGGTTGATTATTCATTTTTTCTTGTTCACTTTAATAAATTCTTTTTACCATTGTAGTTACCTATTTTTAGTTACATAAGTTAAAAAAAATCTTATACCTTTAGGTTTTATGTATCTAATTGATCTATGTTTTCTTCATGACTTTTTTGTCTTGTTTAAGAAATTATTTGCTTCCACATTGTAAGGAAAATAGTCAGTTACATATTTCTCTAAAAATTTTAAACTTTTACATTTCAATCTGTGGCCTTGGATCCAGCAGGATTATTGTGGAGGGTAAAGTTCATGACAGAGAATCTCATTGCATTCTTATCATATGTAGAGCCAGTTGACCCAGCACCAATTACTGCAGTGCTCACCTTTTCATGATTAATTTGTACTGTTGCCTCTATCAGACATTGCATTTCCTTGTGGCTATGGGTCTCTTTTTAAATTCTTTTTATTGACTCCTGTCCCAGTTAAATGTTGTTTAATACTGTGGCTTTAAATGTGGTAGGTAATGAGCCAAGTCTTTCTTCTCTGTTTTCCTGCTTTTCAAATTCAACTTAGAATATAAAGAAATACCTGAGGCTGGGTAAGTCATAAATATTATAAAAGAAGTTTATTTGGCTCTTGGTTCAGCAGGCTGTACAAGGAACATGCCACCAACATCAGCTTCAGGTGAAGGCCTCAGAGAGCTTCCAATCATGATGGAAGGGGAATGGGAGCTGTCATGTCACATGGCAGAGGAAGGAAGAGAGAGAGAAGGAGTTGCCAGTTGATAAAATGGATTTATCAACTGCATTTCTGTTTTTTCTTTGAACAATCAGACCTCAGGGTAACTAATAGAGCAAGAGCTGATTCATTACCTCCAGGAAGGCACCAAGTCTTTTACAAGGGATCCACCCCCTTGCCCCAATACCTCCCACCACACCTCACCTCCATCATAGGTGATCAAATTTCAACATGAGACTTTGGAGGAGACAAATATCCAAACTGTATCAGTTGGTGAATAATTTTCTTTTCTCACAATGTCTTTACCTGGTTTTTCTATTATGGTTATATTGGTCTTGAAAAATAATTTGAATAGTTTTTATTTTTTAATTTTTAGAACAGTCTTTATTGGGTAGTGATTATGTTTATATAAACTATTTGATCTTCTAGCCTTGATCTCTTTTCTTTTTCTGTGAATAGGACAAGAAGGGGGAATAGGAATGAATACATTTTCTAATGGTTATTATTCTCTTCAAGTTTTCTATATTTTATTCATTTTATAATGTAATATTTTCAAAAAGTTCTCTTGGGCATTAATTTTATTGTATTATTACTTGTAAGTTTTAAATGATCACCATAAATCGAAAAATACTCTACTGTTTCATTTGCTAGTATTGGTTATTTGAGCTTCATCTTTTCTTCAATTGCCTTGATTAAAATGTTCTTTTATTTGTCTTTTCTAAAAATACAGATTTTGATTTTCATATCTTCTCTTTTATTTTAATGTGTGCTGCCTTATTTTTCTCTTACCTTTGTAATGTGTTTCTCCTTCTTTCTTGGCTACATTGCATGCTTTGTATGTATTTTGAATATATATTCTATTTATCAGATGTAATTGAGTTATTTATTGGATATATTTTATTTTTCACCTTCACCTAGCTTTTTAACATTACCACATATCTTCTTTGTGCTAATTTTTCTCTCCTTTTTCTAATTTATAAATGTACAGCAGTAAGTGTTCTAATTACCACTCTAACCATATTTATACATTTTGATAGGTAATTTTTGCTACTATTCACTTTTAAACATTTTGGTATTTCCATTGTGATTTCCTTTTCAAACTAAAGGTTATTTACACAATGTTTGTGTGCATACGTGTATATTTTAATACAAATAGGTAATTTTGTTATGGACACCATTTCTCTGTGGTCAAATAATACAAGTATGTTTTCTTGTAATTGAGATTTCCCTGGTGGCTTTTACTGATTAATTTTTAAAATAGGTTTCACATGTGTTGGAAAGAAGGTACAATATTTATTTATTTAATGTAGAGTTTTACAGGTAGATAGAGACAGAAAAACAGAAAATAATGCTGTTGACTACATTGCTTATATTTTCTATGGCCCTGATAATATTTTTCTAAATCAGTTTTTTGGAAAATGTTTTAAAGACCCCACTATAATTATAAATTTCATTTCTTTTGCATAATCCTGTTAATTTTAACTTTATGCATTTGATTTTATATCATTAAAGTATCACAATTTATAATATTTATATGTATATTAGTGAATAATCTTATTATTATAGAGTGTCTTATTCTTGTTAAGGCTTTTACTAAATTCTTTTTAATAATATCACTATTTGTTATTGTTGTGCCTGCTTTTTAAAAATAAGTATTCCTTATTATTCTTTATTTTTTATGTCTTTTATCTCAAATGTTCTATATTATTTGGCTTTAATTGTGTCTCTTAAGAGCAGCATTTAAAATGAATATTTTAAAATACATTCCTATATATTCTGTTATAACAAATGAGTATATTACTGATTTTGACTTATGTCTGGCATGCTATGTTTTCCCTTCTTCCTTATTTTTCCCTGGGTTCTTTTTTTTTTCCTTATCTCTTGCTGTGATGATGCAGTTTCCTGTTTTTCTCTGTTATTCTTTTCATATGTTTTGCTTATATGGATTTATCAACTGTATTTCTGTTATTTTAGTGGTAACATTAACATTTTAGATACAGAATTACCATGTAATAATTATCTCTAATAATGATTTATCTGAGTTTTTTTTTTCTTTATTATTATCAACATTAGTTTTTTGCTTTTTTTATAGGTAAGAGGGAAGGTCAGGGAATTTGAATTGACCTGTGTCTCTTAGCAACAAGTAAAACCCACCTTCAGCAAATGAACTTGCTGAAATTCAATATATATCCTAAACTTTAAACTTTTCCAACAAATTTAAAGCATTTAGTTTCTCTTTTCTCCTCTCAAACCATATGCTATTCACATTATTTTATCTAGAATTTTAGTTTTAGGTTTTTTCGAAAAGAAAGAAAGAAATTCAACAAAAATTACTTATTTAAATAAAATGTACAAACATATTTGATCTTTGGTTCTCACAATTGCTAACTGCATTTTATGCCTTCCATACAAGTGTACTCTTCTTTTTGCTAAGTAAATGCTTCTGAATTTCTATGAGTAAATAATTCCTTTACTCGTTTATGTATTAAAAATGTTTTCCTAATGCCCTTACTCTTGAATGATTGTTTATAGGTGTACATAATTGTAGTTTGATAATCTTTTCTTCAGCACATTGAAGCTATTACTTCATTGTCTTCTGATCTTTACTGCTTCTAAAGGGATCTCTGTTCTCATTCTAATTATTAGAAATTTTGTTTTTCTCCCAGAGAGGCTGCATGATTTTCTCTTTAGCTATTATGTTCTCCGTTTTGTTGTTTGTCAAAGTGTTGTTTACTTGTATTTCGCTTAGCTCTTGCTGTGCAGTTTCTAAATGAAGATTCAGGCCTTCAGTCTGGACAGAGTTCTAAATCACTTTATGTCTTTAAATATTGACATTTTCTCTTTTGATAATTTGCTGGGAAAAAAAAAGTCAAGTCAGACCATTCTTCAAGACTGTCATAATTTTGATGTCGTATTTCCCCTTCCTTCTCTTTCTTTTTCATTCTCTAGGTCAGTTCCTCAGTGCTCTTTCTAATTCATTAATATTTTCTTCAGCTCTTCTAAACTGATGTTAACCTAATTTACTCATTTTTTTTTGGTTTTTATTGCTTTCTAATTTTAATGATTTGATTTTTTATTTCTAAAATTTCTCTTTAGAACTTGTCTATAGCCACAGGTTTTTGAAACAACCATTTTGGGTACTATAATCATTTCTTCTTTTCTTAATTTATACATTTTAAGATCTTAAAAATACATATTTGAATTTTTCTCAAATTGTGCAATCATAATTATGCCATTCAGTTAACATCTGCTTGATGGCTCTCTTTCATGATTTCTTTTTATGCTTATATGCTTTGAAATTTTAGTCTTTCCTATACCACTCATATACCAGTCTTTCATGCTACAATGTTCCTTTCTTGGTTTCTTTGTTTGTTTTGGCTGAATCTCTCCTCTCTCACCTCTCCATATGTGGCAGTTTTACAGTTGTCTCTACCTGCCTTGCCCTTGTATTGGCACCCAGACTCTCAGAATGCAGGGACATTATGAGTGTATTAGCTAGTTGGGGCCTGGCTAAGCTTTGGTGAAGCACCTATTTGTGCTTCCTCCCACCTATTAGGCAACAACTTATCAGCCTCAGCTTTGCCTTGAACATGGCTGGCCTGGCCTAACTCTCTATAGCACACTGAATCTGGCTCCATTCTCCCACCCGTTTTGATCCTCAGAAGTTGAAAGCATAAACATTTCTGCTACTTCCTTGTCCTGGAATGTGGTAGGCCTGTGACTTAAACCACATTTACTGCCATGTGTTTTTATTCTTCTTCTGATCTTCAAAGATGTTTATCTTCCTTTTGCTTGTAACCATGCCTTTTAAAAGCATATGCAACGTATCTTCTATCTTTGCTGTGAGTTTCTGAGAGGAGCGGAAAAATATTCTACAGAAACTGCCCATGCCAACTTGAACAGCAACCTCATTGCAAGTGGTTCTGTAAGAGCAAAGGCCGTCAGTAACAGTTACAGATCTAATTGCAAGTTTACATGAAAAACTCAGCCCATCGCTGTTACAGTTCTGAGTGCCACTTAGCAAGGGAAAATCACCTACGGAATATGGTTTCAGAGTATTGATTAGTCCCTTTCTTTCTAGTCACACAGTTGCATGCTAGTGTCTGAAATTTTAGGAAGAGTTGCATACATTTGACATAATATTACAAATAGGTTTATTTCTCCTGGTAAAATATACATCTCCTTGTGTTTGATAAGACTTTAAGCTTTATGAATCATCTGTGTCCTACTGCCTTGTTGTAAAGCTATTTGTCAAATTCTTTCCTAAGATCAAGGTTTGATTGGAAAGACAGAAAGAATATGAGGAAACCTTCTGCCTAGCACGTAGATTTGGATGAGAAATTACATTGCTTTTAAAAGAATATGGGTATTGGAGTTAGTAAAGAAGAGGTATCCTCGCTTATAGCTGGAGAGATCATCTTGGACAGATTTTTAATTTCTATGAAATTCTATTTTCTTAGTTTCTAAAATGGAATCTTTATGATGATTACATGAGATAATGTATATAGTAGCACTGAGTATAGAGTAGTTACTCAATAAATGTTAATTGAAAGAAAGTAAGAGACAGAAAGTTTACACCTGGAGCACCAAAGAGGGTTCCAAATCCATCTACTTAGTTTTGCTCTTCTTAGTCACAAATCTCTTAGAACGAGTCTCAATAAATAAGTTACATTTACTGCAAATCAATTATCTAGTCAATAATCTTAGGGAAGTACTTTAACTCTGAAGATTTTATAACTGTAGCTTCAGAGGAAAACATTCAAATTGAGTAGACTTGAATAAACCACTGATTTGTCAGTGAAGTCTAAGAATCTGAAAAAATTCGTTTTAAGTGTACATTCATTATTTTCGATGACAGTTAGTTTTAGGTGGAAACTCTCAAGTAACACGTTTGCAAAGACCAAAACAAATCACTTTGCAGAATGATTAAGGCAGCAAAAAAGAGCAACTGAGTTTGTTCCTTGTTAAAGATATTTGCTTTTATATTAGTCCTAAGAGAAATATGATGGTCTAGGAGACTGCCATTGAGCTAAATCTTACATTACTCATTCAGATATATTTAAGCTCACAACATAGCTCCAAATTCCATACTACTCTTATAAAGTAGTCATAATTAATTGCTATGGTATCAATATTGAGCCTAAAGGATAGTAATAATTCTATCTTATATTTTCAGAGTTCCTTGCAGTTTTCAAAGCACTTTTACAGGCCTTATCTGATTTGAGCCTCACAATAAGACTATAAAGCAGGAATTATTATATCCAGTACACAGATAAAGAAAATGAAGTAGAGAGAAGTGAAATGAAGTTGCTCAGTAATTCAGAGCTCCAGCAACTACTGTAGTTGGCAGGGCTGATCAAACTTTCTAGTGCCTAACAAAGTGTCATCTACACTGTAGGCATTTAAATTTGTACTTATGATATAAAAGTAAATTTACTGACAGAGCATTGTATAATATATTCAAAATTCCCCAGATTGTTTAGAGAATTTACATTATAGACTACCATTAAAATGCATGTTTTTGGCATTTAATAGAAGTCAGTGATTTCTAAATCTCTATCTTTTGAGAAATTACCTTCTACATGTTTTATTTCAAGGATATCAAGCACTTCACCACTTAGTTTTTTTAACTCCAAATTGTCAATGAAAGCAATTCAGTATTGTACAAAACATAACTTTGTACAATTCTCTAAAACCAACAATCAAGAACGAAGACACCTCCTTATTCTTAAGTATAACATGCCCTGATATGTTATTCTTATGTTCAAAAAGATGTTATGAGACATCAGATACTGAGCTCAAATAACTGTACCAAAGGATTAAACCCAGAGCTTGCCTTAACAAGAAGTTCAGATTTGTTTTGCTAAGACATTACAAGTGCATGATGACATGTTTTAAATATACCAGTGCCTCTTGACCAAAAGGACTATTGTAATATTTACTACATTATAATATCATAAATTTGTAGCAGCATGTATTATTACTATGGGCTTATATTTCAGCGGTTTGAACTCCAGCAGGTCTTGAAATTATTTTTATAACTTTAAATGAGGTGCATTTCTTCATGTCTTATAAACAGTAAAAATTATTTCTATCTATATTACCCTTTCCCTATTTTCTAAACTACTTATTTTGGCCTTATTCATCTATGTTTCCATCCATGAGTCTTTCATATACCAGTGTTAATTTTATTGTGAGGATATAAGTCAATATCATTCCAAGAAAAACATGCCTGATACACTCTAACAAAGTGAGTGCTGCTCCTTCACTTAATTACAAGTTCCTATCACCCAACAAACAAAAAGAATAAGGAAAACTCTGCTCTTCACATTTTCTTCTGGCACACTGTGTGACCTGAAGAAAATTCTGTTTCCTGCAGTCTGGCATCACATTTTAAATAAAGCTGCATTATGACTTCCACAGGCTTTTGGCAATTTTGCCTTTGGGGCCCCTTTTTTATTAAAAAAAAAAAAAAGTTTTTAAATGATATTTTATGACAGTATTGCCACCAAGATGAATATATTGATATTGCATATTAAAACTTTTTTTTTTTTTTTTTTTTGAGACGGAGTCTCTCTGTGTCGCCCAGGCTGGAGTGCAGTGGCCAGATCTCAGCTCACTGCAAGCTCCGCCTCCCGGGTTTACGCCATTCTCCTGCCTCAGCCTCCCGAGTAGCTGGGACTACAGGCGCCCGCCACTTCGCCCGGCTAGTTTTTTGTATTTTTTTTAGTAGAGACGGGTTTCACCGTGTTAGCCAGGATGGTCTCGATCTCCTGATCTCGAGATCCGCCCGTCTTGGCCTCCCAAAGTGCTGGAATTACAGGCTTGAGCCACCGCGCCTGGCCCGCATATTAAAACTTTTTAATCTAAGTTTATTTATTTCTGATTTTAAAAGAAATTAAAATATTTTTTGGCACCCTAGAGGTACTCTGGGCTCTAAACACTATATCTGCTATTTCTAATAGAGAAGTCAGCCCTGATTCTAATCTTTGGGAAAACAGATTTTTAGAAAATGAATTCGACAGCTGTTTTCTTAAAAATTCTATTTATATTGATGCTCTTCTTAATGTTAAAGTCTCTGAAAAGTATTCGGGGCTTCTTCAGCATTTAAGAAGTAGTTATCTCTATGCATATGCAATCAATACAAAGATTATTAATTTATATAATTTCACACAAAAAAGTCTAACATTGCCTTACAATGTGCTGGTACTAGAGTAAGAGGCTTATATGAATCATTTCATTTAGTCCTAAGTACCCCCAAGAAGTAGGTATTGGTATTATAACTTGCATTATACAAATACAGAAAATAAGTTTCAGAGGAATAAAGTGGTGTGTTCAGTGTCCCACAGGAAGTACGTGGTAGAGGCAGAATCTAAATCAATGGTTGTCTGAGCCTTAACCACAATACCTATCCCAGTTGGTGTTTAATATATTATTTTGATGATTGTGATATATTTGGGTTACTTTTACAATGTAATGTTCAAGTTCTTTTTTTAAGCATATTTTATTGCTAAAATTGAAAAAAAAAAAAGATAATCTTCTTCCACGATTTTATATCATAAGGAGGAACAAAGAGCCTTAATTATATATGGCCTACCTTGAATCCACCCTCATCCATCCACACATAAACACTTACCTGTAAGTATGCCTTATACACACACACACACAATCTCACCTATTCTTCCCCAAACGTGGGTTGTGAGATTCTTCATAGAATATTCTTTCTTTTACTTTTATTTCAGCAAATATCTTTAGTTCAACTTCAAAACCCTATACGAGGCATAAATAATGTAAATATGAGAAAGACATATCAGGAAAAAGGAACAATTTAAGCTTCTTTTATTATTTTGACAAAGGGGTCGTATCAGGTTCCAATTCTGCTGGTATCTACAACTCATTAGCTCCAGGCAAACTCTCTTCGCTAAAAATAATGAAAATGATTGCATATTACTTGACAAAGTGAAAAAAGAGGATAATGCAAGTGGGCAGATTGGTAAGCTGTGGGATGAAAAACTGTCACCAACTAATGGCCTGAATTTGCACTGACTGGTCTAGGTGTTGTGATGATCCTGTCCAGCTGATTCAAAAAGAAGCATGGTGGATAGCCTTGATAACTAATGCTCAGTCAATGCAATTGCAACTAAACTTCTGTTCTTATCCAGAATTCTTTTGTTACTCTAATTCACATGCACTGTTTTACTTAGGGGATGCTAACATGCCATAATGGGTTTTTGGCAATATCCATTAGCTCTGAGAGGGGCAAATACTGAATAGGTAGACCACTTTTCATTTTGCAAAGGCTCAACATGTAAATTTTTATTTAAGCAGGACAGTGGTAAGTTCGGATCATGTTCATTTCATTTATTGAATATGTACTAAGGGGAGGATGGCGCTTTAAAATACTTGAACTGATTTGTGAAGCTGTGTTTTCAAGTTCTTCCTGAGCTAACACGAATGTATTAACATTATTTGTACAGGTGGTGTTAAGATGTCAAAAAAGCAGCACAATGCCAATTGTACTTATTCCCTCTTCCTTTTTATGCCATGGAGGCAAGAGTAACCTGCTTCTGGAGTGAAAGATAATTCTGAAACAAATTCTAGGGAAGGGAAGTCCTAGGTTTCAAAAAAAAAAAAAAAAAAAGAACTACAAAAAGGCAAAGAAAGGATTCTACACAAGAAATAACCAAGTCTGTGTAAGTTCTAAAGAATTTCTTTTTCTCTTAGCCATATGTAGAATTTCTTTCTGGATCAGGCTTATTTTAAGACATGAGCCTTTCCAACTAGAAGTTGGAATAAAACTCACATATAGAATGGACTAAAAAGATTAGAGCATGATGATACTGCAAAAGTTTTCCAAACCGTAAATCCCTATGTGCTGAATTACTGAATTGCACTTTGAGAGCTGAGTTAGAAGAATGTGTGGTTTATATCTTTAGACCAGGCTCATCCACACTGGAGCTGCTGACCATCTTTCATTCTCTTTCACAGTTAATAATTTGAATTCATTCATCTTGATCATTCTCGTTTCTTATCCTTGGCTATAAAATAAAAAATATATATAAAATACATATATATTATAACATATAAATATTTAAAAAATCAATTACAATCTAAGAAAAACCATAATGTAAATGAAATATTAGACTATTAGACATGCAGAAGTTTTCAAAGGTAAAGATAATTATCTAAATTATCCATAATTTAAATATGAATGCATGAGTGTCAGTAAATTATTAGCTATCATGTACTCTTTGTATTCTATGATTGAGGTATATACTATTAGTTTATTTACAATTTTCAGAGAATTACCTAAGTTCATATAGCAAAATAGTGGCACAGCTAGGTCGATTGTTATTACAAAAAAAAAAACAAAATGGGTGAGAAGAAAACTGAATTCAATAAAGTGTTAAGTATCAGGAAAAAAAACAACAAACAATATGTCAACAAAACCGGAAATGTTAGGTGAATTAAAAGTTAGGTAAATTACTATCAAAAAGATAGTACATTTCAAACAAATTATTTTCTTTTCTTTCTTTGTGTGTGTGTGTGTGTGTGTGTGTTACAGGATCTCACTTTGTTACCCAGGCTGGAATGCAGTGGCGTGATCAGCTTACTGCAGCCTTGATCTCCTGGGCTCAAGCAATCCTCCCACCTTAACCCCCCAAGTAATTGGGACTACAGAAACACACAACCATGCCTGGCTAACTTTTGTGTATTTTTTGTAGAGACAGGGTTTCACTATGTTGCCCAGGGTGGTCTTGAACTCCTGAGCTCAAGGGATCTGCCTGCCTCAACCTTCCAAAGTGCTAGGATTACAGGTGTAAACCACCATGCCCATCTCAAATGAATTCTTAATCCAGGGAAGTCTTCAGACTCTTCTCTCTTGTTCCTCCTTTGACTTACGTCTCCAACTTCCGTGTTACCCACTATTCCAGAGGCTGTTCAGAAATCCCATGACTCTCAAAAGGTACTGAAAGCTACCTGAATAAAAACTCATCTTTCTCTCCTCTGTTTCCACATTGTACTTGTGTCTCACTTATGCCACAGTGGGATGTGCATGTTTCTCTATCCCAAAAGATTGACAGCAACAAGGCTCAGTCATCTCTGTGACCCCTCAGTGCCAAGGTTTTGTTGAGGTGAAATCAACTGACATGAACTGAGTAGAAATATATGCTAAATTGGTAACTGCGTATTCAGAAGACTATGAGAAGGAAAACTGCAACATACGATTAAGAGGGAATTGACGCTAATGATTAAAAAAGAGAGAGAGACAGACTTTATACTAGACCTATGGGACCAAGCTCTATTAGATCTGAGACTGAAATAATTCTGAACTTAAAAGGGTTATAGCATAAGATGTCAAGAGTTTAATTTATAATTAACATTTACCAAGCCAGACTAAAGTCCAGACTGGCCTGGTCATTGTCTATTTTTTTTTTTTTTAATGTTCACACACACAGTGTGGTAGTTTTATGTAGCGACCAGCTATATAAGGTTACTTTGCTAAGACGATGGTGCAACTAAGATCCCAAACTCAGAGTCTTTCAAAGAGAAATCCTTAATGTAGTAAGAGAAATAAAAAAATTATCATTCAGGAAATTGTAGTGAATGCATCAGGAGTGCATTCAGTCTGGGAGCTGTTGTTTTGTATTTTTGCCTTTGGTTCTGATGTTGATACTTTTTTAACTCTGAAAATGTCTTCTGACCTTTTTAACACAAACTCTTGATTCACTGTAATATGAGTTTTACCCTTTCCTAGACTTCCTGAAGAGCGAGGTTCTAAAGACAATCAACACTAAACTTAGGTCATACGTGGAACCATCCCCAAAGGTCAGAGAAGATACCTAGAGAGATTTCTGTCTTAGTCCACTTCTCTTGCTATAACAAAATACCTTGGATTGGGCAGTTTATAAACAACACAAAATTACTGCTCACACTTCTGGAAGCTGGGAAGTCCAGCATTAACGTGCCAGCAGATTCAGTGTCTCATGAGGGCCTGTTCCTCATAAATAGTGCCCTCTGTGCACTCACATGGTGGATGCGGTGCATGTGCTCCTTCAGGCCTCTTTTATCAGGGAACTAATCCTGTTCATGACATAATCACCTCCCAAAGGCCCCACCTCTTAATACAATTGCACTGGGGATTAGGTATCAACATATGAATCTGGAGGGACACAAACACTGAGACCATAGCAGCTTCCAATCTTATTCTGCATATTGGGAAGGTACAGAACAAAATGAGACAAAACATTGCTCAGATGTATGTTCCTCACAGGAGATCCTAGCCTATCCTGAAAGATGTTAAAAGTAAAAAAGTGATTTGAATCAGTGTTTATGTACCTTTCACTGCTACAGATGTTCATCCTGATAATTTAATCAAAACATCTAACACTTTTTATGTTGAGAGATGAAGAGCACACATAATGGGAGAATAATGCGTTTTTCTCCAATGGAGCAAGAACTAATGTCAAGAAACAGCATATTGATTCAAATGGGAACAGGGTATGTTGTTTGGGACAACTCCTCTTGGGAATAATGGACAACCAAATTATCTTAATAATTTAAACAAAATGAGCTCTTGCTTTTTCCTGTAAATTTATCTCCCTTTCATCTCTGGGTTGGCTCAAGGAGAACCCCAAGATTGAAAGGCCTGCACTCCACCTCATCCAACTAGATGAATGCAAGCCCCACATCTTCCTTCATCTCTTATCTTGCTTCTTAAAGCTAGGAGTGACCCTTAGCAGCTAGTGAGCTCTATCCTTCCAGAATTCTATTTACTGTATCCGATGTTTCAGGGTAAGAATACTTCTGTCCTGTCTCATTTTCCAATTATGTGCTTAGTGTGTATATCTTTTTTCCCCAATAAATTACTGCCATAATAGCAGGAAGTATCCATACAAAACATCCGAGTTGCTTCATACATAATATCTTGATGTGAATTAAAATAAAATGTTCCTGTCAGAAAAAAAAAAAAAAACCAATCTAGTTTATTACTAATTCTTCCAGTTTTAAAGATTTACATATGAGTTCTTACATATGCCCCATCATGATTTTTTGAGTATAATATTCATCCTCCCTTAAAACTTCTTGTGCCTGAAATCCTTCCCCTACACAGCCTGGCTTTATTACTCCTACCACTATTGCTGCTGCTATTATTACTGCTACACCGTAATTATTACATCCCTCACCACTTCCTTCAGCAAGGTCACCACTACTGTTACTGCTGGAACTCATCCTTCTAGTCTCAACTTTATGTTATGTTCCAGACAAGTTAAGTCCTCCAAATCCGAGCTTTCCTACCAGTGCTGCAGCATTACAGGAATTGCTGATATGCTATGGTATTGGTCTCCTTCACCTTCTATTGATCTCATCGACTAATCATATGCCATTACATACTTATCACATCAAATATATTGTATTTAGACAAAAAAAATGTTGTGGACCCTGCTTTAACTATTCACATAGCTTTCCTTTTTCCTTTCTTGCACATGTCAACATTATTGCTATTGTTGTTTAACACTAGGAAGGGAGAAACAACAAGAGGAAACACCATGTCACTTAGGCAGTGACTAAGTCCCCCTTACATGGGGCAGTACCACAGTGCTTAGCAAAGTGTGTGGCACCCGGTGGGTGATTAATATTTATTTGTTGAATTAGTAAATGAAGTGGCCATCTCCACATTTCACAGCCACTGTAAAGACAAAGAGAATCATTTGGGGCCCATCCACCTTTTCAGGACAGTTTAAACCACAGAACCCAAATAAATAAGCCCCATGCTGATTATCAGAGGGTAGGGGATTTCAGAAAACAGCAGGGTTGCTGAAGAAAGAGAATAAGGTAATTAGAACTAAGTGGAGACTGAACAGATACTAGAAAGCATTAAAATGAACCCACTGATTAAGAACAATGAGTGTCTTGATTAACTTGTCCTAATAGGAGGGGGAGTCGAACTGCTAATGTATGGGAAAGGAAGAGGGTAATTTTTTTTTATTTTTATTTATTTTTTTTGAGACGGAGTCTTGCTCTGTTGCCCAGGCTGGAGTGCAGTGGCACGATCTTGGCTCTCTGCAACCTCCGCCTCCCAGGTTTAAGCAATTCTCCTGCCTCAGTCTCCCAAGTAGCTGGGGATGTTCTTTTTTTAACAAAGGAAACCAGAAGGGACACAAGAAACATACATCAAGTTTTTCAGTACCTCAGTGAAGTTCTGCCTAATTATTTTAAAGGCAGGTGTATTGGCATATAATTTACATATAGCAAAAATTCCCCCTTTATTGCATACAGCTCTATGAGTTTTGACAAGCACAAATAGATGTAACCATCACACAGTCAAGATAGACAACAGCCAGGCCCAGTGTCTTATGCCTGTAATCTCAACACTTTGGGAAGCCAAGGCATAAGGATCACTCCAGGAGTTTGGGATCAAGATAGAGAACATTTCCATTGCCTCCAAAATTTTCCTCATTCCCCTTTGTCAGTCTCCTTCCTCTACCCGCACTGATCTGCTTTTTGTCACTGCTGCTTTTATTTCTCCAGAAGGTGATGTAAATGAAATCAAACAATATCTAAACTTTTAAGCCTGGTTTACTTTACTTAGCATAATGCATTTGAGGTTCATCCATGTTTTTGCATTTATCAGTAGTTCATGTCTTTATTTTATTTTGTGGAGTAGTATTTCATTGTGTCGATATATGAAATTTATCTGTTCAGCAATTGACAGACATGTGGGTTATTTTCATTTTGGGAACTATTAAAGCCACTATAAACATTTGAGCCCAGGATTTTTAGTAGACACATGTTTCCATCTGTCTTGGGTAAATACCTAGCAGTACAATTGCTGGGTCACAGGATAAGTATCTGTTTCACTTTATAAGAAACTGCCATTCGATTTTCCAAATTCTGCCTTTGTTTTTTTTTTCTTAAATTTCTAGCATTCTATCTTCAAGGGTAGCTGTTGGCAAGGCTAAGGTTTGCAGATGGTATATGACAGTTGTAAGGAAAAAATAGGATGCACAGATTTGATGGGAAGGAAAACACAGATGACACATGTTTCCTGGGTATCTTCTGATCTGTCCTTACATTCTGCAATTTGAAGACACAAGTCAGGATAAAATCCAGGCAGGACAATGCTGCCTGTCAGCTACCATCTGCAAATACCCATTTCCCATTTCCCTACTCCTGGCTCTATACTCAGGCTCAGCATTTCATTGTCACGCACACACACACATCCTACCACTATACACCATCCTGGCTCTGGGTTCCATCAAAGGAATGGAGAGTGTAATTCTACAAATGTAATTTATGTTTTTTTAAAAAAAGGTAATTATGCCTCTTTGACAGTATTAACAGTGTTCCTAGAGGTTCAGAAAGACAGGAAAAGAAAAAAAGAAAGAAAAAAATTCTTGCTCATATTACATTATCATTATTTTTACCTGGCACATTTCCTAAATCTAGCTGGAAATGAAAAAGCCTGTGCCAAATGCGATTTTGAAAAGTGTTCGTATTTGTGGGTGTTTCTGCACTGTCTGGAACTAGGAAGTAGCAAAAGTCTTAAAATGTAAATGATTTCCCCTTTGAGCTTTGCAAACCAGTTTTAGAGTATTATTTTGCCAAACATTATTGCTACCCAAAGCTCTAACCCCAAGTCTCCTGAGATACAATTTCAAGCAGGATGGACTCACATGAAATCAAAGATGAATGAAGATTGGGGTAGGGAATGGAGAATGTGTCCCTGCTTCTGATTGCTGATAGTGTCAAAACTTTGTATGAAATTTATAAGGCAAATGCCTTCAGAAAGAAGGGAAAGGAATTTAAGGGACAGATGAACCTTGTCCCTAGAGATCTTGAAGCCCTTAACTGGTTTACCAATCTTGTGAGACCTGAAAGAGTAAATTATCTCCTACCCATGTGTCATTTTTGAAATTGGCATAGGTTAGACGGGGCCCACATAACTTGGTGATGATAGAGCCCTTTAAAATAACTTTTCACATATTAAAATATCCCTTTTGACGAGTAACTCTTCAGACACACAGATTGGGAGTCATACTTTAGTCACCACCCATGACCTACCATTTATGACTTGTAGACACAGCTGTTTGTGCGTGATCTCTGATGAGTTGTTTTAACAGGAGAAGTTGAGCAAGTAACTTACAGGCTCATTGCTCATTAATTCCTTCCTCAAACTATGTCAGAGATACAAAAGGCTGTCCAGAACTTAATAATTGTAGAACAGTACTTATAGACCTTATGAAAAAGGGATAAGCATAGAGAAATGAAGCCATTTAGAATCTGTCAAAGAACAGAGTGAATTTCAAAAACAACCCTATGTTTCGTTAAAAATTTATTTATTCAAGTTTAATGTACTTTGAAATGAATTTGCATTTTTAAGGAACAGAATGTATTTTTATTTTCATCAAGGACATACCACCCCAGAAAGGTCACTTACATGCTGTGACAATGTCAAGTGCGTTCTATCCAAAATTTGGCATGCTATTAAATTCTTGTTCCATAAAATCTTCAGGATAGCATCTTATCTTTATAATGTAACATGGCTTTTGATCAAAGACTTTTTAAAATACATCTTGCGCTTCAAGTTCATTTATTCTGAATATACCCATTCTTAACTCTTATCAAATAAATACATGTAATACATTTCCTGAAAGTGCACACAGTGAGAGAGAAAAGAAATCAATTTCTTTGCTTCTGAAATGATCTTAAATGCTCAATTATCTATCATGTCAAAAGTTGGGCTTACAAATTTATAATTCCAGTTTTTTGACAAGGAACTTGTATCTTTTGTTTAAACCACATGGTATTGTTTTAGAATATTTTCTGTTTTATTATTATAGAGTAACAACATGTTAGACACTTGAGAAAACGTAAATATTATTTATTTCAGTGGTCTGCAAACTTTGGCCTGTGGGTCAATCACCTGTTTTTGTAAATAAAGTTTTATTGGAACCCAGAACCTCTCTCGTTCATTTAAGCAGTGTTAATGGTTGTGTTCATGCTGTGGTGACTGAGTAGAGACATAGCAAAGGAAACCTCACGGTCTACAAGCTGAAAACATTTACTGTTTGGCCCTTTGATAAAAAGTTGCCGGTCGATCAGTTAGTGTATCTCCTACATTTTACAAAAAGGGAAAAACACTAAGTATTTGACATTTTCCATTACTATTTGAGACAATACCAGGAAAGTAGATCATCATATTATGAAATCTTATAATGCCTAAATATATGCTGGTTTGCTTTACATTAACATATATGTAAAAAAAATTACTTTATACCCCTTTGCATTAACAGGGGGCTAAACTAGTGTATCCTCTAAGAAAACAGCATTGTCTCTACGGTCTATGTCAGAGACTGGATGTAAAAGCCTCAGGGAAACTACAGCTGTATAGTAGTTAATGAATTTAACATTATTTATAAATGAAGCTATTGATCAGAAAAGAGTGGAGGACTTTAAAACAAACTAGTCATATGCAATGAAAAATCATGTCTCCCCCTTATTGTAAAGATTGCAATAAAGCAGAACGAAATAAGTCAATCACACAACTCTCCTTGTAATGCCTCTCCTTTTTTCAGTCTAGTAATGACAGAAAAGACAAGCTGGACATTTGGAAGAGCAAGTGGAGAGTACCTCAGATATACTGTAAGCTGGCAGCTTTCTCATAGAGAGACTGGACCCATACTTTAAGAAAGCCTACAAAAGCATTTGACTTCAAGGTACCCTGAAGCCAAGATGTATAGGCACTGTCTTTAACTTAAGGACACCTGAAAAGGACTTTTAATCCCAGCTCAACTTGTAAAATCTTACTGTAGTGTCCACGAATGGCACCCATTGAGTTGTGCAGCACAAAATTCATGTGAACGTATATGACAGTACTATTTCTGAAATACTGGCATTAGCACTTTAACTATAACCAAAAAATTTACAATAGGGACTAATAGAGGTTTACAAAATAGAAGTAATTACATACATAAAAGTAAAGTTGGCATTACTGAACAATAATTACGAGCCCTTAAACATGTGTTTCAGTTTATTGAAATTGAGTTGTTATAGAATGACCTCACTATTTTCATCATGGTTACCACAATTCTGCCCAGCACCAATCTCAAAATTTTCTCTTGCATAATACAAAATATATATGTAACTCCAAGCTATGTTTGTACTTTAAAGGAAGGCAGTTAGCATCATTAATTTTTTATAATCTTGAATATTTTTCTTTTTAGAATTTTATTGAGGTATAATTTGCATACAATAAAATGTGCCTATTTTCAATATACTGCTCGATGAGTATTGATTGATAAACGTGTGTAACTATGTGATCACTATTGCAGTGAAGTTACAGAAGATTTCTGTCCCCTCAGAAAGCCCCCTCTTACTCTTTTGCAATTACTACTCCACAACCCCAGAAAATAATGGGTCTGCTCTCAGTCATCGTAGATTATCTCTGCCTGTTGTAGAAATTCACATAAATGAAACAAAACTGTATGTACTTTTTGTATCCACCTTCTTTCACTTAGCACATTTTTTTGAGATCCATCCATGTTGCTGTATGTGTTAGTATATCATTTTCTTTTATTCCTGATGTTATTCCTTTAAATGGACATACCACAATCCGTTTAAATTGGTTTACCCATTCACCTGTTGATGGACACTTGGTTGCTTCTTATTTGGGGCTATTATGAATAATGCAGCTATAAACATTCATGTAAAGTCTTTTTGAGAACATATGTTTTCATTTCTTTTTGGTAAATAACAAAGAATACAATTTTAGTTTTAAGTATTCATCTGAAGTTATTGATGCGTATTCTACTTTTTTTTCCTCAGCCAGCGAACTCTGTTCCTTATTCTTCACATCCATGTTCCAATATGTATTAATACTTATTGAGATAAAATAGGATGAAATGTGATGCATATACAACTATATGGTCAAAATTTATAAAAAGTGAGAAAATATTTCTAAAATATCTATTCTTTGCTGGTACATATCTACTAAATAGCTTTGCTAAAAACCTCAGAACAAAATACAAACCTACAAGACTCTGATTTACATGAATTATTCCTTCATATGAACTCTCTTTTATTTGCGAAGGATTGCAGAACAAAAATGAAACTCAAGGGGTTGTGCAAATTCTGAAAAGAAAAGGTCTGCCCCAAGTGTGAAATAGGTGAAACCCTCTGAGTGTTCTGAATCTTTACGACACATTTTCTTGACCTATATGGTGTGAAACCTTACTTATCATTCTTGGCAGGAAAAAGAGAGAATATAACCAAGAGATTTGTGGGAAGATAACATTTAGATCTCTACTATCAAGATGACATGAGCTTAAAGGTCTAGAGGATGCACTAGTTGAGCGTAAGTGCATCTAGAAAACCAAAATGATCCCTAAAACTTGGGACACACTATAAGTCAACAATAATGTACTCAGGAACCATCAATAAATGGGTTCTTATATGTTAAGAATGTTATCAATTATAAGGCAAATGAGATTTTTACCTTACTTGCAAGCTAACAATCCTGCCACAGTTTCTGGGTTCTGGCAGAAGACATGAGACTCCTGGGTTACAAAAAGGATGGTGTTATTCACATTATTCACTCAGTAGCCAGAGTATCAACATTGTGCTATCTTCCTGAGCTTCAGTTCCCATAGAGAAACCAGGTGACATCTAGCAGTGGGTTGCATTATAGGACAGGGATTCTGAGCTTAAGGAATCCAAGTATTTCATAATGGACAGTAAGCCTCCCTAACATTTGCATTTAAAGGAAATGGTACCTTTATTGCATCAGACAATAAACAAACTTGTCTTTTGCATGAGAGATAGAGCCCAATCCACTGGAGTTTGCCATAATTTCTACGCTGCATCTTTCCTACCATTAAAACTTTTTAACGCCATAAAATCTGTTGAATTATATGACCCAAGCAGTATGCTGATTGCACTCATTGCAGTCTAGACCTACTCTGGGCCCTACTTAAAGCTAATTGCTGTCCATGCCACTGGATATTTGGGCTGAAGTAGTATTTCTGGGTGTAGAATGGGCTGCCTCCAGAACCCAAGGAAGCCCACAAGACTATTTTGTGGTAGGGAAGGCAAGATACAGCAATTTGTCTTTTCCTTTGGAAAAATATTCTAGCATAGCCCTGATAACTAGACGCTTTAAACCTTCATTGAATCTACATAGGATTTATCTCCCACTGAAGTGTCTAAGTTTGTCAGCACACAAACTACCTCCCATTTGCCCTGTTCAGTCACCAATGCAATGCAGTAGTTCTCAAAAACAATCCTGTATCCCAGGGTGAGGATGGGGTTTGTAGCAGAGACTGATATAGCCTTTAAAAAGGAAAGGAAGCAAGAGTAGTGGTCCCTATCACATCTCCATTTAATTTGCCAGCCTGGCCTTTGCAAAAAACAAAAGGACCCTGGGAAATGACTGTAGATTACCTCATACTTAACCATGAAGTAGACATGTTCACAGCTCTGCCTTCCACACTATGACAGAATTTACCCCAGGGACCAGGGACCTAATGTGGGTGCTAGTCCAACTGCCAGGTATATCAATTCCATTTATACACTTAAGAACTAGAGAAATCACTATAATAGGCCTGCTGGGTGCTGAACTTGGGCCAGTGCTCTATTTATTACCTGGCTCCCATAGCCCAGCTCTAGAAGGGGGACAGCAATTATTTTTAAATCTTTAGAAATCAATGTTAACCCAGACCTTGTGTTCCATAACTCTTCCCAAATTAGACATGCACCTGAATAAATGGCCATAGGTCCCTCTGGGGAAGGAGTAGGGAGTCATACTGGTACATGGTTGCCACGGTGTTGAGGGTCCTTCCTCCCAGAGACAAAGCCATCTCAACAGTCAATGAATTCTGGATCTGAAAACTGGATCAGGTTTGGGAACGAAACAAAGGATCATGAGCTTTTATTGAGGAGACCACCCTTAGCCCCATTCTCCACTGTTCTTGATTTTTTGCTGTTTCGGTATTTTAGTTATTATTGATGTTAAGCAACATCCTACACATACACAGATTACAATTTAGGCAAAAACTCAAAGAGATTCCCATGCAGATTTCTGGAGTTTCTTTTCTCAACATAGCTTTCTCCTACCTCTTACTTTATTCTGCAAATTCATGTTGCCTCTGTTTTCCCTATCTCCAGTCTCGGTCTCCTCAACTCAACACACACAGTGCGCTTTACTTGAGATCTGAAAAGAGGCTTCAGACAGAAGCTCACTTTGTATGCTTCTTTTCTTGCAGCAGCTACAGATTTGCATTTCCTGTTGTTCACTGTCTGATAACAGATGTCTCATATATTTTGTCCAGTATTCTAGATGTTTATGATGAGAGGTTAAGTTAAATTCCAGCTATTCTGATGCCTGGAAGTAGAAAGTCCTTTCTTTAAACATTGACTTTTTAACCATAGTAGTCAATTGATTTTGCAATTTAAATAATTTTAAAAGCTAACATTCATTCAATGGGTTCATGACAGGAACATTATACTAAGTATTTTTCAAATTGTTTATGGTAACTCTCTACCCTAAGTCATTTGCTCTACCTTCTCTAATTCCTCATTCAATTCAGAGCTATACAAATAGCCTACATTTACAAACTTCATGGGGTTCAAATTACTTGAATAGATTATAATGTCTCTCCTCAAGTTGCTTTTTTCTTTCAACAATGTTCGTTTAATGAAGTTTGATTGAGTCAACTCTATTCCAGACATAATACTTAGTTCTCATTGCCATTAGACTTTGGGATCTTTCCAATACATTCTGATACTCAGATGATTTTCTAACCCTGTCACTCTTAGCCTGCCTCTATTTCCCACATCTCTTTTAACAGTCTGGAGTTCTTTTCCCTTGTTTTAATTGGTTATATTGGACACAATTCAAGTTTTTACCTCCTAAAGAATTAAGCTGCACCATGAATTGCAGTGCATTTTGCTGATATACTGAAATTCTCATCCATTCTTTCTTCTAAGCTGTCTCTTCTGAGTTTGAGGCCAACTTCCCACCTTTGCTGTCTTTTGGAAAGACAGTAGAGAACAGGTTGCATTTGATGCCTGGCTCTTGGGAGAATGTGGGTATAATACTTAAACTTTCTGGGTGTCTCTTTTTCTATAAAAATGATGATACCAGTATCTACTTCAGAAGATTATTGTGAGGATTAAGTTTACAGACACAAAGCACTTAGAAGAGTATCTGATCTTGCATACAGAAAACACTCACTAAATATTAACTACTATTATTATTTCTTAGAATCTTGATCACCTGGCTTCAAATTTGTATTAATTTTCACACTGCTATAAGGAAATACCTGAGACTGGGTAATTTATAATGGAAAGAAGTTTAATTGATTCACAGTTCCTCACAGCTGGGGAGGCCTCAGGAAACTTACAATTATGGCAGAAGGTGAAGGGGGAGCAGGCACTTTCTTCACATAGTGGCAGGAAAGAGAAGTGCAAGCAGGGGAAACGCTAGACGTTTATAAAACCCTCAGATCTCATGAGAACTCACTTACTATCATGAGAACAGCATGAGGGAAACCACCCCCATGATCTAATCACCTCTCACCAGGTTCCTCCCTTAACACCTGAGGATTACAGTTCAAGATGAGATTTGGGTGAAGACACAAAGCTAAAGTGCATCACTATTACACAGAATTCTGATCACCGTATGATTCTACATTACTATTTGCTATGCCTTAGTCATAAGTTTAGATACTCTAAGTTTCAACCAATTTGGAAATAAAGTTTATACTTGGGCCCTTCTTAAACTTTTGGCTGAGACCTTATGGCCCTTTTCAAAGTGAGTGTCTATAGTCGGATCTCTTTACCCTGTCCTTGACCACTCCATTTTCAGCTTGCTCTGTGCTAGTTTTCAGCCTTATATCTCTCTAAGGGACTGGTACCATCTCCCTCATGAGATAACCCAACAGGAGCAGTAATGTCCGCAAGGCCACCATGAAGCCAGCCTTTGGATTCTGAAGTGGCAGCTAAGGCCCCAGTGTCCCAGCTATGGTTATATGCATTTTTTAAAAAGATGAGAATAAAGAATGGGAGAATAGGAGGTAACAGGCAAAGCAAGTAAAGACTTGTGTATTTATCCCTAAAAGGGAAAAAAAAAATAAGCAAAGAATTCATCTTGGTCATAGCATGCTCTGAAAAAATGTAGTACAACATGCAATAGAAGTTTCCGTAAACTACACTGTAATTATACAATCTGTACCTTAGGCTTGCTTGAGAATCACATGGATTTGGAACATAACTATAGCTAAAATTTGAAGTCTGTGTACACAAATAAGTAAAATAAATCAGTCTTGTTTTATTAATAAAATGGATGTTTATACCCAAGTATTAAGCACTGACTTCTGCCTCAGCTGGAGGAATTATAAGTCAGTAATGAATCTTATAAATCAAGTGCATGAACCATTCATCATCCTCTGAGATTCTAAATCAGTCGTGTTCACAAAGCAGTTGCATGACTTGGAAACAACTCCCTGGATGAATAAGTCAGTCACTTCCAGATATATGAATAAGTGACATGACCCATAAATCACATGACTACATACTCGCACTTCATCAATCAGAAACTTTTACTTATAACTGAAAATTTGAAAATACTTATTGTGAACAATTTACTAAACACCCATCCCAAATTCCCATAGTACTGTAAGATGAAATGCATGAAAAATGCAAACGTTTTCTTGTGCCAAATAGTGAGGGGGTGTTTTGCTAAACAGTGAATGGATATGTTTACCCGGGTTTGCTATTATTTGTGCTTGTAGTAACATTTCATTGTCCCCATATATAGGAAAAAGAAAAACCTGTTTTTTCTCTTCTCTGTTCTCACAACACTTCTTGTCACCATAATGCATGGATTTTTCCACACCAAGCAATTCTCTGATGCTAACTGGGTGTCCTACAATTAAATTCAATTTTGGCGCTTAACTTCAGTTATCACAGACACCACAGGTTGAGGGGTCAGTTCCACAAGACTACCCCGACTTCAGTGTCAGTCATAAGTAGCAGGTTCCTGGTTATTCACAACTTCTGTCCAACCTAGTTACATATTGGGGTTTCCACAAAGCCCTTCTCTGTTTCATAATTTGCTAGAGAAGTTCACAGAACTCAGAAAAGCACTTTACTTACTATTATCCATTTATTATAAAAGGAACAGTCAGATGGAAGAGACAACTCAGGAATAGTCAGATGGAAGAATGTATTGGGCAATATACGTGGGAAGGGGCTGGAAATTTACAAACTCTTTTGGAACATGCTACCCTCCACGTGTTCAGGAATCAGAAATCTCTCCAACCTCTGTTCTTTTGGGTTATTATGGAAGTGTCATTACATGGGAATGATTGATTAAATCGCTGGACACTGGCCATCGGTGACTGACTCAACTTTCAGCCTCTCTGCTGACCCTGAAAGTCCAGGAATGGGGCTAAAATTCCTAAACCACTAATCACAGGATTGGTTCCTCTGGCAACCAGCGCTCAGTCTGAGGTTACCCAGGAGGCCCCAGCCTTTCGTTATCTTATTAGCATACAAGAATTATATAACAATATCACAGTCCCATATGGAAAATATAGGCAAGTACAACTAACTAATCCACAATCATACCTTTTAGACAGTGTCTTTTGAGATATATGAATATAAATATATCAAATATTAGAAATTATTTCTTTGAGAGAATGTTTTTGAAACTAGGTAATGTAATTGTAATTCAAAGTAAATGTTAACCTAAATAATTATGTTCATAGGATACACTAATGTTCCAATTAGTGCATCTCAATTTTATCAGTATAATTATGTTTTATGTTTGTGTAGTCTTTTATACATTTATTATTCTCACAGTTTTAATAGACGAAGAAAATATCTAAGATAATTAAAATCCATAATTACATTGCAATTCAGCACAACCAGAATTTAGGTTTTCTGTGCTCTATTTCTGTGTTCTTTGTTTCACCATGTTGCCTTTCATACATTTTACTGCCACTAGAAGAGTATGGATAATTTTCCATCTTTTTATAAATGTGTAAAATTTACCGATTAAGACTTAAAGTTTATTTATTAAGCTTAAAGTTTACTGATTTAGGCTTATGTACACAGGCCTAGAGGTGTCACCAACACTCTGAAGCACTCGCCAACTCCTAGTTTTTAGTGGTGTAATAATCATAAAATATTTATTCGTACATCATTTTACATCTGACATGAGGTGAAGCTTGGATTTTGCATTTAGGATGACAAATGGCTCATTTCTGGATAGATTCCCTATAAGTCATTACAAGTTCAATGACTTTTGTCATTGAACTAAAACCACTATTGAGTGATGGAATTTCATCCACCTTTAACTGTAATTCACTTGACTGCATAATCACAAATTACTGATAATTTAAAATCGATCCAAATGTGTCCACACGTATTAGCTGAGGATCAGGCCACTCCACAAGGAATGTCAGGCCACTCACTGTGCTTATTCCTGTGGCTTAATGTGGGTGAAAGTTCAAATACTTCTAGGTCTCATGATCAAACAGGTAGCTTATATAAAATCAATTCAGAGTTTAGCAAGGAATACTAATTTTCTGACCTCATAAAGAGTACAATATTCAGTGTATACCATAAGAAATGCTAATTCAAATTCATTTTTATTTATTGGCTTGGGCATTACTTTGACTTTTACCATTCAATTTTCATTTTAGATTTTTTTCATTAGAACTGTTGTTTTAATCAGCTGACAGATTGTGTTTTGGCAACTGTTTCCTTCTCATATCAGTTATCATTTGGGAAAGAAAAAGTGAAAATTGCACTATACAATTCATAATATTAACTTCAAAGTATGGCATTTAGAGTTAGATTATTTTTGAGTGGCTACTTGGTAATTTGATAAAAATAATAATATTTCCTCTCTCATATCTCTAGAAGGGCTTTATTACACACTCATTAAATTGTGCTTAGGTAGTATAATTATATGGAGTTCAGCATATTTCAGTTTATCAACAGAGTGAGTCACTTGGGAACTGTATAGACAATGTGTGATAGGGCAAGATTGCTGGGAAGACAGAATTTACTTCTATCTCCAGTTTACGTGGTGTTTTTTTGTTTTTGTTCTTGTTTGTTATCTTGGGCATGTCACTGATTCCTCTGGTCTCAGTTTCTCTGTGTTTGAATTGATAATGTGACTTCCCCCTTCCTGGTTCTTAAGAATATTGTGAGCAAGCATTAATGAAGTGGATGTGCTCTGAGTTCCTCAGATAAGACTACGTAAGTCCAAAAGCTTGTGACTGAATCATGAGAGGTTTTAGGGCTTCAAGATTCCATTTGGTGTACATATTTAAAGGAAAATATCCTATTTTAGCAGTTGGGAATCTACTGCTTTTAAGATCTCTTGGGTAAGTTATAACATTTACTTCAAACCTACCCCATGTATAGCTTTTCATTTCGCTTTTAAATTCCTGTTGTTCTTTTCTTGGTAGAGAAAGCATACATCTCATCTTCATCTTTGACAAACATATTCAGTAAATGCAATTCCCCAACATGGTGATCACCATTATAGAATTTCTATGAAATTCTTAGATTTGATAAAGTTTCTAGAGAACTTTAGCTCAAGCTAAAATGTATATGATCATTGTGCTGTGCACATAAGAAATCCTTGATAAATATCAGTTAAGTCTGGATTAAGTTGAGGATTTTTAAAACAATAATTTTATTAGGAAATTATTATTAATGAAGTTATATTTTGGTAAAATGACACTAGTCCACCTAATTGATGATAGCTAGGCATTCCAGCATCTATGACTGGATTTTATTTCATAAGACTCCATCTCCACCCCTACAACCCAGGAGACAGACTATAAAATAATCATCATTTGCCACCCCATCCTGTCCATCTGGATGTCAGATGGAAGCAAAGAGATCCAAAGCCCTTTGAAATAACTGAGGTGGCCTGGGTAGCATTTCTTAATGCAACCTATAAAACCAGGTTTTAATATCCACATCTTTGAACTATTACTAAGTGGATAATGGAGGCCACATTTTCCTCCACAGTCACTCTATTACCACATCTTCTAATTCATTATTCTTTAAGTACTTCAAGATAGTTATAATAGAATTAAATTTTATGTAATACTCTTCATCATCCAACAAAGTACATTGCAGAATCATCTTTAAGTCTTTGACCTTTTCCCAATGAAAACACTTCCCTTGCCTGTACTTTCACTCTGAATCATCAGCCTATGTCAGCCTATGCTCTCAATCTGAATTTTTATTCTTGGAATGCCTGCCCAAGACAAAGGGAGAAAAGGAAAATGAAGAAAATGGGAAAAAAGAAATGGAATATTACGCAAAAGCAGCATAGATCTAAGAAAATCCTTAGAAGAATATAGAGCAATTTGTCAGTTGTTAAAATTAAAAGCTATCTAACAACTATCATCCCAGAATATTAATGCCTTGAGAAAACTTGACATAACTCTTGGATAGATATTCTGGAGTCAGCAGCATAGTCTCAGTCCTCCCTGATCCAAGTTCATTACAGGATTTCACTTCTTGATTATTTATAGTTGTTTTGGGTCACGTAACTAGTCTGGCAAATGAGGTGTGAGCAAAACTGAAGCATGTCATTTCTCGGCTATAGTGAGACTCTCCAGAGCAGTCTTTTTCCACTGCTAGAAAAGGCAATATTCATTATGTTGGCTGTCCAATTAGCCAGCATATCTGAGAATGCATGATAAGTACTTGGCAATGTGCAGTTGTCCAGGAACATGGGTAAGAAATCAACCTTTATTCTTTTAAGGCACTGAGGCTTGAAGTTGTGTTTTACGGCAGCATAACCCACACCATTCTGACCTTATAGATACTTACCTTTGTTAAGAATAATGAAAGGAAAGTTCTCAGCAAGTACTTTTTAATGCTTTGACAAACTTTCAATTTGCATTTGCTCTAGTTCTTAGAACTTTATTTGACATAAAATAAATAGATGGCTTAGACTCATACAATAATGCTTATTAGATTTGTGGGGATAATATGAATTATTCTCATGTAGTTATTTATTGAATATTTTATGGTATTCAATAGATTTATGCAGTAGCTTCATCTGTTTTCAGAATATAAGTCAGTTCTAGCATAAAAAGTTTCTACTTACATAACAAAATGGGTTCACTTGTTCCCAGGTGGCTGATTTGTCTCATGTAATATGATGTTACACAAGGGTTCACCATTCTTCCCTGTAAATGCCATATTTGGCACATTACAATGTAAGAAGCCAGGCAAACACTTCAGTGAGGAGAAATCTTGAGTCTCCACCGTTATCCCCACTTTGTTTATGAGCTCAGTGGACATGAACTGGAAGAGTTAAAGAAAGAAACAGACATCCACAGTGTGATCATGTGATCTACCTGACCAAGAGTCTGCTCAGAAGAGGATTCTATTAGATGACCATTTACACAAAAAGCAAATAATCTCCCATTCTTGGATTATTTCAAGAGATTCATTCATGAGTCTTCTCCCCAAATCTTTTTGTCATCAAGATTATAACTTACTCTCCGAGTTTCTGTCCATGTGGCTTAAGAAATTCCCTGTTCATAGTTACGATAGACTTATATTTCTGACAATTTCTCCAGTTGCAAAGTCTTCCACTTTGACCTTTCTAATATAGATAAATTTTTATCATTTCTGATAATACAGGTCAAGTAGGAAATTAATGAAATGTTCATCTATTTCAGTTCTAGAAATGTAATGATCAATTAGTTATTGCCAAGAATAACTGCAGATCAAAGCATTTCTATTACCACTTCGGCTCTGCTGCCTGTTAGAGTAACTGTTATAATCTTGTCCCTTTTCATTAAGTGCTGATACTTTGCCTCTGTTACCAAGGGATTCTATAACCCCATTGAAATCAGACAGTCTGTTTCAGCGTCACTATTTCTCATCTTTATCCTTGGTCTACAGAGAACAGGCACTACAGGGTTTCTACTAATACATTTATCTATACTAATTTATTTCTCAATTCTGTGGGGAAGGGACTATAAACTAGGACCTCTCAGAAAAACAGAACTACAGGGTGACTGAGTCAATTGCCTCTCAGAGAAAATTTACTTCAGCCATCCTATTTCCCCAAGTTTCTCCATTATACTAAGGAAATTCTGACATCTCTGTTTCTTTTCCTTATTTAATAATTTTTTAAATAATTTCTTCTTTTATTTTAGATGTGGGGTGTACATGTACAGATTTGTTACATGAACATATTGTGTGATGCTGAGGTTTGGGGTACAAATGATCCCGCCCAACGACTGATCATAGTACCCAGTAGTTAACTTTTCAATCCGTGACACTTCCTTCCTTCCCTTCTCTAGTAGTTTCCGGTGTTTACTGTTGCCATCTTTATGTCCACGAGTGCCCAGTGTTTAACTCCCACTAGTAAATAAGGACATGAAGTATTTGGTTTTCTCTTCCTGCATTAATTTGTTTAGATGATGACCTCCAACTGCATCCATGACACTGTAAAGGACATGATTTTGTTCTTTTTTCTGGTTGTCTAGTATTCCATGTTATATATGTACCCCATTTTCTGTATCCAATCCACTGTTGACAGGGACCTATGTGCATTCCATATCTTTGCTATTGTGAAAAGTACTACATTGAACAGATGAGTGCACTGGCATCTCAGTTTCGTTCATCATAGGCCAATATGGAGCCCAAGTTTTAATCAATCCACTGAGAAAACATTTAGCAGCACTCTTATTTTCTCAAACTACAACTCTAAATCAAGAATTTTGAGTTAAATAAGCTCTAGTTGTATAAGCCCATATTAACAATAACAAGCAAAAAGCCTACCCAAGTATGATATCCTTCCCATCATTGTCTATAACCTCAGAGACCATTTTCATAAATTCTCCAGATTTTTTGTTGCTCTATTAGCAAAATGTTGCAATTACTTTTGGGTGGAACCTGGTTTATTTTGTAAATGACTCCCTATGGTCACACTGAAACCTGACACAATTTATAGGCCTTGAGGCAAAAAATGGAAGTAGACATATTGAAATGAGAAGAATTTGAATTCTCTTGCAAGTTAATTGTTTCAAGTGAGGCATTTACTGGATGCGAAAAAAACTAGACATATGAGTGAGAAAGAGAGGTTGCTTCTGCTGGCATAGGAGGTAGATTGATAGGAGATTCAGGGAATCCATAGTTGTCCAATTGATTAACTTTTCAGATCCTTCTCATTGTCAAGAAGTAAATTAATTTTTACTCAAGAGAAGTAATGTAATTATGAATGTGATCTGCAATACAATTCAACTACCCTGGTACAGTAAGTGTGATGAATGTGGGTACTGATTCCAAAAAAAAAAAAAGACAATGAGGTGGCAGTAGCATACTATGAGCTTAACATCAGCATTGTCTGGGAAACAGTTTGACAAGTTTTGGGGTAGAGAAAAGGACCTCAGAGTGTGAGAACATCCAAGAGATACAGCACAGGGACCACTGTTCATAGTGAGACAAGGGCAAGAGAACTCCCAGGAGAAAGAGAGAGATCAGGGAGGAAGCTTCTGTTTGAGGTAATGTTCAGCAGTCCTACAGTGAATCTCTGAGGAGTCCAACACTTCCAAAGGTTAGAATTGGCATCTTTTATATCTACCGGGTTTATCTTATCTCTGCCTGGTAAGTGTTTGGTACATTTTTGTGGAATAGGGAAAACCAAGAGGCTCTAAATGGCTAAAACTCTGCATATTGGGGGTATGTTTAAAACAACTGGATATATATAAGTTAGAGTTTAGTGGTGTCAAACTTTTGAGTTAATAGACTTCAGCCTGTTATAAAGAAGTAAACAACATATGGCCAATATGCAGAGGCCATCTTGGGCTCCTTTATATAAAACCTAGAAATCAGAAAGCTTCTGAATTTGTACTTCTTCAACTCTGCTGACATAAGAGATAAGACATCATCTTAAGGCAATCATAGAAATCTCTTGGTTCTCTGGTGATATTTCGATGCATTCAAAGCTCTGCAGTACAGTTTGAGGTAGCCATTCCACACACAGTCTTTTTTGCTTGAACTACCATTAATGGACTATCACAGCAGTCACTCAATCTAGATAGCTTTATCTTTAATAGGACTTCATTCTAGGATTATCACAAGACATAATTTAAATGTTTTACCACTGGTTGTCATGGAAACAAATCTTATCTTTTAATGATAATTAGACCCTGGCCACATAGCCAACCAAATATTAAGATTTATTTGAATTTATTAATTACTGGCAACCACTTGATGAAGCAATTACCGTATAACTCAAATTTCACCTGCAGGTAGACAACAGAATTCTGCTAAAGTCTGAATGTTTGTGTCCCCTAAAATTTATATGTTGAAGTCCTATCCCCAAGGTGATGGTATTAGCAGTTAGGGCCTTTCAGAGGTAATCTGGTCATGATGATGGATGGTGTGCTCATTAATGGGGTTAGTGCCCTTATAAAGAGATTTTTAAAACCTCATTTGTCACTTCCACCATGTGAGGATGCAATGAAAATGCACCTTCCGTGAACCAAAAAGTGGGCTCTCATCACATACTGAATTAGCTAACACCTTGATCTTGGACTTCTCAGCCTCTGTAAATGTGAGAAATACATTTCTGTTATTTATAAGCTACCCAGTTTCTGTTTTGTTTGTTTGTTGTTGTCATTGTTATAGTACCAGAAATGAACTAACAAAAATTCATTCTAGCTAGTTCAAGCAGATAAGAGCTAACAGAGGAAATTAGATGAATAAGAAATTGTAGGAGAGGGCACAGCAAGAGAGCCACGTAGGAGACTTGACCTATCTATCATCCCTCCCACAGGAACACCAATTTAACAACTATCTACACAAAAAAGCACCTTCGTAAGAGCCAAAGATCAAGTGAGCAATCACAGTACCTTGTTTTAACTTAATATCACTGAAAGAGGCACTGAGGAGGGTGGGAAAGACAATCTTGAATTACAGATGGCACCCTTCCTCTATGCCCTGGCAGTAACCGCAAAGCATAGAGAGAGAATCTGTGTCCTTGGGGGGAGAGACAGCACAGCAACTCTGGGACTCTGCATTCAACTAAGTGCTGCCCTGTCACAGCAGAAAACAAAACCCAACTAAAATCAACTGACACCCACCCATGGAGGAAGCATCTAGACCAGCCCCAGCCAGAGGGTAATCCCCATCCCAGTGGTCAGAACTTGAGTTTTGGCAAGCCTTGCCATCACAGGCTGAAGTGCTTTGGGGTCCTCAATAAATTTGAAAAGAAATCTTGCAATTCCTAGGCAAGTCTGAGTACTGTGCTGAATGCAGAGCCGGTGGACATGAAACACCAGCCAGGGCAGCTAAGAAAGCGTTTGCATCACCCCTCCTCCAACCCCAGACAGCACAACTTGCAGCAACAAAAGTGACTTGCTCTTTTTGCTTGAGAAGAAGAGAAGGAAGCATAAAAAGGACTTTGTCTTGCGTCTTTGATACCATCTCAGCCACAGTAGGATAGAGCGCTGGGCATAGTTGTAGGGCCCTCATTACAGGCCATAGCTCCCAGATGACATATCTAGACATTCCCTGGGCCAAAAGTGAAGCCAATGCCTTGAAGGGAAAAACCCAGTCCTGGCAGGATTCACCACCTGCTGACTAAAGAGCCCTTGAGCTCTGAAGAACCAGAAGTAATACCCGAGTAGTATGCTGTAGGCCTCAGGGGAGACTCAGATGTACTGGCTTCAGGTACCAGCTTGACCTCAGTGGGGTAAGGCACCAAATGGGTTCCTGGGGTCCCTGATTTCAGGCCTTGGCTCTTGGACAGCATTTCTGGACATGCCCTGGGCCAGAGGGGAGCCCATTGCCATGAACAATGAGTCCCAGGCCTGGCAGCATTCACCACCAGCTGACTGAAGAGCCCTTAGGCCTTAAAGGAACATCAGCAGTAGCCTGTCAGTAACCCCAATGGATCTGTGGTGGTGGACATGGAGAGAGGCACCTCAGCCTGTGGAAAGGGCTGCATCTTGTGGTTTGAGAGGCAGCTCAGTCACAGTACAATAGAACACCAGGTAGAATTCTAAAGTTTTTTTTGCTCTAGTCCCTAGCTCCTGGCTATCATCTCTAGACCTACCTGGGGCCTAAGGCAACTCACCACCATAAAGGGAAAGAAACAAACCTAGTTGTCCTTACTGAAGAACCCTAGGGCCTTGAGCAAACATAGGTGGTAGTCAAGTAGTGGTTACACCAGACCATAAGCAACACCCAGTGCTGTGCTGGCTTCAGGTCTGACCCAGTTTCCGTGGCGGTAGACACAGGGTGTTATTGTCACCACACCCCCAGCTACATGCAGCTCAGTACAGAAAGAGAGACTCCATTTGCTTGGGAGAAATTAAGGGTAAAAAGTAAAAGTCTCTCTCTGGTAATCCAGAGAAATGTTTTGAATCTCATCCAAGACCACCAAAGTGCTATGTCTACGAGTCTGCAAGAACCACAGCATTACTGGGCTTGGGGTGCTTACCAATGGAGATATAACTTAGATCACAACAACCAAGTCCCTTTGAATAGCTGGAATGCCTTCCTGAGAAAGAGAAGTACAGACAAGTCCAGACTGAAATGACTACCTTAATTCCCAGAAGCTGACAAATATCTATAAGCATCAAGATGGTCCAATAAATCATCACCTCACCACACAGAATAAATAAGGCACCAGGGACCAATTCTGGAGAAACAGAGATACGTAATCTTTCAGAAAGAGAACTCAAAAATAGCTGTTTTGAGGAAACTCAAAGAAATTCAAGATAACACAGGGAAGGAATTTAGAATTCTGTCAGATAAATTTAACAAGGAGATCAAAATAATTAAAAAGAATCAAGCAGAAATTCTAGAGTTGAAAAATGCAATTGACATACTGAAGAATGCCTCAGAGTATCTAATTAGCAAAATTGTTGAAGCAGAAGAATTAGAGCTTAAAGACAGGCTATTTGAAATACACAGTCAAAGGAGACAATAGAAAAAAGAATAAAAAGAATGAAGCATTCCCACAGTATCTAGATTTAGTCTCAGATGGGCAAATCTATGAGTTATTGGCCTTAAAGAAGAGGTATAGAAAGAGACAAGGGTAGAAAATTTATTCAAAGTGAAAATAACAGAGATCTCCCCAAACCCATGGAAAGATATCAATATTCAAGCACAAGAAGGTTACAGAACACCAAGAAGATTTAACCCAAAGAAGACTAACTCAAGGCATTTAATAATCAAAACCCAAGGGACAAGAATAAAGAAAACATTCAAAATTAGTGAGAGAAAAGAATCAAATAACAAACAATGGAGCTCCAATATATCTGGCAGCAGACTTTTCAGTGGAAACCTCACAGGCCAGAGTGGCATGAGATATTCAAAGTGCTGAAGAAAAAACTTTTGCCCTAGAATTGTATAGCCAGTGAAAATATACTTCAAACATGATGGAGAAATAAAGATGTTCCCAGATAAACAAAAGCTAAGGAATTTCACCAACATCAGAACTATTCTACAAGAAATGCTAAAGGGGTGTTCTTTAATCAGAAAAAAGAAAAAAAAAGGGATGTTAATGAGCAATAAGAAATCACCTGAAGGTATAAAGAACTCACTGGTAATTAGCATATACCCAGAATAACACAAACTGCTATAATACTATAACTGTGGTGTTTAAATCACTCTTATACTAAGTAGAAGGACTAAAAGATAAACCAATAAAAAACAATAACTATAGCAACTTTCCAATACATAGACATTACAGTAAGATATAAATAGAAACAACAAAAAGTTAAGAAGCTGGGGGGGACAAAGTTAAAGGGTAAAGTTATTAATTTCATTTTTGCTTGTTTGTTTATGCAAACTGTGTTAAGTTGTCTTCATTTAAAAATAATGAGTTGTAAGATAGTATTTGCAAGACTCATGATAAACTCAAACCAAAAAACATACAACACATACACAAAAAATTAAAAGTGAGAAATTAAGTCCTACCACCAGAGAAAATCTATTCCTTCTTTTCTTCTTGGTTTTTAATGAAGATGAAGACTACAATACAACCGGAAAACAAAAAACAAAATGTCGAAGTTCTTAGTTATCAACAACAAAATTGAATAAGCCAATTTAAAAATGGGCAAAAGATCTGAATAAACATTTCTCAAAAGAAGACATATATATGGCAAACAGGTATATGAAAAGGGGCTCAACATAATTGATCATCAGAGAAATGCAAATTAAAACTACAATGAGATATCATCTCACCCCGTTAAAATGGCTTTTATCCAAAAGTCTGGTTGTGGAGCAAAAGGAACCCTTGTACACTATTGCTGGGAATGTAAGTTAGTACAATCACTATGAAAAAGGATTTGAGCATTCCTCAAAAAAATGAAAATAGAGCTACCATACAATCCAGCAATCCCATTGCTAGGTATATCACCAAAAGAAAAGAGATACATATATCGAAAAGAATCTACACTCCCATGTTTATTGCAACACTAAGTCACAATAGTGACTTGGAAGCAACCTAAGTGTCAATCAACAGATGAATGGATAAAGAAAACGTAGCACATATACACAGTGGACTACTATTCAACCATAAAAAAAGAATGTGATCCAGTCATTTACAACAACATGGATAGAACTGAAGGGCATCAGGTTAAGTGAAAAAAGCCAGGCACAGAAAGAGAAACATCACATGTTCTCATTGATGTGTGGGAACTAAAAATTAAAACAATTGGATTCATGGAGATAGAGAGTAGAAGGTGGTTACCAGAGACTGGCAAGGATAATGAGGCTTGGTGGGAGGTGGGAACGAGTAGGATTGGTTAATGTGTACAAAAACTTGTTAGAAAGAATAAATAAGAGCTAGTATTTGATAGTACAACAGGGTGACTATAGTCAATAATAATTTACTTGTACATTTAACAGTAACAAAAATATTATAATTGGATTGACTGCAACACAAAGGATAAACACTTGAGGTGACGGATACCCCATTTTCCTCATGTGATTACATTTCATGCCTGTATCAGACAATCTCATGTACCCACAAAAAATTTAAAAAGAAAAAAAAAAGAAACCATAAAGGGGCAAGCTCTACACTAAGTTCTGAGAAACAGTTCTCACTTTCCTGAATCCCTCTGCCTTGATCATAAGAGCACTAATATGGAAGGCTGAAGATTTGAATGCTATTGCTGTTCCTGAATGTAAAACCACTTTATGGGCCGGGCGTGGTGACTCATGTCTGTTGTCCTGGCACTTTGGGAGGCTGAGGCAGGTAGATCATCTGAGGTTGGGAGTTCAAGACCAGCCTGACTAACATGGAGAAACCCCGTCTCTACTAAAAATACAAAATTATCCGGGCAAGGTGGTGTAAACCTGTAATCCCAGCTACTTGGGAGCCTGAGGCAGGAGAATCGCTTGAACCCGCAGGCAGAGTCTGCAGGGAGCCAAGATTGCACCATTATACTCCAGCCTTGGCAACAGGAGCGAAACTCCTTCTAAAAAAGAAAAACAAACAAAAAACTTCACTTGTGTCATGATCTAAGAGAGAAAATATAAGAATGCTTTACTTACCACTCTCTCAACATGACTCAGGTCACAATGTTTTTGGAGATTGTATCTGATTCATTCATTCATTCATTCATTCATTCATTCATTCATTTGTTGCATCTTACAATACCTACCGTGTGCTTTATTACTATTCGAGGTGTTGGAGATACAGCAGTGAACAAAACAAATTCCTTCTTTGTAGAGACAGGCAATAAACAAATTTTACTATATAAAATTCTTTATGTAGTAGGACATGTGGTAATAAATGATTTTAAGAAAATTAGGATCAGGGGAAAGCAATGTTAGAAAAGGAGGAATTATTATTCTATATACCTCTATCAAAGAAAACCTCAATGGTGTATGGTAATTATGGTAACATTTGAGAAGAAACCTGAAAGAAGCAAGGAAGCAAGCCATAAAGATATCTGGGCAGATAACATTTTAGGAAGGAAAAAGAACACCTTTAAAGGCTCTAAGGCAGGTATGCGCTTGGTATGCTCAAGAAACAGCAAATAAGTCCAGTGGAGGAGGGGCAAAGTCAGCTAAAGAGTGAGTGGAAGACCATGAGGTTAAAGTGGTCCTGAGTAGTCTGGATTGGGTGGTGCTTTTAAAATCGTTCTAAGAACTTCAAGCTGCCTTTCTCATGAAATACAAAAACATTAAGAGGCTCCAAGGGAAAGAGTGCCATGATTTGACTGACATTTTGAATGATTTCATCCTAACTGCTCTTTGGAGAATAAACTAGTCGGGTCAGCAAAGAAATAGAGAAATGAGTAAAGAGGCTGCAGTAATCCAGTCAAGAAGTTGTGATTCATTGGACCACGACAGTGCCAACAAAAGTAGTAGTTACAGTTTCTGAATGTATTTTGAAGGTGGAGCCTATAGGATTTGTTGTCAGATGTAAGAGAAAGTGATTAACTCAAGAATGACATCAACACTTTTAGCCTGACAAACTAAAAAGATAAAATTGTCACTAACTGAGATGATGAAGATGGAAAGTAGAACATGTTTAGAGCAAGGGAAATATTGAGAGTTCCATTTTTAACATGTTAAATTTAAGAAACTTAACAGACATCCAGTAGAAATGTTAAGTTGGTGGTTGGATGTATATTTAGAGTTCATGGGAGATGGCAAGTCTGGAGATATAAATTTGCAATTTATCAACATTCACAAAATTTTTAAAGCCATGAGTTAGATAATATCACCCAGGAGTGAGTGAAGACAGAGAGGGGAGGTGACCCAAGAACTGAGCCCCTAGGTACTCCAAGGTTTAGCATTATGGGAATGGAGGAGAATCTAGCAAATGAGACTAAGAAAAACACCAAGAGTAATATTCTAAATGGTAAGTAAAGAACAAGTTTCAAGAGAAAGTGGTGTACTGTTGACAAGTCAAAACAAGAACAGTAAATTGACCATTAGATACAGCTGTGTTGAAATTATTGGCGATTTTGACAACTTAGGAGAATTATGAGGATGGAAGGTTGATTAGAGTAGATAAAAGAGAAAATGGCCCGGCGCGGTGGCTCACGCCTGTAATCCCAGCACTTTGGGAGGCCGATGAGGGCGGATCCCAAGGTCAGGAGATCGAGATCAGCCTGGCTAACATGGTGAAATCCCGACTCTACTAAAAATAGAAAAGTTAACTTGGCGTGATGGCGGGCGCCTGTAGTCCCAGCTACTCGGGAGGCTGCGTCAGGAGAATGGCGTGAACCCGGGAGGTGGAGCTTGCAGTGAGCCGAGATCACGCCATTGCACTCCAGCCTGGGTCACAGAACCGAACTCCGTCCCCCACCCCCAAAAAAAGAGAAAATGAAAGTAAATAGTAGACAATAAATATAGTCACCACTTTCTAGGGGCTATAGCTGAAAAAGATGTGGGTCAAATTAGTTTTTAAAATAAGAGATATAGAATGTGTATATTCTGATTTAATTATTAGTATATACTGAAAGTTTGGTGATGCCAGACAGAAAGAAAAACAAAAGTAAAAGGATATATTTGAGAAGTCAAAAGGTCACAGAAAACAAGTGAAATTAATCTAATCTAGCAGGAGACAAGTATATGGTGATAGTTTGAAAAACCTTTTTTGATTGCTTATATCTTCTCAGTGAACTAAGGGTGAGGATGGGGAGGGAATGGAGGAATGTCGTTTTTGAGGGTTGAGAAAAGAAAGCATGTTATATTCCATCTAGGTTATAGTGAATAAAATGGTGAAATGCAGAATATCAAGGCAGCACAGAGTGCAGTTGAGGTCATGAATTTAAGTAAGAGTAATCAGCATGGTTGTTTGATTTTCTACAATCATTTTTACTACTCAAGTGCTGACAAACTTTAAAGAGTGTCGGATTTAATTGGCATTAGCAGTTTTCCAAGTGAGTATGAAAGAGGAATACAGAAGCGAGACAGTGGAAGTCATAAGCAAAAGTGTGCTGAGAAAGATGAACTGTGCAATAATCACAGGAAACCGATAGTATCATTGGATTTTGTCTTAGTCGTAGAAGATTCCTGCAGTGGGATAATAGAAGCAGTGTGCTAGAAAGATAAGAAGTTGGAAGTTCTCTGGAACTGTGAATCCAAATATATTGAAAAGATTATCTACATGGATATTGAAATCATGCGAGTTACAAAATATGATGTGTTAGAAGGAATGACAAGAAAGCCAGGAGCTGAAACCATCAAGCAATGTCAGGATTGACTCCAAGGTCTGAGAGTGGCTACAGGAAGAGATGATGGATCATATATTTTGGATAATGCAGTTATAAAACTGAAATTGAAAAGCTTCAAATGAGTCTGCAAAAAAAAAAAAAAAAAAAAAAAAAAAATTAAGCTTTCTAGCCTTTGTACACCAGAAAGTGTTTAGAACAAATGTAAGTAGGTGAGTCCAAATGTCCACCACAAATCCTATTAAATTTTATGCAGAATTCTGTGTATACATATATTTAGGGTTTTTTAGAGGATGTAGGTTTATAGTTTTATTTATATTTTGCATTATTCCATGATTTGGGAAGTTTTTATAAACATTTATAAATGTTAAATTTAATTAAACATTTATTGGGTACATATTTGCCACTGTGTTCGGAATTGAGAACCAAAGTTGTATAAAACAAAATCTTCATCAAAAGACTTCTTAGACTCTGGTTCTCATGGAGTAGGCATGACAATAATTGTGAGTGGAAAAGTCAAGTTACAAGGTTAATTTGGGTAAGTGCTAGTTGGAGCAGAAGGAACATGCTATAGAATTATAATTGAACAAGTCATACATTATAGTGAGGTTACTCAAGAAGCCTTTATGGGAACAGTAACCTTGAATTGGACCTTAAATAAAAGACTTCTATAAATAAAGAGAAGAACAATTCAAGCTCAACAAATGGTATCTAAAAGTCATAGAAGCCTAGGATTTCCTTCTATCCTCCAGGATGACAATAAAAATAATATGACTGAATTTTAGAGTTCCTTTAAAGGATGCAGTAGAAGATGAGTTTCTTATTTTGTCATTTCAGGAAAGGTTTGGAATACTACATAAGGGCATAAAGACTTCTGTAGACAACAGGAAACCAGTGAATATTACTTGAGACCACAAGTGACATGTGATGTGATCCAACCTGTGATTTAAGGGGGAAAATTCCAACAGCAGTGCATAAGATGAATTAGAAAATCAGGAGATTAGAGGTAGGGAGATTGTCATATGACTCATGCTATAATATGGATTTAAAATTGCAAGGTTTAAATTAATATGATAGTAGTGAGCTTTTGACAAAAGGATACACATATTTTAAAACCATAAGATAGAACCTATAGTACCTGGCTACTGATAAACTAACTTGGGTGAAGGGAGAGTAAAATGTTGAAGAAAAGAGAAGAAAAATAATGACTAGCATTTCTAGTTTTTTGAGAATTGGTCACTGGTAATGCCATTACCAAAGAAGAGACTCAATATGAAAGATCATTTCAGTAGATGCTAAGAGTTAAAGTGTTCAATCTTAGCACATTTTAATCTTTAAAAATGTTTAATCTTAGTATATGTCTCTATGTTAGCAGGAAATTTAGGTTTGGAGTTCAGGAGTGAGGAATAGAAATACAAATTATATGGTTCTATACAAATTTTAGGATTGTTTGTTCCTATTTCTGTGAAAAATATTATTGGTATTTAAGAATGAATTGCATTGAATCTGTAGATAGCTTTGGGTAGTATGACTTTTAACAATATTCATTCTTCCAATCCATGAACACAAGATATCTTTCCATTTATTTGTAGCCTCTTTAATTTTTTTCATCATTAATTTTTGGTTTGCACTGTAGAGATCTTTCACTCCCTTGGTTAAATTTATTCCTTGATATCTTATTTTCTTTTTGTTAGCTATTGTAAATGCAATTGTTTTCTTGATTTTTTTTTTTTTTGGATAGTTTGCTATTAGTGTATAGAAACGCTACCAAATTTTGTATGTTGATTTTGTATCCTGCAACTATATGGAATTTCCTTATTAGTTCTAACAGTATTTGGTGGAGCTTTAGTGTTTTCTATATACAAGATCATGTTGCCTGCAAACAGGAACAATTTGAGTTTGTATGGAACCACAAAAGAATTCCAAAGAGCCAAAGCAATATCGAGAAAAAAAATAGCTGGAGTCATAACACTCCTTGACTTTAAAATATGCTACAAAGCTATAGTATCTAAAATAGCATGGCACTGGCATAAAAACAGACACATAAACTAATGGAACAGAATGCAGGACCCCAAAATAAATTCATTCTTCTATAGACAACTTATTTTCAACACTGATGATAAAAACTCACATTGGAGAAAGTACAGTCTCTTTAATAAATGGTGCTAGAAAACTGAATGTCAACATGAAGAAGAATGAAACAGGGCTCCTATCTCTTACCATATACAAAATTCAACTCGAAATGGATTTAAGACTCAAGTGTAAGACCAAAAATATGAAACTTCTAAAATAAAACATAAGGAAAATGTTTCATGATATTGGTCTAGGCAAGGATTTTTTTAATGAGACCTCAAAGGCAAAGACAAAAAAGCAAAAATAGACAAATAGGATTACATCAAACTAAAAACCTATACACAGCAAAGGAAACAATCAACAGAGTACAGAGGCAACCTACAGAATGGGAGAAAATATTTACAAACTATACATCTGACAAAGAGTTAACATCCAGAATATATAAGAAACTCAAACAACTCAATAGAAAATAAATAAATAATTTTATTTAGAGATGAGCAAAAGATCTCAATAGATATCTATCAAAAGAAATACAAATTACCAACAGATATATTTTTAAATGCTTAACATCACTAATCATCAGGAAAATTCAAATCAAAAACCACAATGAGATATCATCTCACGCCAGTTAAAATGGTTATTATCAAAAAGATAAAAGATAACAAATATTGCCAAGGATGTGAAGAAAAGAAAATTCCTACACACTGTTTGTGGGATTGTAAATTAATACAACCATTATGGAAAACAGTATGGAGGTACATCAAAAAATTAAAGCTAAAACTACCATATGATCCATCAATCTTTACCACTTGATATATATTTAAAGGAAGTAAAATCAGTATGCCAAGGAGATATCTGCACTTTCATATTTATTGTACCACTACTCACAATAGCCAAGATAGGGAAGCATCCTAAATGTTCAAAATGGATGAATGGATCAAGAAAAAATGGTATATTTACACAATGGAATACAGTTCAGCCATAAAAAAAAAAAAAAAATGAAACCTTGCCATTTGATGAACCTCAAGGACATTATGTGAAATGAAATCAGCCAGACACAGACAAACACTCCGTGTTCTTACTCATACGTAGAATCTAAAAAAGTTGATTTCATGGAAGTAGTGAATTGAACAGAGGACACAAGAGACTGAGAAGGGGAGGAGGAAAGGAGTAAGGGGGACAGGTTGGTGAATGGGCACAAAATTACAATTAGAAAGGAAGAATAAATTCTGGTGTCCTGTTGCATCGTAGGGAGACTGTAGTCAACAGTGAAGTATTGTGTATCTCAAAATAGCTGGAAGAGATGATTTTGAACGTCCTCAGCACAAAGAAATGATAAATGTTTGAGGTGATGGATATGCTAACTACTCTGATTTCATCATTACACAATATATGCATGTATTGGAACATCACATTGTACCCCATAAATATGTCTAATTATTACATGTCAGTTAAAAATAATTCTTTGAAAGTGAAAAAAAGAAATGCAGATTTTGAAGTCTTCCGTTTTGAAGTGATAGTAAAGCTATTTATTTCATTGGATAATTTAGTTCTGGAAGAAAATGTAAAATACAGAGAATTAATAGAGTACCTCAGAACTTAATAGCAATAACAGTATTAATAAAAATACTTTCCACCTAGGCTGAAGTTGAGCCAGCACTACACAAACAGACGATTTCCTTTGTTTACAGGCCAGTGGCTGCTTTCACTGGTTGGTACATCTGCCCCGATTTATAGTGCCTGTTACACACAGTTGGTTAGATATTTGTCTTCAGCTACCGTGGACTGAAAATCATTATATTTAAAGAAGATCCAGTGGAAATGCCTGAGGATGAACAATCAGTTAAATGATAGGAGGAGAGCGTTTGAAGAGGGCATCAAACATATATCCTGATTAGGGGATTACTGGTAACAATAAAAGCAGTTTCAGTAGACAGGTGAAGGCATCATCAGATTGCCTCACCATGTGCATGAGTGTGTTTGTGGTGGAATCGAGGTAGCAAGTTAGAATAGTGTTTTCACAAGTCAATTGAGGAAAACAAAAAAAGACAGGCTCAGTGTTTTCTTGGTTATACGTTTTTTTGTTGTTGTTGTTTTGTTTTGTTTTTAAACTATATTCAAATGATTTTTTACAACAACAGCAGCAAGAAATGGAGCTAGAAGAGTGTGGAATGGTAACTGAACATACCCAGCCTGTAAACACACTTCTGGCAAGGCTTGACACAGGGTCTTCATGATGTAATCAGGTTCCAGTTTCTCCTTTCCTATTGTTGGGTTATATCCTAATTAGGTTTCATGCAAGAGAGGAACCACTTTCTCAAAATTCCAAGCAATTTTTTTAACCTCAGGTCCTTGAGTTTGAGTCAAGCATACCTTTCATTTCACGACACATTAACATTGGCCCTTTCAAGGCTCCTTGCTTTAAGTATTATGTGTGTATTTATCTATATATTTTCTATTATACATACCAATACCATTTGTATACCTGTTTATTGTATTTTTGCAAAATATGTACTATTTGTATAATTGTGTTGTAATTTACATAGTTTATTATATATCCTACTGTTTTGCTAGACGCTCTGTTTTTAAGTTCCAATTATGTTACTATTGAACATCGAATCCATTCTATTTGCTGTGTAGCACCCCACAGTATGCATCCATCATATTATTCCTATCTCTCTCAATGACAATCAGGCTGCCTCCAACTCCACTTGCCACAAACAACTTCTTTTTTATAAATATCATGGGCACTACACTGCAGCAGGCACTGTTTTGTGTACATGGGACACATCAGTAAATAAAACAGACATTACTGCAGTACACATGATGACACTTGGCCCCTTGTGGATCTGTAAGAAAATTTCCCTAGCATATATACTTAGGAGCACGAACTAGCAAAATTCTTAATGTTTCAGATTTAATTTGGTCATATGCCCTGTCCATGTACCAATTACTGTGTTAAGGAGACATGATGGGCTAATTAGCTTGGCTAAAAATGCTTACTCCAGAAGTAGTGGGTGGGGATGTTGTGGATTATACCTCACTTAAAGCAAATGAGGATGGGAGCATCTCATAGAAGGAAGCTGGGGAAGGTACATGGTGAATGAATGCTGAGTAGCAAGTACAGTTGATGTCTTCTTTGGAGGGCAAGGCAATTTGGTAGGGAAGCCCCCACCATCTCTATACCCAAAATATTTGAATACCTTATAATGAGAAAAACTATTTTGATATATATAAACCAAAACAAAACAAGAGTTTCTGACTCAGTACTCCTGGAGAGCACCAAGGTTTGCATTTCTATCAAACTCTCAGGTTATATTGATGCTGCTGGTGTGGGAGCCACATTTCAAGGACAACTTTTCTAGTCTAAAGTTTAGAAGGTACTAACCATCATAATCTACCATTGCTGTGAGGATCAAAGGAAATAATATGTATTAAAGTGCTTGGTAATCCTAAACATCCAACTTTAGAAATGTTGGTTATTACTATTTCCTTTGTTATGTGACTCTTTAGATAAATGATTACATTAATCTTTGATGAGATTTTAAGAAAAAAATTGTAATGAAAGAATGAGTGATAAGCCTGGTGAATCAAAATTTAAACTGCAGTTCTTTTACAAATTTCCCAGTGAAGTTTTTGGTGGACTTGTGTTGATTTTTGCTAGAATACCCAGAAAGACTGTGTAATCATTTATTTAATTTACTCACGGCGTGAGGTCAGAAAGTTCACTCTTTGAAATATAACCTAACAAAATCAATATAAAATGGACAGGCTCAGCCATCTATAAGATAGTATGTGAAAGGGGTATTTATGAGAAGACTAACAAGCCTTTTGCAAAATGATGAAGTCATCTCTTGAGTGTAATAAAAACATGGAGTGCCTCAATCAAATTGTGGTGACCAAAATATATTCTCAAGGCTACAATTTAACCATAGGAGAAGGAATCTGTGTTGTTATCTGCTTAATATAATAATGAGTTAAAAGTAGGGAGGTGGTCTGTATGGAGAATACAAAAACAAACAATTGGGCAATAATAACGTATTGATGTATATCTAGCACTGTTGACATATGTGTCTTATCTAGTGGACATAAAACATTACAGTGGAATAATTTAATAAACAACAAAGAGAATTCATTAAGGTTAACCTTAGTTCACAGCAAATAGCTGGTAAGACAACGAATAAGTGATTCTGTTAAATTCAGCTATATTCTGGTGTAGTGTGACGGATTCCCAACCAGGCTACCTAAGGGTGTATGTCCATTGCCTAAACCCTGAGGACTGAGTGATGAGACAGGGCCATGGTGCCCAGCTGAGGAGCAGGTGTCCCTGAGAATCCATACATCCCAGAGAGTGTCTGAGAACCTACCAAAGGAAATAGCCTCATCGCTCAAACACAGTAGGTAAAGAGCCAGAAAATGAGCTTAAAAGCAGTTTGGACACAGGAGGTAATGCTGAACTCTAGAGCTGTCCTGCTGCCATCCAGGAGTGTCATGTATGCAAGTCCTAATCAACTCCTCTACTTGTCAAAATGGATTTGTCCGAGTTATTCTTTGGTTTGTCGGTTTCTTTGCAGTTTCAGGGGTTGTGACAGTCTTAATGTTTTCTCATAGCATCTGGTTATTTCTTTGGCCTTCTGGATGCCCTGAGATAGAAAAGGTAGTACCCTGAATCCTAAGTACTGAGGCTCTCTATCTCATATTACACAAATCTAAATATGATTTCCCCCTCTCCTTTTCTTCCATTCAGCTAGAAGCTGGATCTCTATTACACTGACTCAGAGGAAGTATGTAGTAACTTCTAACCTTTTAAAAAATACTTTAAAGGTTGTGAAGGAAGAAAAGAAAAAAGGAATTCTTTAAAATAAAAAATACATCTCAGAGAAACAAGAGATGGGGGGGGGGGGGCTTAGCCTATTTCATTGCTCCTAGAAACAAATTCTCCTGGGCTATGGTCTCTGAAGTACACATCCTCTCACATATTGACAATCTGGTTAATGAAAGTGCATTTCCAAGAACTTATTCAATTTGGAGTTGCTAACAAGTTTGTGTTTCTGGAACTGCAAAACTAAGAGTCCACACCTCCTGCCCTGATGAGGTTACACCAGATTTATTACCACCATAGGTATCCCTGACTTAACTCCCTTTTTCCATTAATGTTTATTAGTGCAAGAGCTTAGTGCATTTTTTTAATGTTTACTATGTTTGAGCTATATTTACTATATTTACTACACCTTCCAAATTGGTGAGCAAAATATATGTGGGTTTTCAAAAGCATAAATATTATAAATATGATTATGAATCTCTGGCTACAAATAAAGTTCTTCTACCACAAGTGAATATGTTAATGATACTAATTCAAAACATCTATCATAATGCATTTTATATGATGTAGTAATATGCAAAAAAGAATAATAAACCACATCCAATTTCTTAAACATTAATTATGAGGCATTGCTAGGCAAATCATCATGATAAATGTCTGCATTGGGGGCCATCTAGTTAAGCACCTAATTCTAGAGAAATATGTTAGTGTCAAATGTAGCTCTATAATTAATTATAAGACTTCTACAATGTCAGAGAAGTTAGACTTATTTGTTTTGACTCCAGAAAGCAGAGTAAGGGCCAGCAAATACAATTATAAGGAGTATATTTTTTATTATTGTTATTATTAGAAAGACATTTCTAAGAAAAAGAACTGTTAAAAATTGAATGGACTTATGCAAAACTGAAAATCAAGCAATGATTGTGTGATTACTTCTTGGTGATATTAAGGGTGTCTGGACATCACATAAGAAGTAAAGTAAGTGACCACCAAGATCCCATGCCATACAGAATCTATGTTTGTAAAAATAGGGTCCGAAGGGTTTCTAGTAGTTTGACTCCATTTAATGCTAAAATTCAAAAATCTAAATGAGCCTATAAAAAAGTGCTTTGAATATAAGTTTATTCTCATATTAATCCTTTTCTTTCTTGTATTATCCCACAAGACTATGAGAAATCCCAAGGCATCGCAAATGCTTTGCTCATCTCTGTATTCACAGCACAGTGCCTGGCATATTGTTGGCACTCAATTATTGCTGTTAAATGAAGGTTGGACAATATGTGGAGATATTAACATACATTTTTTTCTTAGATATATTTCTCTTCCTGCCCTTCAACTAGAATGAGTCTTCATTACATTGCCTCTGAGGAGGTCTGGGGTACATCTCAACCCTTAGAAAAATACTACAAGGATTATGAAGGAAGTAACGAGGAAAGGGGGGATTTGGGGAAATTAAAAAATATGTCTTGGAGAAGCAAGAGGTAGATGGGGGCTTAACCTATCCTGTCATCCTAGAAACAAATTATCCTGGGCTATGGTTCTCTGGAAGTCAGAAACAGGGCCTGTCCCCTAGTAGTATAACTAGCGGGCAGAGTCAGGAAGCAAGCAGTGACATCCTGGGACGAGGTAAACAGGCCCATGGGCTTATTCTGTCTCTCTCCCTTGATTCTCTGAGCTCTAGCCACCTTGGCCTTCTTTATGTTTCTCAGCAGGACTATGATCCTCCCTACCTAAGGGATGTCACACGGGCTGTTCACTTGGACTGAGATCCTCACATTTTTTTGCTCCTCTCTCCTCTGAAAGTAGGAGTAGTCAAGAGTCTCTTGACCTGAAAGAGCAGGCAGACAGGAACAATATCTCATGCAGACCAGAACAACTGACACTGAGTAACCCTCAGGGTGGACCAGAGACCAAGAGCCAGAGGCAACACATAAGGTCTCAGAAAACATGGTTCAAACTTGGAGAAGAGAAAGAGGCCTAGGAGGAACTCAGGTTAACATTTCCCAAGGCCCACTAAATAACAAAGTCAGAAATTAAATGGTAATAGAAAATAAAGGGATTCCTCTTTTATGCCCAAGTTATAGTCTGAGATTTATGCCAACCACTAGTGGATGAAAAGATACTATCAAATTAGATGAGAAGACATTGAAAATTGCAAGGCTTATATTCATTCAGTGCCTAATGTTCCTACTGGGCATTTGTGCTGATTTTTTTTTAACTCACTGACTAAAGCTCCACAATGTCACAGTCTTTGCTTATGAATTCTGTTTTAGTTAGTGATAGTACAATCAAAACCATATTGTGAGAAAGTTTATAAGAATTTGGTTGATATTGTGTGGCCTCCCTCCCTCTCCACCTTTCCATAATAAAACGTAAAGTTTTTTTAAAAAATGAAAAGACACCCAGTCAGTTTAGCAGGCAGTGGACTACTGTTTAATCTTTCTTGAAGAATGAATGCCAAGTTTCTGTCTTGAATATGTAGTGTAACAATGGTTTCTCAATCCTCCTGTGAATACTTGTTTAAATGTTCTTTAAGCTGAAATTTTCTCAGTATTTGACCTAACTACTCCCTACTGCAGCACATGACCATTATATCCTATTCCTTTCCCCTTGTCAGGAAGAAATAATGGTTCCCTGGCTTCTGTTTAATATCTCCTTATGTCATTATATACCATGGTTTTATCTTCCCTCTCTCATTGTGAGTAGGTCAACAGTGCTCACATCCCTTAACCTTGACTTCTCGCTCTCAACCTTTTCTGCTGTGTAACGTGTGAACTCTCCTACTGTCTTTCATTTTCACCTCAAGTGTACATCTATCTCAGCAAGCTGAGCCTGCTGGGATCTTGTTGGAGATTAAAACTGAAGGAGACCTATTAATCCCAAGGTGGCACTTCTGAATTTTAAAATCAATTTGAAATGATCAGCTTTATCAAGTGCTTTCATGAGGTTTCCAGAGCTGTATGAATTAAAAGCATCTTGCTTCACAGCATGACAGAAAGTCCCTGTTGAACTTGAAGATTGCTGAGGACTGTGAAATACTTGGCTGCTTTGATCATGTCACTCTTTGCACAAAGGTTTTTTATCCTTACCTGAAAAATCAAGTCAAAAGCCTACAGCTTGGGACTGAAGGTCCTATATCTTAGTCTGTTCCTGCTGCTACAACAAAATACCTTAGAATGGGTAATTTATAAACAACAGAAATTTATTTCTCACAATTCTGGGGACTGGGAAGTCCAAGATCAAGGTACCAGCAGATTCATTGTCTGGTGAGGGTCAATTCCTCATAGACGGTGTCTTCTATGTGTTCTCACATGGTAGGAGGGCACAGTGGGTCCCATAAACCTCTTTCACGGGATAGAGGACATGAGGACGGAGCCCTCATGACCTAATCACCTCCCAAACTCCCCACCTTTTAATATTATTGCATTGATATTACTTTTCAATATATGAATTTTGAGGGGACAGACACATTCAGATCATAGCACCCTGGCTCCAAGATTTTTCTTCAGTTTTACAATATACTATTTCTTGTACAGAAGGCTTTATTCCATTTCACTGCACTAATCAGTATAGGTTCATTCCAGGTTATATTTATACATTCATATTTAGGACACAATTTACTGAACACATTAGTTGTATTTTATCTAATGTCGTATGTGTTCAGTTGTTATATTTATTATTCCTTTAGTAAAATCACACATCTTGAGGATAAAACAGACCTCCATTGCTTAGTTATTTAAAAATCATCATTTTGAAGGTAGTTTTGGTGGTTTTAAAATTGGTACGAAGAAGGCATAAAACATCTTATTCCAATATGCATATTTTTAGCTCAAATGAATAGATCTATTTCATGTAAGTATCTCTTATTCTTCTGATTAATGCTATTATGGTCAGTATATAGCAGGTGAATTTCCTGAGGGTACCCTGTAGCCAAGGGAAATGAAAGATGAAAGTGAGGGCCACTATGAAGAGAGAAGAATGGAGCATAGTTTCCTCATTCTACCAATCCATTTACGTTTCTATTCTTGTGAGGGACTTTTTTAAGGGTCACTCGAGACCTATGAGTGAGGTTGACTCTACATTAAAATGCCATTAATAATATCAAATAGCAAGGCCTACTTAATATCAGCTCCCCTAGCAAAGAAAATGCCTCAGAGGGAACATATTTCAATGAGCCAATATATTTCACACTAATTCAGGACAATTGTGCTCATTCAGGAGTTAATCCAAATGTACAGGGGCCAGAAAATTCAGGCTTACGTAAAGTAACAACATGTACCGTCTGGGACAAGCATTTGATTTGGATTTTTGTACAAGGTAGGAAACTAGAGGAAAAATTTCTGCACTTTGGAGATTTCATTCTTCTGTTAGATAAAGGTCAGAAATCTCAGTGGAAAATCACTGAAAATGCCTAGAAAGTTTCTAGCCAATTTATATTAGCACAGAATGGGATCAATGTATTTCAGTCCTAGTCAGAGTTGTCACAGAGTTTCTATAAAGGTTTAAATTTTTATTTTAAACTACTTTGTCTTACTAACTGTCTCAGTAGATTTAAAAGTTGTTATTTAAGAAATCATTAGGGCACATTTTAAACAAATTTTATTTAAAGATGGCTAAGATATCACATTTGATTACAGCTGAATGAACAATAATTGAGGCATAAAAATTATAAAAAAGCATTTTTAGATAATCACCCTATTGAATTACATCAATCTTATTGATTCTATAGTTCTTAAAGCAATTAATTGCCTTTTTTCAAATAAATTGTATTGTTTGTATTTGAGGTTCACAGCATGATGTCAGAGGATACGTATAAATAGTAAAATGGTTACTATAGTGAAAGAGTAATGCAACTATAATTTCACATAATTACCTGTTTGGTGACAAGAGTAGATGAAGTCTACTTATTTGACAAAAATCCTCAATAAAGTATAATTTTATTAATTGTGGTCCTCGTGTTGTATGTTAGATTTCTACCTTGTTAATCTTATATGTGCGCTACTCTGTATCCTTTCACCTACATTAAAAGCAACTAATTTTCCTGTTTTGCCCAAGAATGTCAAACACACCTGGTGAAACATCTAAGAACTGAAAATTGTATTAACAAATTTTGTTTTCAAGCAGTGAATGCTAGATCTTCTTAGCCATTTTAAATTGTCACTAAATTTACACAGATTGTCAGAGGCTGGAACTGAAGATACTATTAGGCTACCCTTCAGATTTTTGGAACTTTTTACAATCATCTTGGCAAATTTAGGGATGACAATAATTACAATACATATTACAAATATATCACAAAGGAAGAAATACTTCTTCATAAACATGCTTTTTCAATATCTGTATTCTGTAGATTTCAAATATTCTTGTAAAGGAAGTCATATATCCTGAAGTTGCAAGTGACTTTTAAAATATTATATATATAATATATACAATATACATTATATTATATATCTCTTATGTATGTCACACATAAACCATTGCCATAAGTAAAATGTAAGCAATAAATTTAAAGTTAAAACATCACAGCCAAAGTGTATTACTATTTTTTTTCAAATGGAAAGGAAGACAAAATGAAGACTAATATAGAAAACTAAGAACTGCCTTAAAAATATATATATATGGATATAAATATAATGGGCACTTCTAGCAGTTTGTATTTAAATTACTGACTTTTAGGAAAAGTGTGTTTTCAGGTAGAATGAGATGTATAAGTGCACTTGAAATGTCTGCCTATCATCAATATTTCTTTGAGCCTTTTAAAATAGAAAAATTATTAAGGACATAAATCTCTAGATTACTGGTAGTTCCATTTTTATTCCTTGGCATTTCTCATCCTGCAGAATATTTCCCTTGTATAGAGATCTGATATGGTTTGACTGTGTCCCCACTCATATCTCATCTTGAATTGTAGTTCCCATAATCTCCACATGTTTTGGGAGGCACTCAGTGGGAGGTAATTGAAATCATGGGGGCAGTTTCCCCCATGCGATTTTTGTGATAGTGAGTTCTTACAAGATCTGGTGGTTTTATAAGGGGCTTCCCCCCTTTGATTGGCTCTCATTATTCTTTCTTCTGCTGCCTTGTGAAGAAGGACATGTTTGCTTCCCCTTCTGCCACGGTTGTAAGTTTCCTGAGGATTCCCTAGCCCTCTGGAACTGTGAGTCAATTAAACCTGTGTCCTTTTAAATTACCCAGTCTCAGGTATGTCCTTATAGCAGTGTGAGAATGAGCTAACACAGTAAATTGGTACCAGAAGTGGGGTGTTGTGTAAAGATACCCGAAAGTGTGCAAGCAACTTTGGAACTGGGTAACAGGCAGAGGTTGAGTTTTGGAGGGCTCAGAAGACAGAAAGACACAGGAAAGTTTGGAACTTCCTAGAGACTTCTTGAATGGTTTTGACCAAAATGATGATAGTGGTATGGACAATAATGTCCAGGCTGAGGTGGTCTCAGGTAGAGACGAGGAACTTGTTGGCAACTGAAATAAAGGTGATTCTTGTTATGCTTAAGCAAAGAGACCGGTGGCATTTTGCCCCCTCCCTAGAGATCTGTGGAACTTTGAACTTGAGAGAGATGATTTAGAGCATCTTGTGGGAGGGAAAAAAGTCTAAGCGGCATAGGATTCAAGAGAAAGCAGAGCATAAAAGTGGAGTTGGAGGCCCCACACAGTGTCCCCACTGAGGCACTGCCTAGTGGAGCTACAAGAAGAGGGCCACCATTCTCTAGTCCCCAGAATGTTAGATCTACTGGCAGTTTGCACTGTGCATTTGGAAAAGCTGCAGGCACTCAATGTCCACCCATGAAAGCAGCTGGGAGGAGGGCTGTACCTGCAAAGACACAGGGGCAGAGGTATTGAAGGCCCATGAGAGCCCACCTATTGCATCAGTGTGACCTGGATATGAGACATGGAGTCAAAGGAGATTATTTCGAAGGTTTAAGATTTAATTACTGCCTCATTGGATTTCGAACTTGCATGGGGCCTGTAGCCCCTTTGTTTTGGCCAATTTCTCCCATTTAGGATTGGTGTATTTACCCACCGTCTGTACTTCCATTGTATCTAGGAAGTAACTAACTTGTTTTTGATTTAACAGGCTCATAGGTGGAAGGGACTTGTCTTGTCCCAAAGGAGACTGTGGACTTGGACTTTTGAGTTAATGCTGGAATGAGTTAAGACTTTGGGAGACTGTTGGAAGGGCATGACTATGTTGTGAAATGTGAGGACCTGAGATTTGGGAGGGATCAGGCAGAATGATATGATTCGGCTATGTCCCCACTCAAATCTCAACTTAAATTGTAGCTCCCATAATCCGCACCTATCATGTGGGGGGGCCTCAATGGCAGGTAACTGAATCATGGGGGCAGTTTTCCCCATGCTATTCTTGTGATAGTAAGTTCTCACGAGATCTGATGGTTTTAAAATGGGCTTCCCCCTTCACTCAGCTCTCATTCTTCTCCCTTCTGCCACCCTGTGAAGAAGGACATGTTTGCTCCCCCTTCCACCGTGATTGTAAGTTTCCTGAGGCCACCCCTCCCTACAGAACTGTGAGTCAATTCCACCTCTTTCCTTTATAAATTACCCAGTCTCAGGTATGTCCTTATAGCAGCATAAGAATGGACTAGTACAAGATTTTTATGATGCATAAGAATAATACAAGGAAGAAAGCTACATAAATTGGGGAATAGAATAGGAAGCTATTCATAGGTATTAGGTAAAATAAATGAATAATGAATTAGCTATTTAATATTAACTTAGTGTCTCTTATTTAGAGCTGCACCAAACTTAGTAGTAGATGTTAAAGATGTCAAATAGATTATTCCCAGCATCAAGGAGTTTATTAAATAATTATTTATTATTATGGTTATGAATTGGCCATTGTCTAAATGCCATATACCACATGTAGCCTCTCAAGATGCAAGTCTAAAAGTCTATTCTCTGGAAGCTTAAGGCTTGGCAGAGAAACAAAAGAGTGAATGTGCCCGGGGCAGAAGTGAGCATTGTGAAACCCCAATGGCAGAGTTGCATCAGAATGTGAGTGCAGTGGAGTGACAGAAGTGCAAGTCTCAGATGGTGGACAGTAAAAGAAAGCTCCCTGAAGGAGTTGACACCTGGACTGAGTTTGAAAGAGGGTGTCAGCCAGCCACTGAAGGTAGTGGGAGCACTCAGGCATAGAAAATAGTATGTGCAAAGGGACCAAAGTCAGAAAAAAACGAGATAGGGCTCAGAACTGGTAAATTGATATGTGTGGCTGGGCTTGAACATGAGAGATAGGGAATGGCAAGAGATGAGATTTATGCATCCATGTATTTATTCCTTCATTCAAAAAATATATATTGAGAAGTGACCATATGTCAGCACTTTTGATAATGCTGGGGATACAGTGGCTAATTAGAGATCTCTGACTTAATGAAATTTAAAATACATCAGGTCAAAAAAAGTTTTAATTACTCTGTCTATCATGGTTAACAGTTTCCAAAGTGCCTTCATATCTATTACCTTATTTCATCCTTTTATCAATCTCAAGGTTAAAAGAGGCATAGTGACTGTCTAAGATTATAAACTAGTATGTGACCAACAGAAGCTTGAACTATGTTCTAACTTCTATTATCAAATATTTTCACAATGCATCTGTCCTGTGGCTATGTAGTTCCTTTTTTTTTAGTTTGCCCTATAGTTTTCTTGTTTTTTTCCCCCCTCAAACTAAAGGCTTCAATTACTCTAATACAGTAATTGAATATGTATTTTCTTTCTTTTTTTTTTTTTTTAATAAATTGGAGTTTCGCTCTTGTTGCCCAGGCTGGAGTGTGATGGCACAATCTCGGCTCACTGCAACCTCTGCCTCCCGGGTTCAAGTCTCAGCCTCCCAATTAGCTGGGATTACAGGCACGCGCCACCAATCCCAGCTAATTTTATATTTTTAGTAGAGATGGGATTTCTCCATGTTGGTCAGGCTGGTCTCAAACTCCCGACCTCAAGAGATCCGCCCACCTCAGCCTCCCAAAGTGCTGGGATTATAGATGTGAGCCACTGCACCCAGCCTAAGGATAAGTATTTTCTTTTCTTTTTTTTTTTTGAGAGAGTCTCACTCTGTCACCCAAACTGGAGTGCAGTGACATGATCTCAGTTCACTGCAACCTCCCTCTCCTGGGTCCAAGCGATTCTTCTGCCTCAGCCTCCCGAGTAGCTAAGACTACAGGCACACGCCACCAAGCCCGGGTAATTTTTGCATTTTTAGTAGAGACGGGGTTTCACCATACTGGCCAGGCTGGTCTTGAGCTCCTGACCTCGTGATCCACCCGCCTTGGCCTCCCAAAGTGCTGGGATTACAGGCGTGAGCCACCATGCCTGGCCAAAGATATGTATTTTCAAAGATAAATCATTAACAATTTTTGCAAAGGAATCAGTAACAATGAAGGCCATAAAACACAACTTATCTGTGGTCTCCTCGCTGCCTTAATAAAAGAGATTTCGTTACATGCTTTTCAGCTCTATGAACATGTAAAAATCTATGTGTTACTACAGATGGTAGCCTGGGTTCAGATGTACCTGTTGTTTGAGTTTCTATAGAAATAGAGAAGCTTGCTATTTAAAAAAAATATTCATGTACATGGGTATTTGGAAATCAATGAGAAGATTCTTAATATGTGAGTTTTCCCCTTGGCGGGGGTAAGTTGTGTTTTTGTGTCTGTGAATGGCAACCATTGTAATGAACCATAAAATATAAATTCTCAAGTCTGTCAGATAAAAATTATACCTGAATTTAAGACATATTTCTAATGTTTACATAATAAAGTTCATTTTTTACAGATATTTTTGCAGTCAGTGTATGTGTTTGATTAAATAATGTTTAACCAATTTCTAACATCTTTTTCCTCTTTAGAACATTTTTTGAATAATTAATAAAATTTTTAGTTAAATTCACTGCAGCCTCTAACTCCTGGGCTCAAGTGATCCTCTTGCCTCAGCCTCTCAAGTAGCTGGGAATACATGTGTGTGCCACCACACCCAGCTAACTTTTTTGTTATTTTTATTTATTTTTATTTTTTGCAATTTCACTATTTTTCCCAGTCTAATTGGACCCTTAAGAGAGTCACAAAATGACATTATTTTCTAGCAGTTTCTCACTTAATTACACCCAACATATAACCAAGACTGGTCTTAAACAGAGGATACAGAAAAAGAATACTGTATGCTGACATATGAATTTATTTAGAAGGCAGTAATAAACTCCAAGAGACAGTATTTTGGGAAATAAAAATCACAGAAAGGTGGTGTGAGGCTGAAGGACATTGAAATGGGGGTCTAGGCCCTTTTGCTCTGATCTTGACTGTTAGTATATGGTAGTAGATAGGAGAGACTTGGCTTCCAGCTCCACTTTGTCACTTAAAATCTGTATAACAGATAGACAGAAGCTCTCAGTCAACATAGAGTAACAGGGACTAGATGGAGTCTCCTACCTGAAACAACCATTAAAATCAGACAAAATATGTGAAGTAAATGTTCTTCATGACACTTGACGTCAGGTAACAAAAGACAGAAGTTGAACAAGGTAAGCCCTACTTTTGCCCTGCTAAAGGCAGTAAGACAAGGGAAATAAAGTTGATTCAAAATAAAATTCCAGGGCATGCATGTCAATGTATAGTGATAGAGCACAGATCAGTATCGCCTGGGGATATGTGTGTTGAGGGAGGGTAGTGCAGGAAGGAGGGGTTAGACACATGACAGAACTTTGGCGGGTGATGGATAAGTTCAATACCTTGATTGTGTTTACAGATGTATACACATGTCAAAATGTATCAGATTGCACATTTTGAATATGTGCACTTTATTGCCTGTCACTTTAATAAAGCTGTTTTTAAAATCTAGATGCCTCTGGGCAAGTCACTAAACCTTGACTTTACAAATCTGTAAAGTGGTAATAACAACCTATCAACTTTAGAAGTCTATTGCTTGGATTAAATGGGGTATTTGTGTGTGTAACAGGCTTAACACATTACCTAGCACATTAGAAGGGCTTGGTGAATCTCCACACTTCTTTGCAAAGGACCAAATGGTAACTATTCTCCTTCCTTCTACTCCCTACTGACAGTGGATAGCACAGTGTACATAACCAGGAACTTTTATCATCCCCCATAAGACAAGTCATCACTATGGCACTTCTGTGAGTTTGCTGGCAATAAATCAATCTTCCGGTGCTGCTGGGCTGTCTAAATGCTTGACTGCAGTAAATTAAGTCTTATGTGCTGTTCCTGCCCTGTTGCCTGTCTGTGGGAGCTGAACTGCTATTATGCCAAGATTTCTGCTGGACAAAGTGACAGGAGCAGGATAGAGTGGGAGAAAGCTGCAACTGGAATAACTGTGACAGGAATTTCGATATTCTAAAACTGAAGTGATGGAATTCACAATTCATGAAAGACTAGAGTTTCAAGACTGTGTTTACCTAGCTAGTGCATATTTTGGTGATACTAGAAGACACAACTTTGTGACAGACTGTTGTGGACTGAATTATGTCCCCACAAAATGTATATGTTGAAGTCCTAACACTAGTACCTCAGAATGTAACCGTATTTGGAAATAGGGTCTTTAAAGGGGTAATTAAATTAAAATAAGACCATTCGGGTGCACCATAATCCAATATGACTTGCATCCTTATAAAAAGAGGAAATTTGAACACAGAGAAGTACAGAGGAAAGACACTGTGAAGACACAGAAGACAGCCATCTGCAAGCCAAGAGGAGGGACCTTAGAGGGAGGAAAAAAAACAAAACAAAACCAAACCCTGCCATCACCTTTATCTGAGACCTCTAGCCCCTAGAACCATGAGGAAATTCACTTCTGTTGGTTAAGCCACCAGTCTGTTGCACCTTGCTACAGCAACCCTAGCAAACTAATACACAGACTTTCTTAAAACCAACATTGTCTCTCTCCTAGTAGTGTTACCAGCAGGTCTTTGTTCTTAGAGCTCCCAAGATGGTGGCGGGCCATTCCCAAGATGGTGGCAAGCCTTTTTGTTTTTTGACCTGGGGTTCTTGGCCTCACAATTCCCAGGAATGGAACTTTGGGCCACGCGGTGAGTGTTATAGCTCTATTAGAAGCCATGGGTCACGAAAGAGAACCATGGAACCCAGCGACTAGTTTTAAGCTCGATTAGGACAAAGCCAGGCACTTAGGTGCATGGGAACAATGGCGAGCCTCTAGCCTGATCGGGAGCAGCAGTGGGCGCCTAGCTGGATCAGAAGTGCAGCGGTCACCCTGTCGGACCCCGAGGGGTGGAAGTCAGTGGCAGGTCTGCAAGGGCGGTGATCAGCAGTGCTGGAAGGCAAGGAAAAGCTCAGCTCAAGCTGGAAGAAACACGGACCAGAAGAGCGTGCTGTTGCAAAATTTAACAGAGTGAAAACAGAGTTCCCATATAATGGGAGGGGACCCAAAGGGGGTTGCCACGGCCAGCTGGAATGCTTGGATTTATATCCCAATAATTGTCCCTCCCTCTGTGCTCTCAGGCTATAGACGATTGACTATTTCTTTACCTCCTGCTTTTGACCTAATTGATATTTTATAGTGAGCTCTCTTTACTACCTGATTGGTCGAGTGTGAGCTGAGTTACAAGCCCCATGCTTAAAGGTGGGTGCAGTCACCTTCCCCAGCGAGGCTTAGGAATTCTTAGTAGGCCTAGGAAATCCAGCTAGTCCTGTCTCTCAGTAGTGCCCACCATCTCCTGTTAAGCCCAGTGAACTAATTATTTTGCTTTGGAGTACTCATTATATCTAAAGATATTATTATGTAGGCATAAACTGTCCCGAAAATTTCTCAATCTACTGTCTGTGTCTTTGTGTTTGTGATTTTTCCATTGCTAATGCTTTTCTGGCTTTGCCTGCTGCTAATTGTTTTTCTTGGAAGTGTTATTCATTCTTTGGCCTGGTACCATGCTCACATTAGGAGCATGGAGTTTTCAGGAATCTTCTTCCTCTTTTCCTACAAGTAATCATTCTGGCTTACACACTGAAATGTGCTGCTCCCACGCATTAAACTTGTGAATGTTAAATTTGTGGAGCAGTAATATACAAATCTTCCTTGAATAGCATCACGCAGGTTGAAAAATGAGTATATGAATTGCTTTTTTTTTGAAAATTAAATATTTTATCTGTTGTTTTAATTAATAATTTGAAGTTATATTTTAGTATCAGTTTTGGTACCCAAACTGAATAAAAGTAATAATTGAAAAGAATTGAAATGGAGTCTTTTTTGCTATGTGTTTCAAGTCTTCTCAAACAGCTATAACTTTGAGGAGGCTGTGAAAGAAAGGAAAAAGAGAAGCAGAAGGATTTTAAAGGAGTAGGGAGAAAAAGAGAGTCAAGTTAGTGGTTAAAATCAGTTGCTTTTCCCTTTGTAGTTATGTTCTCTACCTAGAGTATGTTGATACCAAAATCTTTGACGTTTTGTCTGCTGCATATTGTAAGTATCTTAGTAACAGTTAGTATATTAGGAACAGGGACTACTGCTTACACCAATGATTCTCAAGCCATGGTTCTTAAATCTTCGCATCAGAGTTACCCAGCATGTTAGGTGAAAAGGCAAATCCTAGGCCCATTCCAGATTTCCTGAATCAGAAACTTGAAGGTATGACCCAGGAATCTGTATTTTTATCATTCTTTCACAATCTTTTTGCTTGTTTGTTTTTTTCAGTCTGGGGACAAATTTTTAAAATTCTGTGACAACAGGGAAGAGTGATTGTTGTAACATTCCCCAACTAAAGAGAAAAATGACTGAGTAGGTGGAGAAAAAGGAAAGTGGTAGCGCATAGAACACGCTGGTATTTGTTGGTATTCTATTGGTGCTATTGTAGAGAAAGAAAGCAGTGTGAAGCTGGAAATAATTTCTTACTACAAATAAAATAACTCCTTCAGAAACATGTTGTTAATAGTTCAAAGTAGTCAAGAGATCAATATTGTTATTAAACTCAATATGACTAATTATAATTGAGATTTATGATATTTAACAGTGATCTCTGATAATATTTTAGGCTATGATACAGAGATGGATTTTTTCCCTCATAAGTCAAAAATTAAAATACATTAATTTTAGAAAATGCTTTGAACAAATAAATGTGTGATTTTTCTGTTTTCCCGCAAAAAGGAGAGCTTTATCGGTTGGGATTTTACAAATTACAAGGACATTTTCAGGAACAACAACAAGTTAGCAGCTAATTATTGTCCCCTCTCAAAAGTAATAGGTTAGGGCTACCACTGATAAATCATCATGTACTATGCAGACAGGTGTGAACAGCTGCTGTGATTTTCTCACTCCAGTGTTCACTCCGCAAAAGTCACTATTAGTATTACTGCTTACTGGTTCTTATAACAATTATGGCATATCCAATATCATGTAATAAAAAGTTTCTTTATTCATTATCTAACTTCTTCTTTAAGAATCTAAGCCTCAATCCATCATGTGTTTCCTGATCCAAGTTACTATCCTGGCAAGTCTTTGGACTCATACCTCATTTGCCAGTTTCTTTATTCATAAAAGAGGGTTGGGGGCATTCCTACCTGCTGAAAGACTACTCTGATGTCAGTTAACTGCCTGAATTTCTAAATGCCTCCTCTTTCTGAAATCTCTATGGCTGTGTCCCCCAAGATGTTCAATAAAACCTTATTCTTCTGTATTGGACCCTTCAATGCTTTCTGCCGGCTTCAACTACCAACTTTCCACAGATTTCTGCAGTAGTCAGCGTTCTTCATAGAAACAACCAATAGGATGTGTATATGTATATAAAGAAATACAGATTTATTACAAAGAATTGGCTCCCATGATTTTGGAGGCCGGCAATTCCAGAATCTGCAGTGCGGGCCAGTAGGCTAGAGGTGAAACAGAGCCAAAGGTGCAGTTTCAGGCAGTCGGCTGAAGGAAGTCCTCCTGCTTGTTCTATTTAGTCCTTCAATTGATTGAATGAGGCCCACCCACATTCTGGAGGACAATCTTCTGTTTAAATGTTAATCTTATGCAAAAACACCCTCAATGTTGACACATAAAATTAACCATCCCATTGTCCCATGCCCTGTGCCCCAGCCACCTTATTCTACCCACTTAACTGGATTTTATCCCCCAGTCACATCTATCTCTCATTCAAGGAAGGTTAAGAACAGCTCCTAACTACTCCCAGTCTAACCTTTCTGCTCTGGGAAACCAATTATGCCAAATTATGTGACATTTGAACGATGGTAAATGATTAGTTTTTTGTATTAATGAAAAAGTGGCATAGGTGACATTACAAAAGATGAAGTTCAATGTATGTGTGTGAGTGTATGTGTGCAAACCCTTTATTTATTTAAAATATACGACTCTCTGAATCTGATTTAGCAAAAGAATAAAGCCCAATTTTTCTAGGAGCATAGAGAAAGGAGAAATTTAGTCTGGCTTTGGGATATGGAGTAAATGATAGAATGACCGGGTAAACTGGTGGTTCCTAGCCAAAGGAGACTTTTTTCCCTAGTTGACATTTGGTAATGTCTGGATACATTTTTGATAGTCTCAACAGGGGGGTTACTACTTAAGAATGCATAGATAGCTGCCCACAGTGACAGCTCATCTCAATTAGCCAGGCGTAGTGGTGTGCATTTGTAGTCCCAGTTAACTCAAGCAGCTGAGGCAGGAAGATCACTTGAGCTCAGAAGTTCAAGGCTGCAGTGAGCTACAATCATGCCACTGCATTCCAGCATGGGTGACAGAGTCAGATCCTGTCTCTAAAAATACATAAACAAACAAACAAAAAATCAAATCACTGCCCGCTCCAAATGTCAACAGTACAGAGGTTAGAAAAACAGTACCTGGAGGGAAAAGGATAATATTTGAGCTGGGCCTTTAAGAATATTCCAGTAAAGGACAGGTGCGGTGGCTCACACCTGTAATCCCAGCACTTTGGGAGGCCGAGGGGGGCTGATCACAAGGTCAAGAGATGGTGACCATCCTGGACAACACAGTGAAACCCCGTCTCTACTAAAAATACAAAAATTAGCTGGGCATGGTGGCGCACCTCTAATCGGGAGGCTGAGGCAGGAGAATCATTTGAACCCAGGAGTTAAAGGTTGCAGTGAGCCGAGATCATGCCAATGCACTTCAGCCTGACGACAGAAAGAGACTCCGTCTCACAAATAATAATAATAATAATAATAATATTAAAGTCAAAAGTGTCAAGGAAGAGTCAAACTTTGTAAAATATGTGAAAAGATTTATTCTGAGCAAAATATGAGTGACCGTGGCCCATGACACAGCCCTCAGGAGGTCTTAAGAACATGTTCCCAACGTGGTTAGGGTGCAGCTTGGTTTCATACATTTTAGGGAGGCATGAGACATCAATCAAATACATTTAAGAAATAAATTGGTTGGTCGGGCACGGTGGCTCAGCTTGTGGTCCCAGCATTTTGGGAGGCTGAAGCGGGTGGATCACGAGGTCAGATAGAGACCATCCTGGCTAATACAGTGAAACCCCATTTCTACTAAAAATGCAAAAAATTAGCCGGGTGTGATGGCGGGCACCTGTAGTCCCAGCTACTTGGGAGACTGAGGCAGGAGAATGGCGTGAACCCGGGAGGCAGAGCTTGCAGTGAGCCGAGATCACACCACTGCATTCAAGCCTGGGCGATAGAGCGAAACTGTCTCAAAAAAAAGAAAAAAAGAAATACATTGGTTTGGTCCAGAAAGGCAGGACAACTCCAACCAGTGGAGGGGCTTCCAGGTCATAGGTAAATTTAAACATTTCTGGTTGACAACTGGTTGAGTTTATCTGAAGACCTGGAATGATAGAAGACTTGGGAAATGTTCAGGTAAAGATAAAAGATTGTGGAGACCAAGGTTCTTTTGAAGTCTTATAGTGGCTGTCCTTAGAGACAATAGATGACAAATGCTTTCTATTCAGATCTTTAAAAGGTGCTAGACTTCTAGTTAATCTCTTTAGGATTAGGAAGACCTAGAAGAAAAAGATCTCTGTGTTAATAGAGATTCTTCACAGAGACAAATTTTCTCCCACAAAGGACAACTTTGCAGGGCCATTTCAACATATGGGCAAAGAAACATGTTTTGGGGTAAAATATTTTTATTTTCTTCCTTATCTCCTATGTTATGACAGAGTCAGGTTGGAAAGTAAGTCACGATACATGGGGTTACAGAAAACCCATCTGATGGTAATTTATGATTTGTAGGACATGACTCCTCAAACCTCTTAGGAATTTGGGCAAGATTAAAAAAAAAAAAAAAATGGCCGGGTGTGGTGGCTCACGACTGTAATTCCAGCACTTTCGGAGGCCGAGGCGGGTGGATCATGATGTCAGTGAGGCCAAGGCAGGTGGATCATGAGGTCAGGAGATCGAGACCATCCTGTCTAACACAGTGAAACCCTGTCTCTACTAAAAATACAAAAAAATTTGCCGGGTGTTGCGGCAGGCGCCTGTAGTCCCAGCTACTCAGGAGGCTGAGGCAGGAGAATGGCGTGAATCCGGGAGATGGAGCTTGCAGTGAGCCGAGATCGTGCCACTGCACTCGAGCCTGGGAGACAGAGTGCGACTCTGTCTCAAAAAATAAATAAATAAATAAAAATAAATAAATAAACAAGAATTTAGTCCTCAAACGAAATGCCATAAACAGATGAAGGGATAACAAAGTATAGAGATAATTTAGGTAACTATGGTCAAATTTATAAGTGGAGAGGAAATGGAATATGGTAAGTTCAGAAAGGTGGGTTGTTAGGGTTTAGAGCAGTGCTTCTGAAACTTTAGCATGTATGAATCACCTGAAGATGTGTTAAAACACAGATCAGTGGGCTCCACTCTCTGATATTTTTATTTGGTAGGCCTGGAATGAGGTATAAGAATTTGCATTTCTAACAATTCCCCAAGTGTTGCTGACACCACTGGTCTGTGAAGTATATTTTTAGAGTCAGAGATGCCTGAAGGGATGTTAGGAATTCCATTTCTAGACAAGAAGAAGGCCATTAATCAAAAGAATAATTTAGGAACATTACTCAAATGGCAACATATTGGACACATCGTCTTAGGGAGAAAATTAGTACAGAGAAACAAACGGACTGAAGGCCATGCCCTGAATGATGGAACCACTGGAATCCCCTGCACTGATGACTTGGGAAGTCTGGAAGACCTGGGGCTATGTGCCCATATACATAATTCTTTCTGGACCTCAGCTGTGTAATTATGGTTTGCCTGGAGTTTAGCCTTAGCTAGTTATGCACGATCTTTGATTCTTTGTAATGAATCTCCTGGGATAAACTCTAAGCTGACAGCCTTCAGACAGGCTGCCTGGGCTGCACTTAATGAGTGGGATTGAGGTCATGAGAGCTAGGTGGCAGGGCAAAGAGAAGCTCCCTCAGATAGCCAAATCACTTGAAATTGTAGTTTTTTCTGGGTCAACAAAAGAGCAGGAGATATTGTCTCCGCTCCTGCCTCATCCCATTTCCAAATTATGCTTAAGGGGTTTGGATAAATCCATGCATCAGAAAGCCTTTGTGCAATAATGCAATTTTGCAATAACATAAGATTGGAAGGACCTGTCAGAAAAGCTATTTTTGAATCACACATGATATCTAGGAATTCTAGTAATCAGAAGGACTCAGTTTGAACTGATTAGACTACTTTTCTAAACTGAAATTTATCTTCCTGGCTGAAAAGTATTACTTGTTTATCTATGATGCTTGATACTACCAGCCCTAGGGCTCAGGAGACAAAAAAAAAAAAAAAAAATGTTCCTTTTAAGTAACTCATCTGACCCTCCTGAGGATAAGATGCCCTTATCAACAAGCTGAAGTCTTGCAAATGCACAAGCTGGAGGCTACTTCCTCCACAGAAGAACTCTTCTGCCTCAGGGCTTCTAAACACAAAAAGGAACTGGAAAAAAAAAAAAAAAAAAAAAAAAAAAAAAAAGAAAGAAAGAAAGAAAAAAGAGAGAAACGGAAAGTACCTTACACATTTTTGTTTCTTTTTTCCTTTCCAAACTTTCCATCCTCTTTTCAATAAAGGAACTGCATCTCGCTGTGTCGCCCAGGCTGGAGTGCAGTGACCTCATCTCGGCTCACTGCAACCACCGCCTCCCGGGTTCAAGCGATTCTCCTGCCTCAGCCTCCCAACTAACCGGGATTACAGGTGCCCGCCACCACGCCCAACTAATTTTTGTATTTTTAGTAGAGTCGGGGTTTCACCATATTGGCCAGGCTGGTCTCAAACTCCTGACCTTTGATCTACCCGCCTCGGCCTCCCAAAGTACTGGGAATACAGGCGTAAACCACTGCGCCCAGCCGGAACTGCATACTCTTAACTGACGGTGAGACCAGCGTCTTCTGACCACAATGCTACCTCACTCTAATCATGTTTTGTTTTGTTTTTTCCATTCAGAAATCCTATGATCTATAACCCTTCTCTGACATGTGCTTTTCGCCTCACCCCAAGCTGCTAGGATGGATTCATTTCTTTATACACTGACAGCTACTGTAGACACATTAATAAATAGAATACTGACTTGATTTTTCTATAAAATACACATATTATTTTAAAGTCCTTACTTGGGACTTTAAGCGGGAAAGAAATGAAGGAATAAAGAGAAGAAAGGAAGGAAAGAGAGAAGGAAGAAAGCAAGGCAGGCATGCAGGAAGACAACTACAAATAAAACTTTAATTGTATGTAACATAGCAAGATAGTGATTTGTCCAAAACTCTGCAGTGGTTCTGAAACTTTTCTGTGTGTAATAACATCTCGGATACTTGGTTTGGCTTCTACTTTTGGGGACCCAACCCTAGAGATTCTGACTCAGTAGGTCTGAAATAGGTCTCCAACGTCAACATTTACAACATTTTCCCCAGATATTTCTATGTTGCTAGGCAAGGGAAACTACGCCTTGAGATTGTCCTTAAAGAACGCTGTCAGGGTAAACAGCCTGTGCCTTTTGTCAAGTTTTTTGCCAGACGAGAGGAGGCAGAAATGATAAACAGCAGCTGCTTAGATTTGAAAGTCTGGGGAAATAAACACAGGTGGTAGGAGATTTACTAACCTTCTCCTGAGGTTCCTAGCACCAATATGCCCATCTGCTGTGGGCTTCCCTCACCCAGGCAGGCACTTTCTCAGTCCCCAGCTGTCAGACTGCTTTCTCAGACTCCTCCTCACTTCCTTATGCAAAAGCCTTTTGTTATATGGACTGAATTTTGTTCCCTCAAAACTCATATGTTGAAGTCCTACTTCAATGTGACTGTATTTCAGATAGAGTAAACAAGTAATAAAGGTTAAGTGAGTTCACAAAGGTGGGGAGTTAATCCCATAGGACTGGCATCTTTATAAGAAGAGGAAGAGATGCTCCTGGGGAGCACACAGGAAAGGCTATGTGAGGACACACAGCAAGATGGCGGCCATCTGCAACCCAAGGAGAAGGCCCCACCAGAAACCAGCCCTGCTGGCACCCTGATCTTGGACTTCTAGCCTCCAGCACTCTGAGAAAATAATTTCCTGTTATTTAAGCCACTCAGTCTGTGGTATTTTGTTATGGTAGCTTAAGTAGATTAATACACCTTTCTTCAAAGCTTATTTAAGTATTCCTCAGCCAAGAAACCCTCCTTCTAGGCACAAAACCCTTAACAACCACTTCATTTTCAAGTTTCAAGGGACTTCAGGTCCCAGAAAAGCTGTGAAGTTCAATTTAAAAACCCCAAGGAACTTGGGGCTGGGGACAGGGAGGTGCTCAGAGGTATTATAAATTTTCTTTTAGTCACAGCATGTACTATAAACAGGAATTTTGTGTTTTGCTTTCTAATTTCATTGCCGTTATTCCATGGTTTCCACAATGGATCTGAGGTTATGAAATGGCTAAGAATTAATCATGCAATTCCTCTAGGCCATTGTAATGATGCCTCTACTTTGAGTCACATGAAAAGCTTTTGGACAGAAGAAAGCAGAAGAGCCATATAACTCATGTTTTAAAATACTCACTGGATGATTATGTGAAGAATGGTCTGTAGCAGTCAAGAATGGAAGCAGAGAGGGCAGCTAGAAGGCTATTGCATTACTGATAGATGACAATGATTTAGACTAGGATGTGGATTGGTGTAGGGAATTGGTTAGGTGCTAGATATTCAGGAGTTCCCCTTTATGTTCAGGGGATATGTTCCAGAACCCCAAGTGGATGCCTGAAACCACAAATAATACTGAACCCTACACTATGGTTTTTCCTATACAGGTATATAGGTATCTAATTTATATCTATACATTAGGCACAGTAAGAGATTAACAATGACTAATAATGAAATAGAACAATTATAATCAGATGCTATAATAAAAGTTATGTGAATTTGATCTCTCTCTCTTTCTCAATAGCTTATTATATGCAGTATTTTCAAACTGGTCCACCACAGGTAACTGAAGCCACGGAAAGCAAAACTGCAGATAAGAGTGAACTACTGCATTTAAAAGGTAGAAACGACAGTCTTTGCTAAATATTGGATGTGTTATGCCAGATAAATAGGAGGAATAAAGATATTAGGAATTTGGTGAATTTAGTAAGCCTATTTATTAGCTAATTTAATAAATGACTGGAAGTATCTATCTGTCTGTAACAGTTTACAAACCAAAACATTAATAGTGGTCATCTCTAATGATATAACATAGGAAACATTCATATGCTGTACTTTGCTTTTTTCTAATAAAAATGTATCACAAATAATTTTTAAATGTTATAGATACATGAAAAATATTGTCTGTTTGGGTTGGGCGTGGTGGCTCACGCCTGTAATCCCAGTACTTTGCTAGGCCGAGGTGGGTGGATCACCTAAGGTCAGGAGTTCAAGACCAGCCTGACCAATATGGAGAAACCTTGTCTCTATTATAACTACAAAACTTAGCTGGGCATATTGGTGCACGCCTGTAATCCCAGCTACTCGGGAGGCTGAGGTAGAAGAGTCGCTTAAACCTGGGAGGCAGAGGTTGTAGTGAGCTGAGATTGCACCATTGCACTCCAGCTTGGGCAACAAGAGCGAAACTCTGTCTCAAAAAAAAAAAAAAAAAAAAAAAAAAAAAATTGTCTGGTCATTTGAATGTTATGAGATTCAAGATAACAACATCTCTATTGCAAGGAGAACTTTCTGACTTAAGAGACTAAAGGAACAACCTAAAGAAACTGATTATATACCTTTAATTTGAGGATGAAAGACACTAAAATAGTGCTATATGTTCAAATGTTTTAGTGGTATTACTTTGTAAATTCTACAGAATTTTGGCTGGTGAATGAAACAACACCATGGAAGAAGAAAAATAGGAATACAGTCTATACACCTTTTTTGAAGACGCTTTTCTTTTCTTATGTAGTATTGCCTGCAGCAATTCTCTGGATCCTAGAGATAAGATCAAAAGCATGACTCACTTTTACTAGCAAAAGTGAATGCAGTTCACTTTGAAGTAAACTTTGAATCTTGTCTTTGTGTTTTTATAAGTAATACATATTCACACACATCAATAATACTTGTATTAATGCACACCGTGTTTGTGGTGGCTTTATTAACATTAATGCAGAAGATAAAAAGATACATGAAGAGCATATATAAAAGATAGGAGTCTTTTATATATGATATTCATGTAACAGGTTTATTTTAGATTCATATAAAGGCTTTATTTTGAATACCACACAATATTTGCAGACTTTTTTCCTCAAATCTCTATGTATATAGCTTCACAATTTAAAAAAGTCTTGAATGAGAGAGGTATTCTTGTTTTAAGAACTTCTCCTAAGTTATGCTATTAGTATTAATAAAGACTTCAGAATTTTTTTTAAAAAAAGCAACTACAAAAAAGCAACTACTTGCTTGCAGTAGTCCTACTATGAAACAAGAAAACCGCAAGACACCCTAAAGTCCCCTTGAATTGTATTTCCCTTGAAGAAATAAAATATTAACCTTGGGAAGGTTATAGATCAGCAAAGCAATGAATACATGACAGGAAAAATTTAAAAGTCATGATTGGGAAGTAAGGTTAGGGTCAAATTTCCAAGGAAAGTTGTTTGCTGTGGAGCTGAAGGGATTATTATCTAAACAAATGCCACATTTATATTTCTGAAAAGATCATGTAGCACCAGATGCCAACATAAAATGCTAGAAAAACCACCTGTGGCATCAGGCTCCAAAAAAAGTAGGGAAAGAGCCAAATTTCAAAGGCGATATGTTGATGCAAAAATATTAGCAAGTATCTTGAGGGTAATATAATCTAAAGTAAGCTTTCATTTTTTATTGATAATTCTCCCAGATCCTGATCAAAGTAAGCTTTTAGAAAGAAAAATCATGTCACAACGAAATGCTTTCTTAATACATAAAATAAATAAATGAAAATATTTGTCTAAATCTTATAAATGTTTCCCTTTTTTTTTTTCTTAATGGTAGAAACAGAGGATGAGGAAAACAAAAAGAAAACATTGTTTGCAATAATTCATTATATGGTACTTTCAAAACTGATTTACCAAAATGACCACAGGTTGGGTTATAAAACAAATTTCAGTTAACTTAAAAGGATTCAAGACATGCAAAACATATTATCTAAACACAATGGAATTAAATTAGAAACTGACAACAAAGAGATTTCTGGAAGATCCTCCAAATATTTAAAAAATAACACATTTCTAAACAACCAATGTGCAAAGAATAAACTTAAAGAGAAATTAGAAAACATGTGTTAACTAAGGAAGAATGAAAACAGAACATATAAAAAACTGTGGAAGACAGCAAAAATAATGATTAGAGAAAAGATTATATGTCAAACTCCTCATATTAGAAAATAGAAAGGTCATAAATCAATGGTCTTAGCTTCAATCTTAAAAATTCAGAAAAAAGAAAAGCAAATGAAACCCAAAGTAAGCAGAAAAAAAAAAAAATCAAGATAAAATTGGAGTTCAATAAAACAGACCGACAAGAAAATGAGATCAATAGAATTTATAAATCTCTAGCCAGACTGTTGAAGAAATAAAGAGAAAATAAATTACCAATACCAGAAATAAAAGCAGTGACATCACTACAGATTTTACAGATATTAGAATATTAGAAAATATCTACAGATATTAGAATTTCATATTACAAGAAAGAATAAAGAAATTTACAAACTAAATCAGGACAACAAATTTTAAAAGTTAGATTAAATGGACGAATTATTTGAAAGATACAAACTACCAAAGCTCAGTGAAGAAGAGAGAGATAAAAACTAAATAGCCTTATATCTTTTACAAAAATTTAATGTGTAGTTCAAAACATTCTCACAAGGAAACCCCCCAGATTGCTTCACTGATAAATTCTATCAAGTATTTAAGAAAGAAACAATACAAATCTTATATAAGTGTTTCCAGATACTTGAAGAGGCAATAATACTATAATACTTACCAAGTTATGCATTGATTTCAGGATTATTCCAACAACAAATCCAGACAAAGACATTAAAAAAAAGAAAACTGCAAACCAATATTCCTAATAAACATGGATGAAAATTTTTAGCAAAATGTTAACCAATCAAATTAAACAATATATGAAAAGGATAATAAATCATGGCCAGTTTTATTCCAGGCATGCAAGGTTAGCTTAACACTCAAAAATCAACCAACATATTTCTTAATATAAGCAAAAAAAAAAAAAAAAAAAAAAAAAAAAAAAAAAAAAACATATGGTGTCCTTAACACATGTAGAAAAAGCTTTTGTCAGAATACTATGTTCTTTCAATTATGAAAAAAAAAATCTCAACAAACTAGCTATAGAAGTAAGTTTTCTTGAGTTGATAAACGGCAGCTACAAACAAACTTCTAGCTAAAATAAATATCAAATTACTGGTGAAAGATTGAATCATTTCTCCCCTATGGTCAAGAAAAAGAAAAGAATGACCACTCAACACAGTGAACGTTGTACTTAAGGGAATTAGTTGTTTCAATATTAAAAAAAAAAAAAATCTAGATTGTAAAGGAGGAAATAAAACTCTTGCACAAAAGATCATGTGGAATTTAATGTAGATGATATTTTTAAAAGTTACTGTAACTTATAAGTAAATTTAGCAACTGCAGGATACAAAAGCAATATATAAAAGTCAGTTGTATGTCTATACAACAGTAAAGAACAATTAGGAACAATTTAACTACCATTTACAGAAGCATTTAAAAACATGAAATAGTTGGGAATAAAGGTACAAGGGAAATACATGCAAGCCCTGAACATTAAAATCTACAAAACATTGCTGAAAGATATTTTAAAATATCTAAATAAATGGACAGATACATTTGATCCATGAATCAGAAGACTTAATATTGTTAAGATGCTAGTTCTCCTCCAACTGACCTATAATCACGATAAAATCCCAATCCAAATTGCAACATGCTTTTTTTTTTTTTTTTAAGAGAAATTTGGCAGTGAAATTTAAAGTCTACAATGGAACTGTAAAGAATCTAATGTAGCCAAAACAACTTTGAAATAGAAAAACAGGCTGGGAGCGGTGGCTCAAGCCTGTAATCCCAGCACTTTGGGAGGCTGAGGCGGGCGGATCATGAGGTCAGGAGATCGAGACCATCCTGGCTAACACAGTGAAATCGCTTCTCTACTAAAAATACAAAAAGAAATTAGCCAGACATGGTGGCAGATGCCTGTAGTCCCAGCTACTCGGGAGGCTGAGGCAGGAGAATGGTGTGAACCTGGGAGGCAGAGCTTGCAGTGAGTCGAGATTGCACCACTGCACTCAAGCCTGGGCAACAGAGCAAGACTCCATCTCAAAAAAAAAAAAAAAAAAAAAATAGAAGAAGAAATAGAAAAATAACATGAGGCTGGGCACAGTGATTCATGGATGTAATCCCAGCACTTTGGGAGGGTGAGGCAGGTGGATCTCTTGAGGTCAGGTGTTCAAGACCAGCCTGGTCAACATGGGAAAAACCCATCTCTAGTTAAAATATAAAAATTAGCCAGGCATGGTGGCACTCGCCTGTAATTGGAGCTACTCAGGAGGCTGAAGAACAAGGGTCACTTGAACCTGGGAGGCAGAGGTTGCAGTGAGCCAAGATTGTGCCATTGCATTCCAGCCTGGGTGACAGAGTAAGACTCTGTCTCAAAAAAAAAAAAAAAAAAAAAAAAAAGAAAGAAAAGAAAAGAAAAGAAAAAGAAAGAAGAAAAAGAAAAGAAAAAACAACATGAAAGGAGTTACAGGAATTACTTCAAAAACTTTAAGACTTACCAAAAAGCTACAATAATCAAGACATACTGTCATTGACTCAAAGATACATAGACAGATTCATGCAAAAGAATAAAGAATCCAGAAATATATCTGTTGTATATCTGATAATGGTCTGGCTCTGTGTCCCCACCCAAATCTCATGCTGAATTGTAATCTCCATAATCCCCACTTGTTGAGGGAGGGACCTGGTGGGAGGTGATTGACTCACAGGGGTGGTTCCTCCATGCTGTTCTCTTGATAGTGAGTTCTCACGAGATCTAATGGTTTTATAAGTGTTTGACAATTCCTCGTTCACACACTTTCTTTCCTGCTTCCATGTGAAGAAGGTCTTTGCTTCCCCTTTGCCTACTGCCATGACTGTAAGTTTCCTGAGGCCTTCCTAGCCATGTGGAACTGTGAGTCAATTAAACGTCTTTCCTTTATAAATTACCCATTCTCAGGTATGTCTTTATAGCACTGTGAAAACGGACTCATACAATACTCAAACATATATGGACTACTAATTTTTTGAAAAGGTGCAATGGCAATTCTGTGAAGGAAGGATGGTCTTTTCATCAAATAATGCTGGACCAATTTGATGTCCACATACCAAAAAGTAATCATCAATCCTTAACTCTCAACGTATTTACAAATTAATTCTACCATGTCATAAACCTAAACATAAAACCTAAAATTATAAAGTATCCAAAACAAAACATAGAAGAAAAATTTTTGATGTCGGCTAAGCAAAGGTTTATTAGATATGTCACCAAAAGCATAATTCATACAAAGAAAAATAAGTTAGACTTCAACATTTAGAACACCTTTATAAATATATTGTAGAAAATAAAAAACCAAGACACAGAGTAGGAAAAAATATTGGTAAATCACATATCTGATAGAGGACTTGTATATAGAACTTAGCAAAAAAACAACAAACACTGCTCCCCTGCACAAAAATAGGAAAACTATTTGAACTGACTCTTTACCAAAGAATGTACATGATGGCAAATAATCACATGAAAAGATGTTCAACATAATTAGATACTAGGGAAATCAGAATTAAAATCAAAATAAGGCAGCACTTATTACATTGTCTATCACTTAAAAGATTGTCCATTCCAAGTGTTAGGAAGTAAACCAAATGGAATTCTATGCACTGCCAGTGGGAACGTAAAATGGAACAACCATTTTGCAACTAGTTTGGCACTTTTTTGAAAGTTAAACGAACGTTCAGTTTCAGCTCCGATATGTATTGAGCTTAGAAGTTATCACTGTCACCTTTACAACAAAAGTTATGCTGCCACCTTGAAATCTGAGACGACAGATGAGTAGATGGAGTCACAGATGAGATCTGCTTACCTGGAGGAAAAGCTGCTGAAGCCATAGACTGGTAGAGACGTATAACTTGTAATTTTGAGGACTAGCTGGAGGCTGAATGTAGACTACAAAGAGTAAGAACATTCTGGTGGTTAGAATTTTTTGTTACAGAAAACAAAAGATAAATAGGAAACAGTCTTAAAGAAGCCCCCATGCTTTTATGGACTTTTCTTGCAGGGATCACACCAGATTTTCATAGTGAAAATATGAGAAAGATCCCCTCTTGGCACCATTCAGGGGAAGGGAAGAACAGCCAGGTGAAGTGCATCCAGAGACTTCTCCGTAATAAAGACCTGCTCTTCAAGGAAAATCATGATGCTTCACCACCGCACAACTCTGAACATTTTTCTGGCTGGGAGAAAGGAATTCCTATAAACTCCAGCCCCTATCAGCTTTATGAGATAGGACTTCAAAGTAGATTGGGAATGCTTCAGTCAGGGAAGTTAGTAGGGATGGGGAAACAAAGCTATCCTGTTGGAGTAGGGAGAAACCTACTCGTGAAGGCCACATTCCTAAGACTCAAGCCCAGTAAAAGACTGAGACTTAATCAGAAGGTTATAGAATGTCCTCTCTACCCTACATCCATAAGTCTGCATTGTATGACAGTGATGTACAGCTGCAAAGTTAAAAGAAACGAACTTTCTCTGAGGAGTAATACATAAAGAAGGCCCAAATCCAAAAGGAGAGCTAAAAATAAGAGCCCTAGAAAAAGCTGAAGTCTCTAGTAGCTAGCCACAATAAACACTAAATACAGCTCAACTCCTAACCAGAGTCACATAAATCCTCACTGAAAAGGCCTATTTACCTCTCTTCCTATAACCTGATACATGTCCAGTTTTCACCAAATATTACAAGTCATGTCAAGAGACAAAAACATCAAAAAGCATAGTCTGAAGAAACAAAGCCATCAACATAATCAGATTTAGATATGATGCAGTTGTTGGATTATCAGATAGGCAATTTAACATAACATAGTAAATACGTTAGTGACTCTCTTGGGAAGAGTAGTCAACTGCAAGAATAGATGGGTAATGCTAGGAGAGAGGTAAACATTATAAGAAAGGATCAAAAGAAAATGCTAGAATTCCAAAACAGTAAAAGAAAATTTAAAAATACCTTTGATGGGCTCATCAGTAGACTCAATATGGGCAAGGAAAGAATCCATGAACTCAAAGATAGGTGAGTTGAAATTTCACCGAGTAAAATGGAAAATGAGAGAAGAATGAATAAAAGTAATTAAAAAGAATAGACCATCCAAGATCTGTGGGACAATATCAATTAATGCAACATATGCATAATGAGAATACCAGAAGAAGAAAGAGAATGGTGCAGAACAATATTTAAAACAATAATGGCCAAATATTTTCCAAAATTAATTAAAGTCAATAAACCACAGACCCAAGAATCTCAGAGAACTCAAAAAAAACAACAAAACCATCCAATCATTTTATATTCAAGCTACAGAAAACAAAAGACAATTAGGAAATCTTGGAAGTATGGCAGAGAAAACAAGTCATCTTAACTTTACAAAAAAAAAAATTAAAAAGTAAAAATTATAGCTAAGTTCTCATCAGAATTCATTAAAGCAAGAAGAGAGGAGTGAATTATTTAAAAGTTTTGAAAAAAAAATCTTCTTATAATTTGAAATTCAAAAAATTACCTTTCAAATGTAAAGGAGAAAAAAAGATCTTCTCAGATAAATAAAATCTGAGGGAATTTATTTCCAGCTGACCTTCTCTATAGGAAATATTAAAAGAAGTTCTTGAGAAAGATGAAACATGTAGTTCTGAAACTTGGATCTACATAAAGAAAAGTCTTAGAGGAAAAGAAAAGTAAAATAAAATATTTTATTTTTCTTGTTCTTAAATGATCAAAAAATAACTGTTTGTTTAAAACTATAATAGGAACAATGTATTGGGTGATTATATGAATAAGAGAAATAAATGGCAACAATATCATAAGATCAGAAAGGAAGAATTGAAAATACTCTGTTATAAGGTACCTGCATTACATGTGGAACTATAGAGTGATATTTGAAGATAGACTTAAATTTTCTAGAAATGTATATTGTAAACTCTTGGGCAATTACAATTTTTTTGAATAAAATATAAATAATATGGTGAGATGAGATATAAAGAAATCACATAAAATGTTAATTTGGCCAGGTGCGGTTGCTCATGCCTGTAATCTCAGCACTTTGGGAGGCCGAGGCAGCAGATCACCTGAGGTCAGGAGATCGAGACCAGCCTGTCCAATAGGGCAAAACCCCGTCTTTAGTAAAGATACAAAAATTTGCCTGGTGTGATGGTTGGCACCTGTAATCCCAGTTACTTGGGAGTCTGAGCCAGGAGAATTGCTTGAACCCAGGAGGCAGAGGTTGCAGCGAGCTGAGATCATGCCACTGCACTCCAGCCTGGGCAACAGGGCAAGACTCTATCTCAAAAAAAAAAAAAGAAAAGAAAAAATAGCTATATTAATTTTAGACAAAGCAGGCTTTAGAACAAGGACAATCATCAGGAATAATGAAAGGTATTTATTACATGATGATCAATGCATCAATTACATGAGGCAAAAACTGGCAAATCCCAGTTAATGGACAGTCTGCGAAATACCTGACCATTATGTCTCAAAACTATCAAGGTGATGAAAAATAATGAAAGTCCGAGAAACTGTCATAGCCAAGAGGAGCCTAAGGAGGCATGATGACTAAATATAATGTGGTATCACGCATGGAATCCTGGAAGACAAAAAAGGCCATAAGTAAAAATTAAGAAAATCTGAATAGAGGGTTTACTTAATAATATTATATAAATATTGGTTCATGAATTGTGTATTATATTAATGTAAGATGTTAATGATAAGGAAAGCCAGAGATGGACTATATATGAGCTTTCTGTACTACCTTCACAATTTTTCTGTACCTTTAGAACTCTTCTAAAACAAAATGTTTAAGAGAATGTTAAGCATACACCTGCTATATGATCCAGCCATTCCACTCCCAGTTATTTTCCAAAAAGAAATGAAAGCATGTGTCTATAGAAAGACGTGTATACAAATGTCATACCAGGTCTATTTGTAATAGCTCCAAAGTGGGAACAATACAAGTGCTCATCAGCAAGCAAATGGATAAACAAATTGTGGTATACTTATGTACATGCAATGGAATATTTCTCAGGGATAAAAGGAATGAACTATTGCTTCAGGCAGCATATATAAATCTTAAAATAATTCTGCTGACTGGAAGAAGCCATGCAAAAAGATTAATTAACTGTAGTGTCAGAAAGCAGACCTAAGTTTGCCTGAGGATAGGGATGGGGCAGTGAAAGTGAGGGATTCTGAAGGGACTTGATAAAAGCTTTGGGGTGATGGATATGATCTTTGTCACGGTTGTGTTGGTTTCACAAGCATATGCGTATGTCAAATGTTATCAAATCATACACTTCAAATATGGATAGCTTATTGTTTATTTAAGTACTTCAATAAAGCTTTTAAGTTTACCTAATTATTTGTACTAATTTTAATAATTTAAAAATAATTTTAAATGTTGTACTAATTTTAAGTTTAAATTGAAATGGAAATTTATAATAAAGAATGATAATGTGTCATGGTAAAGAAATAATGTTAGTAGGTTGGTTCCACTTAGATGCCTTTGGAAAAATTCATCCTGATCAATACTGATCAATAACATACTGAGAGCACACCTCAGTATGTTAATATTTGGGGTTTTGTTTATTACTTGTTTGTGTACATTTTTGGTGATTTAAACATCTGAAGAAAACTTGATGCTTTCTTAAAAACAGAAATGTTCATGTAGTTTACTGAAAAATTATTTTTCCGGAATTAGGATTGTCATTACTAATGCCTTAACAGTGTCAAAAATTTCCTTTCACTCCACAAGCATGTTTAAATGAACAGAAATTGACATATAAAGAGTGTCTCTCTTTTAAAAGTATTAACTGAAATAGAAGTTCTGAAGCAATTTTATTTTAATGGAAGTCCTTAAGATTTAATGCCAAGCCTTTATGCAAAGTCAGGCAGAGAGCTGAGATCTCTCTGTTGAAAAGAAATACAGAATATTAAGGCTGTTTCACTATCTTTCCCTAGAACATTAGCCTAATGTAGCCCTGCTGCAATTCTGGATAGAGAATGGAAACAATATATTATGGGGGAATGCCTTGCATTAAATTAATTACTATTCTTATTTTAAAAATAAGTCTCCTTACATAAAAAAGGGTGAAAGAGTAAGATAAATGCTAAACTCATAACATAAAAACTATTAATATGGAGGACTTACGACAAAAAATATAATAAAGCATTTTATAAGAGGAAACAGAAAGAGAGAAAAGATAATTACAAACTTCATGGTTCCAGAAATCTGGATGATGAAGCAAAAAAAGGAAATAATAAGCAAATAGAAAACCAGATTCTAATCCTGAGACACAACGTATCCGAACACTACTCTCTCTAGAACTTGAAGGGATAACACTCATTCCTAGAACAGTAACGAAAGTTTTCTTTGTTAAATAGGAAAGGAATTGCTGCTGACAGAGGGAAGGGACCTTACCTTCTGGAAAAATAAGGTTTTAGTTTGGCTAAAATCCACATCTGATAAATTCTCAAAGCACTTTGTGGGCAATTTTGTTCTTCACAAGATGGATGTTTTGAGTGACAAAAGGAACTCTAGGCCTAATTCACACCAATCATGAGGAATTGTTCCATCTCCGACAGAAATAGAAACCATGGGCAAATACAAAGTTGTTCACTTAAAATAAGAGGAATACTGGGCATAGAATAGGTGCCTACTTTAGGAAAGCACTTTTCCAAAAGTTAGGGGCTGATGTCCATGCCTGATTCAAGGAGAAAAGTTAATGCTAACCAATAAAATTATGACTATTAACTGCAAATATCTTTTTATGAGAGAAAAGAGAAGAGAAAGATAAAAAAGACAGCATGATAAATTGCAATGTCTGTAAACATACACAAGATGGGTGCAGGACGCACCTGAATGAGGAAGACAAAGCCTCTAAGAAAAATATAAGACAGCGCCAAGAATAAGCTGCAACTAGTGAGAAATATTAAGGATGACAAAGGACTTTTCTTAAATAGTTGCTTAGTGCAAGAAGAATAAGAAAACACAGCTCTGTCACTTAAAGCAGCAATGTTAGCTACAACAACTAGAATGTAAAACACTGTATCTCTTCCTTTATCTTTGTTGTATAAACTACACTTTACTGAGTTGATCTCCATGTGTCAGGTATCAAACTAAGTACTTTTAGGCAGATTATTTCATTCAATCTAAAAAAAACCAAAAACCCCACCATGATATGGATATTGTTATCATTCCTTTTCTCACAAATGGGGACATTGAAATTAATAGAGGTTGTATCACAGTCACACAGTTAGAAAGCATCAGAGCTAGGGTTTGAACTCAAGTAGCTTAACTATAGAACCTATATATTTAATCACTATACAGTATTTTACTATCTGTTCCATCAAAAGAAATCATTTTTCAGAGTGGAAATGATGGAACATACATGAGAATAAGAATATTAAAGTCCAAGATACCTGCAAAGCATCTAGACACTCTAAATTTAGACCTTTAGCTCCTTGGTCAAGATTAATTACCTTTCAGGAAATTAAAAGTACATACCAATGAGATCACTAGACCTCTTGCAATGATCTGTGAAGAATAATGGAACAGCCATCTGGTATCTAATGGCTAGAGTCAGAAAAATGATTTCTCAATATATTTCCAGAATAATGGGAAATTTGGTTTTACATTAACAATAGGCTACATATGTTATATTCATTCTAGGAAAAATTATAGATGGTCTATTAAAAAAGTTAAGAAAGTAGTTGCTCAGTAAAGATCAAAACATGTTCATTAAGACTGAGAAACGGCAAATGAAAATAGTTATATGTTAAAACTAAAAAGATAGTAAAAATAAATTCTAATGCTCAAAAGAAAAAAAACAAAAAAACAAAAAACACCTCTTTTTGATAAAAGGAAAACAATACCAGTATTTATAGAAGGTAGGATAGACCATGGGCCAAATCGTATACTCCAGGTCATTTTTAAGTGGTTGTGAAAGTTTATGAAAAGAGTTTACTGGTTGATCAATCTCAATCAGAAGAGTTTTTAATGACTTGATTCAGTAATTTCATCTCAATCCTTTCTGGATCAAAATTTTTATCTGCAAAGATATAAAAGGCCTATTTAACTTAATTAAGGATGATTAAAGAGGAAAAGAAAACAAATGCATAGTTTTCCAAGAAGGATTTCCATACTTTTTCAACCGGATAAAGTGATGGACTAAATCTAACCAGATAAAATATGATAAAGATGATTTAAAAAAATAAATAAATAAATACACTTTAGCTAAACAAACCAGCAAAGGGCTGCACTGTTACAGGATGAAGGGAATGTGGTATCCCTGGGGAGTGCACAAAAATGTCATAGGATTTGTGTCACCACGAATTCAACATGACTCAGTAGAATGCTCTGCACTGGACATGCCATAAGGAAGTGCTGCTTTCAACCCTGGCCTTCAACATGTTAAAAAGCATCAGAGGAGGTTGACTGGGACAAGTTAGGTCAGGAAGAAAAGCACATGAGGAAACTCGAAAAGGAAAAACACTGAGGCTACTTTGCCTTGAGACAAGTGTATGCTCGTCAGTTATAAAGTTCTTGAGTCCAAGGAACAGAAATTCCAGCTCAGATTGGTGTGAACTATAAGAAATTGTATTTTTTTAATAGGAAGCTCAGAATTAAAGTAGCCTTCCGATGATAATGATGGATAAAAGCATTAAACCCAGAGAAGACATCCAATAGTCTTCCTATGGCTCTCTAATGAAAGAGAGATAAAACTTTATCCAAAATATTTCTGTTGTAACTGCATTGGTCAGAATTGTGTCTCAGCGCAATTCCTTCCTTCATCACTTACAAAGGAATGGGGTAAGTCCTACACTAGCCAGAACACCCTGGAACTAATAATCAGTTCAGAATAACTTTATATATTTGAGGGGTGATGTTCCATTGAGGTATAACCATATATGAGAGAGAGAATGCATATTTAAGCAAAATTGAGAGTTCTGTTAGAAATTTTTTTAAAAAAAGGACACCAGTCAAGTCCGCCAAACAACTCCTAGTGAAAACCTGATTGTAGATTTCAGTTTAGGAGTTGCCATATAGAAATGCATCCTGTGACTTGACAGAAGGGAATGTAAGACTAATGTTTGGAAGTTAAAGGTGAATATACAGAAAGGCAATAACAAACAAAATTTGCTGCATAATGAAAGAGTGCCTTATTTTACACATGTTCTCTGGAGGGGGAAAAAACCTCCACTCTATGCCCTCCAAAAAAGTCTTCCAACCAAATCCCAGCCTACAACTCAGGTTTTGTTCTGCACAAAAGCATAGACAATGAAGTGAATAGAGCATGATATTTTAACCATTGTCAACCTGCAAAATAATTCCAGGCTCTCTGGTCATGAGGGCCTATATCAGACAAAGGCACTCTATATTTGCCAACTTACTCCCCACAGTATTAAGATCTACTGAGAGGGGCACCTTTCTGGAGTATGCACAAAGACGTCATGTGTACTAGTTGGCCTGACAATAATTCCAATTCTAAGTTTCAATGGTTGAAGTTAATAACTTACTAAAATAAGCTAGAAAGAATAGAATTGCAGTTTCAAAATAATTACAACAAAATAACAACTATTTTAACACTTGACAGTTTGCAAAGCTCTTGTCCATTTTTAAGTAGGTGTTATGATTATTCTTATTTTATAGATGAGGATGCTGAGATCCAGGTTTAAATTTAACCATTAGAAAATGGTGGATTTGGGTTTTCCAACCCATGTCTACTTGATTCCAAAAATGTGCAGTGATAATAGGAATTCTTCTTCTTCCTCTTCTTCCTCCTTTCTTCTTTTTTCCTTCTACTGAGTTCACAGGGTTTTTTTTTGGGGGGGAGGTTAGCAATACTAAAATATTTTTTATAGTAATCCTTAATTCCTTTTTCTTTTTCTTTTCTTTTTTTTTCTTTTTTCTTTTTTCTTTTCTTTCTTTTTTTTTTTTTTTTTTTTTTTTGAGACAGTTTCACTCTTGTTGCCCAGACTGGAGTGCGATGGTGTGATCTTGGCTTCTTGCAACCTCCACCTCTGGGTTCAAGCGATTCTCCTGTCTCAGCCTCCTGAGTAGTTGGGATTACAGGCACCTGCCACCATGCTTAGCTAATTTTTGGCTAATTTTTGTATTTTTAGTAGAGATGGTGTTTCACCATGTTGGCCAGGCTGGCTTTGAACTCTTGACATCAGGTGATTCACCCACTTTGGCCTCCCAAAGGGCTGGGATTACAAAGGTGAGCCACTGACTGCACCTGGCCAGTAGCCAGTAATACTTATTTCTTTTCTTTCTTTCTTTCTTTTTGAGACACAGAGTCTCACTCTGGCACCCAAGCTGGAGTGCAGTGGCGCAATCTCAGCTCACTGCAAGCTCTGCCTCCTGGGTTCATGCCATTCTCCTGCCTCAGCCTCCCCAGTAGCTGGGTCTACAGGTGCCCACCACCATGCCCAGCTAATTTTTCATATTTTTAGTGGAGACAGGGTTTCACCGTGTTAGCCAGGGTGGTCTCAATCTCCTGACCTTGTGATCCACCCACCTTGGCCTCCTCAAATGCTGGAATTACAGGTGTAAGCCAGCATGCCCGGCTTTTTTTTTTTTTTTTTTTTTTTTTTTTCGGAGACGGAGTCTCACTCTGGAGCCCAGGCTGGAGTGCAGTGGCACCATCTTGGCTCACTGCAATCTCCGCCTCCAGGGTTCAAGCAATTCTCCTGCTTCAGCCTCCGGAGTACCTGAGACTACAGGCACACACCACTACACCTGGCTAATTTTTGTATTTTTAGTAGAGGCAGGGTTTCACCATGTTGGCCAGTCTGGTTTCAAACTCCTGACCTTAGGTGATCTGCCCACCTTGGCCTCCCAAAGTGCTGGGATTACAGGTGTGAGCCACCGTGCCCAGCCAATACTTATTTCATAAACCCATAAGATTTTTAAAACTAAAACTCTGTCCCTCCCATAGTATACTGCTTGCTGAGGATGTTTATGCTTTTCTTTGCACCCAGAAATTATTCAAATATCACAATAATGATCTCTTTCCAGCACTTGATTTATATATATGTTCTGATTATGGATCTGTTTCCAGGAAAAAAATGGATTGGATATCAGCTCCAGGTTGATATCAACTCCGTTTTTACATTTATATAGTCCCTTACACGATGGCTCAATGTTGAAAAAATTTACATTAAGAATAACTTTATAAAGTTCATGTCAAGAATTCACTATATCCTGGATTTATTGCTAATATATGTGCTGTCACATAATGAATTTCTTCAATTTCTTTTTCTTTATTAAAATATTACATACATCTAAGTAAATCTTAGTACCTCTTTACTAAAAGTAAAGTTGAAGGGCAAAAAAGTCAGGTCTTTTTTTACACTCAAGTCTACAGGTCAAGTTAATATTAAGAAATAAAAGAGAAATAATAAAAATTACAGCATGACAGCAAAGGCTGAGAAAAATTGCATAGAGAAACAGTAGTGTAAGGGAGACTTTTATTTAGTAACTTCATTCCTTTACATATTTTAAAATTTATTTAAACCATCAAATATTTATTTAAGTGAATAAAATAAGTTTTGATAAAAATTGATACAAATAATAGAAAGATAAATAAGAAGAAAAACAAAAGAAAGAAAGTAGAAAGGGAAGAATGGAGGAAGGGAAGAGAGGAAAGAGTTTGTTGAGAATATATTTTGCTTAGGTACCAAGTGATCACAGTTATCCAGGAACCTTAAAAAGCTATCATCATTTCCGGCCCCCGGAGTAAGATGGCTGAATAGGAACAGCTCCAGCCTCTAGCTGCCAGTGCGAGCGACACAGAAGATGGGTGATTTCTGCATTTTCAACTGAGGTACTGGGTTCATCACACTGGGGAGTGCTAGACAATCGGTGCTGGTCAGCTGGTGCAGCCCAACCAGCGAGAGCTGAAGCAGGGCAAGGTATCGCCTCACCTGGGAAGCACAAGGGGGAAGTGAATCCCTTTTCCTAGCCAAGGGAAACTGAGACACACAACACCTGGAAAATCAGGTAACTCCCACCTTAATACTGTGCTTTACCAAGGGTCTTAGCAAACAGCACACCAGGAGATTATATCCCACACCTGGCCAGGAGGGTCCCACACCCATGGAGCCTCCCTCATTGCTAGCACAGCAGTCTGAGATCTAACTGCAAGGCGGCAGTGAGGCTGGGGGAGGGGCGCCCACCATTGCTGAGGCTCAAGTAGGTAAACAAAGCCTCTGGGAAACTCGAACAGGGTGGAGCCCACCACAGCTCAAGGAGGCCTGCCTGTCTCTGTAGACTCCGCCTTTGGGGACAGGGCATAGCTAAACAAAAAGCAGCACAAACCTCTGCAGATGTTAATGACCCTGTCTGACAGCTTTGAAGAGAGCATTGGATCTCCCAGCACGGAGGTTGAGTTCTGAGAATGGACAGACTGCCTGCTCAAGTGGGTCCTTGACCCCCGAGTAGCCTAACTGGGAGACATCCCCCACTAGGTGCAGACCGATACCTCACACCTCACACGGCGGGGTACACCCCTGAGACGAAGCTTCCAGAGCAACAATCAGACAACAACACTCACTGTTCAGCAATAGTCTATCTTCTGCAGCCTCTGCTGCTGATTCCCAGGCAAACAGGGTCTGGAGTGGACCTCAAGCAATCTCCAACAGACCTACAGCTGAGGGTTCTGACTGTTAGAAGGAAAATGCAAATGAAAGGACACCCACACCAAAACCCCATCAGTACATCACCAGCATCAAAGACCAAAGGCAGATAAAACCACAAAGATGGGGAAAAAGCAGGGCAGAAAAGCTGGAAATTCAAAAAATCAGAGTGCATCTCCCCCTCCAAAGGAATGCAGCTCATCGCCAGCAATGGATCAAAGCTGGGCGGAGAATGACTTTGATGAGTTGAGAGAAGAAGGCTTCAGTTGATCAGACTTCTCAGAGCTAAAAGAGGAACTACGTACCCAGCGCAAAGAAACTAAGAATCTTGAAAAAAGAATGGAAGAATGGATAACTAGAATAATCAATGCAGAGAAGGCCACAAACGAACTGACAGAGATAAAAACCATGACACCACAAATACGTGACAAATATACAAGCTTCAGTAACCGACTCGATCAACTGGAAGAAAGAGTATCAGTGATTGAAGATCAAATGAATGAAATGAAGTGAGAAGTCTAGAGAAGAAAAGGAAAAAAAAATGAACAAAGCCTCCAAGAAATACGAGATTATGTGAAAAGACTAAATCTACGTCTGTTTGGTGTGCCTGAAAGTGAGGGGGAAATTGGAACCCAGTTGGAAAACACTCTCCAGGATATCATCCAGGAGAACTTCCCCAACCTAGTGAGGCAGGCCAACATTTAAATTCAAGAAATACAAAGAATGCCACAAAGATACTCCTCGAGAAGAGCAACTCCAAGACACATAATTGTCAGATTCACCAAAGTAGAAATGAAGTAAAAAATGGTAAGGGAAGCCAGAGAGAAAGGTCAGGTTACTCACAAAGGGAAGCCCATCAGACTAACAGCAGATCTCTCAACAGAAACTCTACAAGCCAGAAGAGAGTGAAGGCCAATATTCAACATTCTTAAAGAAAAGAATTTTCAACCCAGAATTTCACATCCAGCCAAACTAAGTTTCATCAGTGAAGGAGAAATAAAATCCTTTACAGACAAGCAAATGCTTAGAGATTTTGTCACCACCAGGCCTGCCCTACAAGAGACCCTGAAGGAAGCCCTAAACGTGGAAAGGAACAACCAGTACCAGCCATTGCAAAAACATGCCAAAACGTAAAGACCATCGATGCTAGGAAGAAACTGCATCAACTAACGAGCCAAATAACCAGCTAATATCACAATGACAGGATCAAGTTTACACATAACAATACTAACCTTAAATGTAAATGTACTAAATAGTCCAATTAAAAGACACAGACTGGCAAATGGGATAAAGAGTCAAGACCCATCACTTTGCTGTATTCAGGAGACCCATCTCACATGCAGAGACACACATAGGCTCAAAATAAAGGGATGGAGGAAGATCTACTGAGCAAATGGAGAAAAAAAAAAGCAGGGGTTGCAATCCTAGTCTCTGATAAAACAGACTTTAAACCATCAAAGATCAAAAGAGACAAGGCCATTACATAATGGTGAAGGGATCAATTCAGCAGGAAGAGCTAATTATCCTAAATATATATGCACCCAATAAAGGAGTACCCAGATTCATAAAGCAAGTCCTTAGAGACTTACAAAGAGACTTAGACTCCCATACAATAATAATGGGAGACTTCAACACCCCACTGTCAACATTAGACAGATCAACGAGACAGAAAGTTAACAAGGATATCCAGGAATTGAACTCAACTCTGCACCAAGCAGACCTAACAGACATCTACAGAACTCACCACCCCAAATCAACAGAATATACACTCATCTCAGAACCACATCGCACTTATTCCAAAATTGACCACATACTTGGAAGTATAGCACTCCTCAGCAAATGTAAAAGAGCAGAAATTATAACAAACTGTCTCTCAGACCACAGTGCAATCAAACCAGAACTCAGGACTAAGAAAATCAATCAAAACTGCTCAACTACATGGAAACTGAACAACCTGCTCCTGAATGACTACTGGGTATATAATGAAATGAAAGCAGAAATAAAGATGTTCTTTGAAACCAATGAGAACAAAGATACAACATACCAGAATCTCTGGGACACATTTAAAGCAGTGTGTAAAGGGAAATTTATAGCACTAAATGCCCACAAGAGAAAACTGGAAAGATCTAAAAATGACACCCTAACATCACAATTAAAAGAACTAGAGAAGCAAGAGCAAGCACATTCAAAAGCTAGCAGAAAGCAAGAAATAACTGAGATCAGAGCAGAACTGAAGGAGATAGAGACACAAAAAACCCTCCAAAAAATCAATGAATCCAGGAGTTGGTTTTTTGAAAAGATCAACAAAATTGATCGACTGCTAGCAAGACTAATAAAGAAGAAAAGAGAAAAGAATCAAATAGATGTAATAAAAAATGATAAAGGGGATATCACCACCGACCCCACAGAAATACAAACTACCATCAGAAAATGCTATAAACACCTCTATGCAAATAAACTAGAAAACCTAGAAGAAATGGATAATTTCCTGGACACTTACATTCTCCCAAGACTAAACCGGGAAGAAGTTGAATCCCTGAATAGACCAATAGCAGGCTCTTAAATTGAGGCAATAATTAATAGCCTACCAACCAAAAAAAGTCCAGGAGCAGACGGATTCACAGTCGAAATCTATCAGAGGTACAAGGAGGAGCTGGTACCATTCCTTCTGAAACTATTCCAATCAATAGAAAAAGAGGGAATCCTCCCTAACTCATTTTATGAGGCCAACATCATCCTGATACCAAAGCCTGGCAGAGACACAATAAGAAAAGAGAATTTTAGACCAATATCCCTGATGAACATCGATGCAAAAATCCTCAATAACATACTGGCAAACCAAATCCAACAGCACATCAAAAAGCTTATCCACCATGATCAAGTGGGCTTCATCCCTGGGATGCAAGGCTGGTTCAACATATGCAAATCAGTAAACGTAATCCAGCATTTAAACACAACCAAAGACAAAAACCACATGATTATCTCAATAGATGCAGAAAAGGCCTTTGACAAAATTCAACATCCCTTCATGCTAAAAACTCTCAATAAATTCGGTATTGATGGAACATATTTCAAAATAATAAGAGCTATTTATGACAAACCCACAGCCAATATCATACTGAATGGGCAAAAACTGGAAGCATTCACTTTGAGAGGGCACAAGACAGGGATGCCCTCTCTCACCACTCCTATTCAACATAGTGTTAGAAGTTCTGGCTAGGGCAATCAGGCAAGAGAAATAAATAAAGGATATTCTATTAGGAAAAGAAGAAGTCAAATTGTCCCTGTTTGCAGATGACATGATTGTATATTTAGAAAACTCCATCATCTCAGCCCAAAATCTCCTTAAGCTGATAAGCAACTTCAGCAAAGTCTCAGGATACAAAATTAATGTGCAAAAATCACAAGCATTCTTATACACCAGTAACTGACAAACAGAGAGCCAAATCATGATTGAACTTCCATTCACAATTGCTTTAAAGAGAATAAAATACCTAGGAATCCAACTTACAAGGGATGTAAAGGGTCTCTTCAAGGAGAACTACAAACCACTGCTCAGTGAAATAAAAGAGGACACTAACAAATGGAAGAACATACCATGCTCATGGATAGGAAGAATCAATATCGTGAAAATGGCCATACCGCCCAACGTAATTTATAGATTCAATGCCATTCCCATCAAGCTACCAATGACTTTCTTCACAGAATTGGATAAAACTGCTTTAAAGTTCATATGGAACCAAAAAAGAGCCCACATTGCCAAGACAATCCTAAGCCAAAAGAACAAAGCTGGAGGCATCACGCTACCTGACTTCAAACTATACTACAAGGCTACAGTAACCAAAACAGCATGGTACTGGTACCGAAACAGTGATACAGACCAATGGAACAGAACAGAGCCGTCAGAAATAATACCACACATCTACAGCCATGTAATCTTTGACAAACCTGACAAAAAGAAGAAATGGGGAAAAGATTCTGTATTTAATAAATGGTGCTGGGAAAATTGGCTAGCCATAAGTAGAAAGCTAAAACTGGATCCTTTCCTTACTCCTTATATGAAAATTAATTCAAGATGGATTAGAGACTTAAGTGTTAGACCTAAAACCATAAAAACCCTAGAAGAAAACCTAGGTAATACCATTCAGGACATAGGCATGGGCAAGGACTTCATGTCTAAAACACCAAAAGCAACAGCAACAAAAGCCAAAATTGACAAATGGGATCTAATTAAACCAAAGAGCCTCTGCACAGCAAAAGAAACTACCATCAGAGTGAACAGGCAACCTACAGAATGGGAGAAAATTTTTGCAATCTACTCATCTGACAAAGGGCTAATATCCAGAACCTACAAAGAACTCAAATAAATTTACAAGAAAAAAACAATCAACCCTATCAAAAAGTGTGCACAGGATATGAACAGACATTTCTCAAAAGAAGACATTCATACAGCCAACAGACACATGAAAAAATGCTCATCATCACTAGCCATCAGAGAAATGCAAATCAAAACCACAATGAGATACCATCTCACACTAGTTAGAATGACAATCATTAAAAAGTCAGGAAACAGCAGGTGTTGGAGAGGATGTGGAGAAATAGGAACACTTTTACACTGTTGGTGGGATTGTAAACTAGTTCAACCATTATGGAAAACAGTATGGCGATTCCTCAATGATCTAGAACTAGAAGTACCATATGACCCAGCCATCCCATTACTGGGTATATACCCAAAGGATTATAAATCATGCTGCTATAAAGACACATGCACACATATGTTTATTGCGGCACTATTCACAATAGCAAAGACTTGGAATCAACCCAAATGTCCATCAGTGACAGACTGGATTAAGAAAATGTGGCACATATACACCATGGAATACTATGCAGCCATAAAAAAAGGATGAGTTTGTGTCCTTTGTAGGGACAAGGATGCAGCTGGTAACCATCATTCTCAGCAAGCTATCACAAGAACAGAAAACCAAACACTGCATGTTCTCACTCATAGGTGGGAATTGAACAATGAGCTCACTTGGACTCTGGAAGGGGATCATCACTGGGGCCTATTATGGGGAGGGGGGAGGGGGGAGGGATGGCATTGGGAGTTATACCTGATGTAAATGACGAGTTGATGGGTGCTGATGAGTTGATGTGTGCAGCACACCAACATGGCACAAGTATAAATATGTAACAAACCTGCACGTTGTGCACATGTACCCTAGAACTTAAAGTATTATAAAAAAAAATTGGATTAAAAAAAAGTTATCATGAATTCTTGGAGAATTTTTAGAATGTATTTTCAGATCATCCAGGTTGGTACTGATTTGAGAGGAGAGTCCAGATAGAATGTCAATTCTGGAAAGAAGAGGAGAAATCATGCTGGGATCTTTAAGGATTTCTGATTATTTTTTAGTGCCTTGTACAGAAGACCTCACAATTGTACTTTTAAGGGATAAGAAAAGAAAATGAAGGAAGAATTAGCTAACTGTAAGTCAGCTGACATGCCTTGAAGAAAGTGAACCCCTCAATCTAAAAATTAAAAGATGTGTAAGAGACTCTCTGGGACTCAATGGAAAGTGATTTACACTGAAAAAGAAGCATAATTCTGGACTGAGTGTAGATTGCACGACCACAAAGTGATTCCACCTAAAAATGGGACACGGGAAGATGGCTTATGTGATTTTTTTTTTTTTTTTTTTTTTTGAGACGGAGTCTCGCTCTGTCGTCCAGGCTGGAGTGCAGTGGCGCAATGTCCGTTCCAAGCTCTGCACCCCAGGTTCACGCCATTCTCCTGCCTCAGCCTCCCAAGTAGCTGGGACTACAGGCACCCGCCACCACAGCTGTCTAATTTTTTTGTATTTTTAGTAGAGACAGGGTTTCACTGTGTTCGCCAGAATGTATGATTGTTACGAGATATACACTAATAGTGGCTTGACAACATCCACCATGGATTCACCTACAAAATCAGGATACCACAACAGGATTTCACAATTACTTAACAGAGCAGGATAGTAATACCATATTCTCCCTATACATGTGGAAACATAATAAAATCTGAAAGTTCTTTAATATCAAGGGTCCAGATTCTACAAATAATTCCATGAACAATTACGCAAACTGAAAATTCTGTAATATTTTGTAAAAATAAGGAAACTGTCTGAACAAGAACCTGTTTTATTCCTGTCAGAGGCTACATGGCATGTTTAAGATATACCTACAGAAGGAGTTCAATTTAGTTTATAAAAGCCTACTGTTTCATTTCTCGAGATGCCAGATCTCCAAGAGAGCAAAGATTAATAAGATATACTTCTGGCTCTTGGGAAAGTCTCAGTCCAGTGGAGGGACAGATATGTAAACATCTAATGTCAATGCAGAGAGCAGTGGCGGTCTCTGCACAGCACATATACCTGTCTAAAACCAGTCAAAGAAAGAAGGAATCCATATTTCAATGAGCCTCCTTCAATGATGATTCCAGACTTCTTAAATATCTGTCCCCAAGAAATTGCCTTATCCTTAGGTCACTTAATTAGAAATACCTAAGCAGAACACAATCATTTTATTACATGGAGCCTGAAACTGTGCTTTTCACCTCTTCATTGCAGACTATGGTCTATTCCTTATTTCAGCCTTCTGTTGACCCAGGTCTAACTCCTTAAAAACATTCCATGTACAGGCCGGGCGTGGTGGCTCACGCCTGTAATCCCAGCACTTTGGTAGGTCGAGGCGGGTGGATGACCTGAGGTTGGGAGTTCGAGACCAGTCTGACCAATATGGAGAAACCCCGTCTCTACTAAAAATAACAAAATTAGCCAGGAATGGTGGCACTTGCCTGTAATCCCAGCTACTCGGGAGGCTGAGGCAGGAGAATCGCTTGAATCTGGAAGGCAGAGGTTGTGGTGAGCCGAGATCAAGCCATTACACTCCAGCCTGAGCAACAACAACAAAAGTCTGTCTCACAAAAAAAAAAAAAAAAAAAAAAAAAAAAAAAAATTCCGTGTATAATCAATCCTCCGTCTCTTTCACCTTCTGTAGACTGATATAAAATAAAAATAAATAAATAAATAAAATAAACAAATCATAGACACACTGGAGAAAAATAGAATACATTTGTTTTGAATCTAATGAACTTCATGTCATTAGACAAAAGAACAATCTTATCCAAGTTGTAGCAACAAAAGTTGACAGGTAGATAAACCGTTTACTGTTTATCTGAAGGGAACTGCAAAAAGTTGCATTTGCACTGAGTAGTTGCCTTCAGGTTTAAAGCCTGAATTGTCAACTCTTACTTAAAATTACTGGTGAGTGGTCAGAATAGTTAAGGAATTTAAAAGCAATTTTTCTCATTTCCTTTCTTAGTTCCATGAGGAATGGAAAAATACAAATTTAACTGCCTTCAGAATCACCTTATAATTTGAGTTTTTGTGACCACAAGGCATTCTTTGCAATGAACTAAAATGACATGAAGGAGAATAGTTTCTGGTAATTGATGATTTTGTCAGGAATTTTAGGTTGTATTTCTAATTCTGCCACAGGGTCATCAGATTCCATTATGCTGGGCAAGTTACAGCTTGTCAGGCAGTTTTGTGGGGTGGCGTACTAACGTTATTTTAAAATACATTTTTAATATGACAGGCGAACGCCTGTGGACCCAGAATATGTTTTTGTGCCCTGTATTTTATCTTTATAGTTGCTCTCTTTCAGCTTTTCTGATTCTTCTAGCTGACTCTTTGTCCCAGATGCTGCCCATCTGGCTGTTGTGCGCAAAGAATTGAAGAGGTTTGGAAAAATTCCCTGGCAGGGGGCACTTAGCTGCTGTCATCTAGGATGGAAATACAATTACTATGTTAACATAAATATATCCCTTCTAAAATATCAAAATGTTTTCAGGCTTTACCAATTATTTTAGGTATTACAAATGATGGTGGTTCTTCTCTCAAGGGAGTTATCATTTCCTACCTTCTGTAAGAGATAGATACGGTCCATCTTAGGGCTTAAATATTTCAAATAATATGTATAGAGGAAACGGCTTTGGGAGTTTTAGACATAAATCTAAACTACTTAAAAAATAAGCTTGCAACGGAACAGTAGCAGACCCTGCCTTTGTCAAGGACAGGGCTACGCAGCTTCCTTTCCTTAACTGTTCATTAGGCGGCCAAGACCACAACTTTCATGGACTTGTTAATTAGTTGAGGCTTAAATATTTAATTTTAATGATTTACTGCTTTTTTTGCAATAACATTTTACTTTATCATTACTCATATACTACAGCACAATTTCCTCTGAAAAGATCTGTAAAAGTAATTAAAGACAAGTACATATTTTTCATAACTTTACTAAGTGGTGGGAGATCTCATAAGCAGAGGAAATTGATGAATTGGAGAAGCAAAACAGATGGTAGAGCTG